>NC_044996.1:127893092-128195386 GCF_008728515.1 Papio anubis | reverse complement strand
TAAGAAATTTGATGGACTGAAGCCTTCTTCTCTCATCTCGTCAAAGTCATTTTCCGTCCAGCTTTGATCCGTTGCTGGCGATGAGCTGCACTCCTTTGCCGGGGGAGATGTGCTCTTATTTTTTGAATTTCCAGCTTTTCTGCCCTGCTTTTTCCCCATCTTTGTGGTTTTATCTGCCTCTGGTCTTTGATGATGGTGACGTACTGATGGGGTTTTGGTGTAGGTGTCCTTCCTGTTTGATAGTTTTCCTTCTAACAGTCAGGACCCTCAGCTGTAGGTCTGTTGGAGATTGCTTGAGGTCCACTCCAGACCCTGTTTGCCTGGGTATCAGCAGCAGAGGCTGCAGAAGACAGAATATTGCTGAACAGCGAGTGTACCTGTCTGATTCTTGCTTTGGAAGCTTCCTCTCAGGGGTGTACTCCACCCTGTGAAGTGTGGGGTGTCAGACTGCCCCTAGTGGGGAATGTCTCCCAGTTAGGCTACTCAGGGGTCAGGGACCCACTTGAGCAGGCAGTCTGTCCGTTCTCAGATCTCAACCTCCATGTTGGGAGATCCACTGCTCTCTTCAAAGCTGTCAGACAGGATCATTTGCATCTGCAGTGGTTTCTGCTGCTTTTTGTTTAGCTGTGCCCTGTCCCCAAAGGTGGAGTCTACAGAGACAGGCAGGCCTCCTTGAGCTGCTGTGGGCTCCACCCAGTTCGAGCTTCCCAGCGGCTTTGTTTACCTACTTAAGCCTCAGCAATGGTGGGCGCCCCTCCCCCAGCCTCGCTGCTGCCTTGCAGTTAAATCACAGACTGCTGTGCTAGCAATGAGGGAGGCTCTGTGGGTGTGGGACCCTCCCAGCCAGGTGCGGGATATAATCTCCTAGTGTGCCGTTTTCTAAGACCCTTGGTAAAGTGCAGTATTGGGGTGGGAGTTACTTGATTTTCCAGGTGTTGTGTGTCTCAGTTCCCCTGGTTAGGAAAGGGGATTCCCTTCCCCCTTGTGCTTCCCAGGTGAGGCGATGCCTTGCCCTGCTTCGGCTCTCACTGTTTGGGCTGCAGCTGCTGACCAGCACCGATTGTCCGGCACTCCCCAGTGAGATGAACCCAGTATCTCAGTGAAAATGCAGAAATCACCCGTCTTCTGTGTCGCTCGCGCTGGGAGCTGGAGACTGGAGCTGTTCATATTTGGCCATCTTGCTCCGCCCTCCAGGATAAAAGTTTTAATGCTATTTTCTATGAGCATAACAAATCACAGTGTGAAGTTTTTATTTAATGCAAATGCAAAATGGTAAAATTATCAGTATACTTTCTAAATTTAACATTAATTATTGAGGTACCAGAAACATCCTGATGAGTACATAAGATTTTGATCAGTTGAATACTGATCTAGAGGAGATTATCATAATTATTCCAATTTTTATGCTTCACATTAACTTGTGCCTCAATATTAAGAACTCTTATGCATCTTATCTTATGTACTGGCCAATTGAGGGTCAAATTACGATTAGCAGTTAAAATTATTAGTATGTTACACTGGTCAGAACTAACATGGTAGCTAGCTATGTCTAGTTGGATGATGATATATTGTGTGAGTTATAAGCAAGCCCCTCTAATTTCTACTAACCTTAATTAAAATGGGAACGTTTTCTGGTGGTTTGTTCCAAAGGAGAAATGCAACAAATTCTATTCCTTATTAATTAAAGAAAAATGGCAACAGACACTGCCTTAGATCAGGATCCCAGGAGCAGAACCTGAGGTGGGGAATTTTCAGTGCAGATAATTTAGTAAGAGAATGCTCCCAGGAGAAACCTGTGAAGTGTGAAGGAAGCAGAGGTGGCAGGGTAAGGATCTAAGCAAAGATGTGGATTCAGGAGAAGGCCAGCCTCAGCCTGATGCCATAGAGAGTGTTGGAATGTGAGTTTTTGTGAGGGTTTGTTTTGCACCCTACCATTGAGTCGTTGGCCATGGGCTTCCCTTCTTGGGGGATATAATCTTCCAGGTGGGACCCTGTGATATACAGGAAATCCTCCAGAGCAGGGTGCACCTGTGAGCAGTTAACATCCACAGCCATGGGGGCTGGGTGTGCTGGCTGGGTGAAGGGAATCTGGAAGGGGAATCAACCATCATCTGCTACAGACATAATTTCTTTTATTATTTTAAGTATATAAACCCAGTAGAAGCAGCTCCTGAATACATAAACTGTTTGTTGTGGAACAAATGAATGTTTAATATTGTGTGCCTGTCTCTCGCTAATTGTCTCTCCCTAATTGGAAGTTAAGCTCCATAAGGGCAGGTCTTGTTCTCATTAGTTTGCTGATGATTCCTTGGTTCCTAGAATAGTCACAGACACATAGTAGGTATTTGTTGAATAACATCTATGGAGTGAATGAGTGAGACAGATCCAGAACTCTCATCTCCTGAATTTTGTAGAATTGCTTTGTAGGGAATTGGTACTCCTGCGAGTCAGAACCACATCTGACTGCTTGTACAGTGGCTGACCCAAATAGGGACATTTTTTCTCACAAATACAAGAAATCTGGAGTGGGACAAATCCAGGTATGGGAGGACACTTGGCTTTATTATTTATAATCCAGGAGCCTTCTTTCCTTTGGCTTTACCATCCTTTGCATGTGACTTTTATCCTCATGTATGACACAGTCACAGGATGGTCCTTCCATCTCAGTCTGGATTCCATTCTGATGTGTGTGTGTGGGCAGGGAGGGGGAGGGGGGAGGGGGGGACGGGGGAGATGAAAAGGGAAGGAGCAGGAAGCAGCAGCCCCTGTATCAGGAAAACATAAACATTTCCAGAAATCTCTAGCAGATTTCCATGTGGATGTCCTTGTCCAGAACTGTGTCATCTGCCCAATCCTGAATGCAAGGGAGTCTGGGACTAGGAGCAGACTGGCTGGTGACATTGCCACACAGGACAAAATTGGGATGGTATTAGGAAGGAAGAAGGGGATAACGGGTGTCTGCCACTGTAGCAAAACTACACTAAGCCTATGGGTGTGTGAACACAAATACCCAATAGCAAAGAAGGCAACATTCAAATAAAAATGGAAAATAATTTTAAAAACTCAAAATCCCTTCTTTCCTCTTTTTCTGCTTTTCTATCCTTTTATTATGACTTTCTTAGCAACCAGAGGTGAAGTTGTCCCCAAAGTCAGTAGGCAGGAAATACTTTAAACATGTTTCAAAACAGATCAAAATGAAGCTGTAACTAAGGCACTTGCCTACAGCCTTTTTTTTCCAACAAAATTCTTGTACCACTGTTTATTTTCATCCTAGTGGCCTGGTATTCCATCTGTACACTAGTGAGTGTGTAGGATGGTCATCTTTTAAATTCTTTTTCTTTACAGTAGGAAATTCAGACTCTTGCAATGTTTCTGCTAGTGTTGTCGTTACTATAGGAGACTCCTAGCTGCTATCGTGCTTTATAGCGAGTCTTGGGTTTCTCCATGGAGAAGCTTTTATTATTTCCAGACTCTTATTGAACCCATTATGAGGCCATCGAGACAGGATGAGAAATAAAAATGACTACTTTGTGCACTGGGCTGTTATTCCTGGATCTTTACAATTGAAGTGGAGAAAGAAAACACCTCCGAAAAAATAATTTAAGAGGCATGGCTGGTTGGTTGTCTCAGATTTGATCCCAGGAGTCCTGTAGTTCATGCACAAATATGAAAAGGACCACATAAGTACATTTTAGTGACATTTTTTAGTTACAAATCTCCCGGTGAAAAATCACCTTTCCCATTAAGGTCATCTGGGTGCACAATTTAAGGGTTGGCCTTTCTATTAAAGTGCCTTTGCTCCAAGAGTTCTGAATTTCCATTTACAGAGGAGTTCTTTCTCTGAGTGGTTGATCATGCTGGGTTTGAAGTGGTGTGTTGGTATTTTTGTGCCTTTGTGTTCCCCATTCATAAAATTGGCTGTAATTTTGGTTGTATTGATGAGGAGGCACCGAGTCAAATATCCTGGCCCCAAGAGGGTAAGACACCATTTCTGCAAGTAGATTTGTTAGCTAAGTTCATCAGAAGGGTGTAACAGTTCCTTCCAAAGAATAAGACTCTCACCTAGTATTGCTAATTGGCCAGATATTGTTATCGTTGTTTGTTACAGCTTGTCTAATGCAATATCATATATTATTATCCAAGTGAGCTTCCTCTGGTGATGTTAACTTGTTATACACCCACATAAAATACGTTATTCTCTAGTTTTCTTATTAGATTTACTAACATGCCATTGTTGTACCATTAACATTTAACAGCCTAGGAAGAGGAAAGAACATGCTATATTATACAACTCTTGGCAAAGCCAACACTGATGTAGAGAAGTCGTTAAGCTTCGGGAAGTTTTTACTTTCTTGTACCCAATTTCTTATCATTAATATACGGTTTGTATTCCTCCCAGGCCCCCTGATTTTGTAAAGGAAATAGAAGGAGAGAAAGGGGGAGGGGAGCCAGGAAGAGACACAAATAAGACAGCCATTTCTAGTGCCTGCACTTACATCAGTGATTAATCAAACTAATGGGGAGTTCTAATTCGGTGCTTTGCTACCCTTAAGCCCTGTAATTGCGGTGTCTCTGAACCCAAAGGAAACACGTTGTGCTCTGCATGCCCAGGCGCATAGCTTTTAAATCTTCATAACTCTGTAATTACTACAGTGCTTTCCTTCAAATTTGGCTCAATTTCACTTCCTTAATGAGCACCACAATCTTGATAAAGTTTGAAGTTTGCTGCCTCTGCTCTTCACAAGGACTCAACCCCAGACTGATAACGTGAGTTGTAGATTTTACTCCCTCAGGTTTCTCTCCAAAAGAGCTGATTTATTATAGGACCACCACAGTCAAAAGCACTTCCTCTGGGTCACGGCCAGCACTGGGTGTTTTCATCACAGAAGCGTGCTTGGGGAGGAAATTCTGAACAGTTAAAAAGTGGGGGGAGCTTATGAACCCCTGGAGAATGGTTGTTTAGCTTTATTAGCACCCTGTGCCCTAGAGACTGTGGTTCATCATACCTAATTGAAGACTTTTCTTCATAGGAAATATATTAAAAATCTTCCACTTCCTCTTTATAAACTGAGCCCTGCCAAAGAGTGAAAATTCTAAATCAGCTATTTTTTAAAAGAAAAAAAACCCACATAATTTCCACATTTTTTCTCCTACCCCTGGTTTTCAGGGTTTTTAAAAGACTTGTTGGGAAGGCCATTTAGTGATTATAGTCAAAAGTTCATTTTCTCTTGCAGCTGGTTGGAGGGTGTCTTAATTTTAGCCACTCTGTTTTGTTTTTAACCATGTAGCGATGCTTTGTCTTGGCTTTGGTCTTTCGGTTTCTAACCTGTGAGAACCAGCGCGGAAGTTTGTGTTGTCTTTAGAATCGCTGCTCCAGTCTGTGTTCCCCCCAGACAGTGTTAATCGCTCTGGGATTCTGAATAGCACTTAATTCTTATCTCTATTATAGCTTGCCTGGCGTTGCACTACAATTATTTGTTTACGTGTCTGTCTACCCCACTAGACAGCACCCTTTGAGAGCAATGTTTATGTCTTCTTTCCTCTTATATCTCTGGCATCTCACAGAGGCCTGAGCACCCAATAGATGTTTGCACTCAGTAAACGGAAGCATCCGGTGAATGTTTGTTACATCACCAAAGGAACGAATAAGTGAATGAAACTCCATTGTTGTTTGCTATCGCCATCTGCTTTAATTCTGTCAGTTATTTTGAGTTACGTCTTTGCAGTTCTGACTAAATCCAGATTTGGCATGTTTAAAATTATATTCAATTGTAAAATGTGAGGCTAGGATTTTTGAAGATTAGAAAGAAGTAAGAATTCCTCCCACAGGAAACAATATGAGTAATCAACAGTTCTCTGCACAGGAAGATAAAAAGGCTGGTTGGAATAGCCTTTGTATTCACAGTCTTTGGCATTTTGGGAAAACCATTTTAATAGCATTATTTTTTTTCTGCTCATGTTTTGCTATCAATAAAATGCAGAGAGAAACTCCTGTCCTTCACACTTGATAGACTAAATGAAGATTTTTAAGGAAGAAAAGCACAAGCTGAAACAAGGGAAAACCTTCAGTGGTGGTATATAGTCTTTTTTCTCCCTCGAAACTATACACATGGTTGTTATCAATATATGTGTGAATATATTTATGTGTATGGTGGATTAATATTTTGAAGTATTAATAAATACGTTTCTCTCCCAGTGTTTCGTGGGAATACCTGCACACAAAGCCACATTCAAGGTTCCTGAACTGGAAGTTGGACCTTAGAGTTGCAAAAAGTAAGCTATGAAGGCTTATGGAAGAAAAGTAAGCTATGAAGGCTTCCACACATATGGAAGAATGCATGCTTCCTCATTCAAGATAGCATACAACCATGGGCTGTGAGCTTCCTCCCATGAGCCAGCAAAACTAAAGGAAAGAGGGATTTGGGGACTCTCAGAGCTCAGCAACTAACATTAAACTTGGGGAAACCTCTTGGAAAGCCTGACGATGGTGGCCTCCTGGTGTAGAGGAGAGAGGAGTGAGTAACATCTTTCTGTGATCCTTCAGTCAGCTATGTGTATGAGCTCTTTTCATACGTTTTAAGGCTCTCTGAAGTTTATCCCTTATTTTTCCCTTAAGGTGTTGTTCTGTACTGTAACTTTATTTGTAAGTGCAGTTTAAGTGTAGGATAGCCATGAGCTCCAAAAAGTTTTCTGCTTCATTGTGAACCACATGACTCTCCAGCAATTTCCCAAGAATGACAACCTCACCCTCCTCCTCCACTCCTCACCACCCGGTTTCAAATCTGCTCTTCTTCCTTCACGAGATATTGTAACATTGCATTTTATGTACAAACTATATTTATTTACTTTCAAATTGTAGCCCTTCACTGATGTAAACTTGCTATATTTTTCTATCTGTGAAATGGTTTAAGTAACTTAGGTTGGGATGGAATGCTCATAATTTTTTCCAATAAAATTAATGGAAATATTTTTATTTAGCAGGATTTTACTTAGTGGCAGGGCTTTTTAGGAGTAGATTACATCGATTAAATGAGGACTGGTGCAATTAGGTGGAGGAAAAGACACTTCAGTCACTATAATTCAATGATTATGCTAACGTGCCCCATGTATCTCCTGGCATTTCTTAGCCAAAAGAAATATTTTCAAGTGTAAATAATGGTAGGATATTTGAATCAGAACATTTTTAGTGAGGAGTGTTTTAGGAATCTCTGCTTTGCAGCTTGTGAGGTTCTATAGGAAGCCTGACTAGGGTTCCGTGGAGGCATGAGGACAGCCAGGTTGAGGACAGTGGTGCCTCACGGCGCTCTCAATGCCAATCTTCGTTCAGCAAAGCCCTTCTTCCTTCTGTGTTGGAGCAGGCAAGAATGTAACTGTGGGGCGTGGTGACACAGACAGGATATTTCGTTCATTTTACAATGGCATACAGTTTATACTGACCAAACATTTGAATTTATGAGCAAATTGTGCTGGCCTTTGAGCTGCATGAATGACTGCTGGGAATTCGGCGATGGGGTCATTTAAAAATGCTTCCTTTCCCTTCTATTTTGGCTACAAGTGCCTGGTAAGTAAATATGTGTACATGAATAGTGGGGAGGCCCTGTGATTGGGAGAGATCAACACACACATAACAATCTGGTGTAACAATCAGGTGTAACAATCTGGCTTCAGAAAGCAACCTTGACTTCATCAGAACTTTTTGTGGGAAAACTTGGAGTAAAATGTTACAATTCAGGATTTAAACAAGAAAGACATAGCTCCCGGGTATGCTGAAAACTCATCAGCTTAAAACTATTCACATATCCTATCAGGATTATATGTGTTGCTACCCTTTTTAAAATTTCAGTATTTCAGTTCTAGGAAGCAGGAATAAAACCCAAAAATGTGTGTAGGGGTGTGTGTGTGTGTGTGTGTGTGTGTGTGTGTGTGTGTGTAATCCCCATGGGAGGGACTTGAGTTGGGAAAAGGGTAGGATGGGGCCAGCAGACTGTCTTGAAGCTGCCTTTCCAAAGCTAGCAGTTTTTATTTAAATGGTGTCACTAATGCATAACAATCGTTACATTTTCTAAAGATACCTTTATTCATATCTTACAGAGGACTGAGAAAACATCAACCAACCGTATCGATTAATGTGATCATTTGTATTAGTTTTGTTTTTGGTGGCTTTGAAGGAGGGTGTCTTTCCCCCCAGATAAAACCAAAACCAAAACAAAAACGTAATGTGCTCTTGGAAAGGTCACTGGGGACCACCACTAAAGGAAGGGGAGGGGACAGCAAGAATGAAGGAGATCAAAAGCCAAAATTAAAGGTTTTTAAAATTTTAACCAAAGGGCTTTATTAGCACACAAGTCAGAGTCGAGGAGATTACAAAGAGGACACTCCTTTTTGCATCCTTGAACTGTGCTTTGAATCATTTTGAAATCTCGGCTTGAATCTGAGCTGATCACTTGGGGGCAGACACTAAGGTAGCTGGCCTGTTTTTTAGCTTAATTACCCCCTTGAACCTTTTCTCTCCTGAGCCTTTGCCCTTCCTTTCTGATCGCTTCTTTTGGGAGCCCTGGAAGGAACTTGCCAATAATCTGAAACTCCCTTTAGGAGTGAGAGCCCCACACCACTTATTCATTGCCCCTGTCAACGCTCAGCTGGGCCCACTCCACTGGCGCCCTTGCTATTAATAGGACAGTGCTAGGTAAGGGAGAGTGAGAGGCAGGGCAGCCTGTTGCCACAAGGCTTGCTAACCAGATGCCTTTAATACCCCTCATTGTTCTCCATGCTTCCATGTGTTTAGGGAGAAGTGTCTGGCTTGCCTACCCAGCAAAACTCATGTTCAGAATTTTGAACGTATTAAAAAGTCAAGCTCAATTTAAAAACAGCTAGCTCAATGCTTTTCAGATTTGTGAGATAAAAAACAAACCTTAAAAGACCTTGTTCCAAAATACTATTTTCTTTCATTTTTTATTTGGAAACAAAACCAAATTTAAAGTTGCAAGAAATGTACAATGAACCCCGATATGCCCTTAACCTAGACTATTTTGAACATTTTGCCGTATTTTGTTTCTTTCTCTCTCTTCATACATACACATCTTTATTATTATCATCATTCTTCTTGTTGTTGTTACTGAAACATTTATGTGTACTTTGCAGACATCATGGCCCTTTACCCCCAAAGCCTCAGCCTGGATCTTTTATGAAGAAGGATATGTCCTTGCCAAAAATTTGGGATCTTTTTTTTTTTTAGACTAAAACAAGGGTTTGTTGAAGCCTTTAAAACCAAAGTCTGGGCCAGTCCAAAGTGCTGACTGTTGGAGCCTCCTCCCTCTCCCGCCTTTACAGGGAGGAGAGGAGACACCACCGCAGGTCTGGAGGACTTTATTGTTGCCATAAAACATATTTTTTCCATGTTCTCTTTAGAAACACGAAAAGAGGCTGCATTCCCAAGATCAGGCTTGTGGCTTTAAAATAAAAAATATTTTTACAGTATACATTTTGGAGGCATGAAAGCACGTGTTTTATTAACATTTCCCAAACTCTTTTTACATTTTGGGCTGACGGCATACAGCCTGCAGCCTGCTGCAATAGAAAATGCATGCCTTTTAAGAAATTATACCTTTCAGTTAACTGAAGGGGAAAACTTTCCCTTCTGTAAATCATCATCTCTCTGATGGAGAACTTTAAAAATCCAGTGTATGATCAGCACAGTAGGGTGATGAGGAGGTAACGCCGTTTATCTCACCCAACGTGCAATGAGTTTTGTAAGCAGTTTTCTGGGATTTTGCTCATTGGTGGTTTGGGTCTCATTCATGATATTCTATAGAGACCGTGCCCAAAGCAGGGGGCCACGTGATACCTGGGAAGGGGTATAAACAGCACTCTGGCTGCTCTGGCCACATGGAGACGCGCCTACGCCCTTCGCCCTCCCCAGTTGTCTCCTTGCGTTCATAGAGCCGGGGAATCTCCGAGGAGCAGCCCAGTTTTCCCTGTAAGAACCCAAAGGTCTTGTACAGAGCTGGAATTCGGCGAAAAACTTGCTCCAACACGCCAAATCTGCCGCATCCCCAATACCCCACCCTCTTCCCTGTGCACTTACTACCCACACCCTTACTCCCAACTTGAGGACTCCCCGCCCCCACCAAGCTGACAGTCTCAATTCCAACCCCTTGAATGTGAGGAAGTGTCTTTGCGCCTGAAAGCGCCCAGCACGGCGAGGCCACCAGTGACTCCCAGCGGCCGCACAGGGCGCTGCGCCCCCCTCGCCCCGGCCTCCCCCACCCTGCGTCCGCCCCGTCACCCCCGCGCGGCCTCCTGCGCCCGGGCTGGAGGCAGATTCCTCTCTCCGGGTTTTCAGAGCGCCTTTCCGAAACCTCCTCCCCGCCCAGCCAGGGAGAGAGATCCCGGGCGCAATCGCTCCCCGGAGCGGCCGAAGGGCGCGCGGGGAGAGGCCTGCGCCGGGGTACTTTCAAACTGAGGCGCGCGCACACACTCACACCCACCCACCCACCCACTCACCCACACACACACAGACACACGCACGCCCATTTATATAGGCGGCGGCGACGGCAGTGGCCGGGGTGGCGACGGCGAGCACAGAAACGATGGAGCTGAGCCAGTCGACCCCGGTTGGAAGCAAGTGAGAAGACACCAGGCGCACCCCTAAATTTCTGTGCAGGGCGCTTGTCATCCTCCCCAGGGAACGGTGCACCCAAAGGAGGACTGGGTGGACTGATTTGCTAGGGAGAGGGCGGGGAAGAGGAGGCCAGGTGAGCAGAGGAGCCCCCTGCGTATCCGGACTGCCAGATCGCGCCTTTGCCGGACTCCTGCCCCCTCCCTGCTCAGGTGGGCGCGCCCGGTCTCCGGCTCACAGGGGCGCTCGGAGGAGACCAGAAAGTCGCCGCCTGGCTGCGCGGGATGCCTTTCGCCAAGCGGATCGTGGAGCCGCAATGGCTGTGCAGGCAGCGGCGCCCTGCTCCTGGCCCAGCGGTGGACGCGAGTGGAGGCAGCGCTGAGCCGCCGCCGCCCCTGCAGCCGCCTGGCCGGAGGGATCTGGACGAGGTCGAGGCGCCAGGGCCAGAGGAGCCAGCCCGCGCGGTCCCCGCACCTCCAGGGCTGCCACCGCCGCCGCCGCTACTGCCCGCGCCGGCCGACCAGGCTCAGCCGCCGCACGGAGAGGCGTCCGTCGCTGGCGAGGAGAGCACGGCGGGGATCCCGGAGGCGGCGCCCACAGCTGGCGAGGCGTCCTCGGCGGCGGCGGCGGCCGTGCTGCTCATGCTGGACCTATGCGCTGTCAGCAACGCGGCTCTGGCCCGTGTCCTCCGCCAGCTCTCGGACGTGGCCCGGCACGCGTGCAGCCTCTTCCAGGAGCTCGAGAGCGACATCCAGCTCACCCACCGCCGCGTCTGGGCGCTGCAGGGCAAGCTCGGCGGTGTGCAGCGCGTCCTCAGCACGCTTGACCCTAAGCAGGAGGCAGTGCGTGAGTACCCGCGCCGTCCGCCCGCCAGGCTCTGGATTTCCGCGCCGCACCCTCGCGCCGTCCCCAGCAGCGGCAATCCCAGCCCCGCGGCGCGGCGCCCGTTACAGCTTGCACCTTACTACTCTCGCCTTTCCACCCTTACCATCCCCTGGGACCCACCCCAATCCTCCTGGGGCTGAGTGGCTGGGCTGGACCCCGATTCAGTGATGCAGACGTGGACGGTGGAAAGTTAAAAGGGCGACCTCTGAAGTCGCAGGCAGCGTGGGCTGAGAGGGAGCAGAAAGGGAGCGTTCATGGGAGCACAGGAGGCAGAGAGGGTCTGTCCTTCACCTCCGGGGCTCGCCTTTCACATCCTTCACGGGGAGGCAGCGAGGAGGGTTGCAACTCCTGTGGTTTCCAGAAGCCCAGCCCTGAGCTCTATAGCCCACCCCATGCATGTTTGGGGTTGGGGTTCCAGGAGTAGCGAGTGTTCTTTTGAGACTGCTGCAGCACCGCGGCTGTTTCCTCACTCGCTGTGACCTCAGGTGCTGCCCCTAGCTCCGAACTTGTGCCTTGCCCTCGTGTGAGACGTAGCGTGGCGCTGCTCGCCTCCTAGAGTGAACTCCGTAGTGCTTCTGCCGAAAACCCTTGTAGCCCGGAGGGGCCGCGGGGAGGGTCAGGGAGAGATGAGGGTGGGAGTGTCAGGCAGGGGCCCCAGGGAGATCGAGGAGACCCCTGGGCATCTTTTCTACCCTGAACAGCCCAGGGTTCCTACTAAATGGCTCTGTGCCATCTGCCCCCAGAGGATCCCACAGGCTGTCTTCCTCTGCCCCGGTGCACTGTCGTCCAAATCTATTAGCACGTGGACTTAGTCTAGCACTTAACTAGTCTGCCAGGCGGGCTGCAGGGAGACGACGAGGAAGGAAGTCTGGGAGATCCCTGGGCATCTTTGCTGTCCGCTGACTTCGCTCTTACGACACCCAAGGGCTCCCAATAAATAGTCATTCTATGTCATCTCCCTTCCGAGGGCAGTCCCCTTGGCTCACGATCGCCCAAATCTGGCGACGGCAGAATCATTTAGGAACGACCCAGGAGGTAGACAGGGGCGCTGGGTTGGCGCGACGGTCCTTTGGCGCCTAGTCAGGCTGCGACGCTCGCGGCGAAGGTGATGTCAGCGGCTCTGACTTACGTAAGAAGCTTCCTTGGTTGCTGCAGCAGCTGCGCCGGTGCGCAGTGGCCTAGGAGCGCGAGGGGCGGAGGCGCTTTGGAGGCATCCTTCCCTGGGGATTTCCGGGCACCTCTGCCCCACAGTCCAGCCCAGTCTCCTAGCGGTCCCTGCCCGCCCGCGTGTTCTCTCCCTCTCCCCCTCCTCCTCCGAAAAACCCTTTGAACCCCGCCCCGGGAATTCACTGCTTTTCTGCAATAACAATAATAATAAGGGTAATGAATAAATGATGTGCTCGATCGTTTTTCGCAGCTATAAAAGACCCGGAGTTGGGTTAATGACTGGTTGTTTAAAAGGGCAATTCCGGGGATGAGTTCTGGAAAGAATTAGGACTGCCGTAGGCCAAGTCGTATTTTACTTTTGGGACTTGAAATGAGCGCTTTAATCCTGCCTCCTTTTTACCCCAAACCACACAGCGGGGACAGGCCCTTCACTTTCAACAGCGCAGATATCTTGGGAGTGCGGTTGTGGGGAGTGGTGACTTCACTTCAAAAGAACTGGAGGGAAGTTTTGCAGACTGTTGAGTGGTGCATACATTTCCCGGGGTGTGTGTGTGTCTGTGTGTGTGTATGTGTGTGTGTGACACACCTCTCCTTAAGTTAGATTTCACACCAGTGAAACTCACTGCCAGAGCAGAACGTGCCCACTTCTTTCTCTCTTTAAATGCAGCAGTGGGCATTTATGTACCTGGAATGTATCACAGTTCTTTCAAGTCCTTTTAACTGTCGGGGGTACAAACTCATAGTTAATAGAGATAAGAGAGGATCTTGAGTGTGTGCATATAGTTGGTGAATATATACTCTACACATATTTGTACATGAATAATAAAGACGGGGCTAATTTCTGCCTGGGATAGATTTAAAATCTCCTATTATTTTAAATTTTATTTTCTAAAATGCTATCTCCACACTTTATGTCCAGATCTCTCTCTTCTTTTGTCCATTTAAATTCGGGATGACATTGTTCTTGTTTGATGTTATAAAAGGTATTACCTTTGGGAGAAACAGCACACTATTATGCATCTTGGTTTAGGTTTCCTAGAATGCAGAGCCTGAGACAAGGATTTCGATGCAATTAATTTATTTGGGTAAGGGTTCCCTGGAAGCACAGAGAGCACGTAGGGAAGTGAGATGGGGAAGGGAGGAAAGAGGAAAGCCAGTACACCATGTAAGCGGGTTAGCCCTGTGGGCAACTGGGGTTCAATCCAGCTGGCGACCCTCTGAGCACACACCTCGAACATGTTCCACTAACGATTAAGGAAGCTGGAGTATTTATGCACCAACTTCTTCTCACAGATGGAAGGTAGCACCTGGAGCATGAACTCCATGGCTTCTGGGTCTTGCCCCACATGTAGTCCCAGCATGCTCCCAAGGCCAGGTAGAGAGATGCAAAAAGCCTATGATGTGCACAGGAATGTTGACAGAGGTCCTCTGGGGAGGGCAAAGTAGCTGTGGGTAGGGCACCAGTGGCATCAGCTGCATTATGCATCTATCTCCCTTTAGTATTGCTCAGGCCTAGGGGAGTTTGAAAGGGAGAGGAAGCCTAAAAGTAAACCTTGCTCTTTTTCCTCTTCCTTTGAGGGTGCCTTCACACCCCCTGTATATCCTTGTCACCTGATCACCATTCCCCTGTGCAATCTGCTTGCTATTTCATCCTTGGACAGCTGCTTCCTGTTGCCCTGAGACAGGCTAGGGGTCTTCTTGCAGGGGCAACATAATCTGATGTACACTTTGGAAGAGTCACTCTGGAAGCAAGCCTGGCGGCTAGTAAACCAGTTAGACACTGTGACTGGTGATGGTGGCTAGGACCAGGGAGGTAGCTGTAGAGACTGTGAGAAGTGGTTAGATTCTGAATTCATTTTGGAAATAGGATTGCCAGGACTTACTAATTTGATTGGGTACAGGGTGTGAGAAAAAAATTAATTAAGGATGACTCCTAGTTTGTTGTTTTTGCATGACAAGCTTAAATAACTTGTAGAATGTGGCTGGGTGTGGTGGCTCACACCTATAATCCCAGCACTTTGGAAGACCAAGGTGGGCAGATCACCTGAGGTCAGGAGTTCGAGACCAGCCTGGCTAACATGGTGAAACCCCATCTCTACTAAAAATACAAAAATTAGCCAGGTGTGGTGGCAGGCATCTGTAATCCCAGCTACTTGGGAGGCTGAGGCAGGAGAAATGCTTGGACCGGGAGGTGGAGGTTGCAGTGAGCCAAGATTGCGCCATTGCACTCCAGTCTGGGCAACAAGAGCGAGACTTCGTCTCAAAAAACAAAAAAATAATAACTTGTAGAATGTATTACTGTTTGTAGAATTGGGGAAGGCTAGAGGGAGAGTGGATATTTTCTTGTGGAGGGAATGGAATCAATAGTTTTATATTTGAGCCATGTTAAGTTTGAGATACCTGATGTGTCTTACACAATTACATGTGTGAGTTGAGAGGTCCAGGCTGGAGATGTGAATGTGAGACCTAAGAGTGGAGACAGCATGTGAAGCCTTGGAGCTAGACACAGTGGAGATAGTAAAGAAATGGAGGCCAGGACTTAGCCCAGGGCAGTCCAACTTTGAAAACTTCACAGGGGAGGAGAAAGGCTGAGAAAGGACAGCTGGAAAGCTAGAAGGAAAATCAGAAGAGTGTGGTATGGTGCAAGCCAGGAGGTGTTTCCAGAACTGGGAAGAAGTCAACTTGGTCAAGTGCTTCTGAGAGGAAGATAAGCACTGAGAAGAGGCTATTAAGTTTGGCTACCTGTAATTAATTAGTGGCCTTGAGAGGTGCCATTTCATTGGAGGGGTGGAGAAGAAGGCCAAACCAAAAGGGTTGGAGAAACAATAGGAGAGGTGGAGAGGAAATAGCAACTACAGACAGCTTTTTTTTTTTTCACTCTGTCGCCCAGACTGGGTGCAGTGACTTGATCATAACTCACTGCAGCCTTGACCTCTCCAGGTTCCCATCTCAGCCCCCCAAGTAGCTGGGACTACAGGTGTGCACCACTACGCTAGGCTAATTTTGGTATTTTTCGTAGAGACAGGGTTTTGCCATGTTGCCCAGGGTGGTCTCGAACTCTTGGGCTGAAGCAGTCCTCCCGCCTCCCAAAGTGCTGGAATTACAGGTGTGAGCCACTGCACCCAGCCCTACAGACAACTCTTGTAAGGAGTTTGGCTCTGAAGGGGAGTGGAGAAATTGAGCAGTGGCTGGAAGGGAATACAGTATCAAGGAAAAATGTCTTAAAAGGTATTGATATCTTGGGCATGTTTGAATTCCAAGAGAAGGGTGAATTGATGATCCTGGCGGAGAGAACTGAATAATTATGGATATCACTGAGAAGCTGAGAGGGGATGAGATGAGAGACTATTTCATCCATGGCCCCTGGAGGGAAGCCGAAGGATACGAGCAGGGAGGCAGGTGGGCTGGTGAACTGCTGGTGGTGGGATGGGGTGTTCTTCTACAAGGGGATCTATTTTCTCTGTGAAGTATGGGGTGAGGTCATTAGCTGAGAGTGTTGGCAATGTGAAGAGAGAAGAGAGGGTGTTAATAAGTTGTCTCGGAGAGGGAACTTGAAGGCATTAAGGAACTGTACTGGGATGATATCGCTGTGTTGAGAGCCTTCTGAGACCGATGGTCATCAATTTGAAGAGTCCAACTTCTCGGTCACTGAAACCTGAGACTTTGGAAGCACTTCGTGGGCTTCAACTCCAGTATGTTCATCCTTAGACGTTTTAATGTTGTTGGCATTTTGGTTGCTGTTGATTTATTTAGTTACTGAGTTTTAAAATAAATTTTATATTAAAGTTTAACATTCCCACAGAAAAGTACACAGACCATAAGTGTTTGGCTTGGTTGATTTTCACAAAGTGAACAGCTCATGTAAACACCACCCAGATCAAGAAATGTTACTGCACCTGAAACATCCTCCCCTCCCTTCAAGCCACCTCCAGTCAATATCCCCCTTCCTAAAAGTAACAACTCTCCCAATTTCTTTTTTTTTTTTTTTTTTTTTTTGAGACGGAGTCTCGCTCTGTCGCCCAGGCTGGAGTGCAGTGGCCAGATCTCAGCTCACTGCAAGCTCCGCCTCCCGGGTTCACGCCATTCTCCTGCCTCAGCCTCCCGAGTAGCTGGGACTACAGGCGCCCGCCACCTCGCCCGGCTAGTTTTTTGTATTTTTTTAGTAGAGACGGGGTTTCACCGTGTTAGCCAGGATGGTCTCGATCTCCTGACCTCGTGATCCGCCCGTCTCGGCCTCCCAAAGTGCTGGGATTACAGGACAACTCTCCCAATTTCTATGCTTATCAATTAGATGTTCTTGTTCTTGAAGTTTATATAAGTGAAAACATATATACTTCTTTCTAGCATTATTAACTTAACATTATGTATGTAAGATTCTTTCATCTTATTGCATATATAGCCGATTGTTCATTCTCATTGCTGAATAAATTTCCATTGTGTGTACATACCACAATTTCTTGATCCATTCTCCTGATGACGGACATTTGGGTTGTTTCCATTTGGGAGCTATTGCATGAACAATTTTTTCTACATGCTTCTTGATGAGCTTATGTATACACAGTTATTTGGTATGTATCTAAAAGAAGAATTGCTAGATCAAAGGGGATGATTTGTTTGGCTGAACAGTTTTCTACACTGGTTGTACCAATTTATAATCCTGGAAGTATATGCAAGTTCTGGTTGCTTTACATCCTCACTGATATTGGTATTGATGTTTAAATTGTAGCCACTTTGGTGGATGTGTAATGAAATCTCATACTGGTTTTGATTTGCATTTCTCTAATGGCTTGTGAGACTGAACACCATTTTATATAATTTTTAACTACCTAGATATTCTTCCTTGTGGATTACTTCTTCAAGATGTTTGCTCATTTTTATTTCTCTTTTCTCTCTCTTTTTTTAACTTTTATTTTAGGTTCAGGGGTACATGTGCAGGCTTGATATATAAGTAAATCATGTGTTGTAGTGGTTTGGTGTACAAATTATTTCATTGCCCAAGTAATTGCTCATTTTTCAATAAGGCTCTTTGCACCTTTTCTTACTGTCTTACAGATGTCTTTTATGTATTTTGAATATGAGTCATTTGTCAGCTGTATGTATTTCCAATACCTTCTCTTACTCTGTGGTTTGCCTTTTCACTCTCTTAGTGTTATATTTTGAGGGCAGAAGTTCTTATTTTTGTATAGTCCAGTTTATCAATCCTTTTCTTTATGGTTAATGTGTTTTTGTGTTATCTTCTGTTTGTTCTTAAACAAATTCTTCACCAACCTTGAGGTCATGAAGATATCTCAAAAGTTCCAGAAAGTTTTCTTTTGCCTTTGTCATTTAGATCCATGTTTCATATGGAATTGATATTTGCAAATGGTGTGAGGTAGGGCTCAAGATTACTTTTTTCCCAAATATGGATGCACAATTGGCCTACTGCCACTTATTGAAAAGACCATCATTTCCCCATTGTACTGCAGTGACACTTCAGTCACCTCCCCCACCTATGAACTTTTCTAGAACTCTGTGCTCACCTTTATCTTAGCTTTTTTCATTCTGTACAGCAGACACTATTGGTGCCCTGTCTATATTCCTTTGGCTGTCATCTCTCATGCTGAAGGCTACTTACTGCAAACTCCTGTAACTCTGCCTGGAACTTTTGTTTTGTACTGGGTTATGGACCATGCTTGGCCTTGCATGTAGGGAAGGCCAGAGGTGCCAGCAGGTTAATGCCTGAGAAGCAGCACTCAACCAAATATGGAGAGGAAGTTGATGGATGAATGCACCAGTGCCATTACTCCTTGGATAGGAGAACTCTGTAGCATTTTCTCCACCATTTCTCAGAATCCTCCAGTAGGACTGAGCTCCAGTTACCCATAGTGATGACTTATTTGATGACACATCCTATCTTTGCTGTCTTCCTTTCTCCATCTCACTTCTTCACTCACCTATGGGTGTTTCTGGAGTCACCTCCCACATAAACTACTTGCACTCAAACCTGTACTTGCAGTCATAGGGTCTACTTATGGGGGAACTGCAACCAAGACAATCTATTTAATCTTTAAACTGTGAAGGCAAAGACCTAGGGCTGGGGGTATAGTAGAGATGATGTTTCTCACTCTTTTTCCTTAAACTATTTAGCCCAGGATTATTATATTAGCCATACCCCCAGCCCCTGCCAGAACACTCTATGGTATGTGTATTAGTCTGTTCTCTCACTGCTATAAAAAAAACTACCTGAGACTGGGTAATTTATAAAGAAAGAGGTTTAATTGACTCACAGTTTTGCAGGCTGTACAGGAGGCCTGGCAAGGGAGGCCTAAGGAAACTTACAATGATGGCAGAAGGAAAAGGGAAACCAAGCACATCTTCACATGGTGGCAGGAGAGAGAGCAAGAGTGAAGGGGGAAGTGCTACACACATTTAAACAACCAGCTCTCATGAGAACTCATTCACTATCACTAGAACAGCAAGTGCAGAATCTGTTCCCATGATCCAGTCACCTCCCACCATGTCCCTCCTCCAACATTGGGAATTATAATTCGACTTGAGATTTGGGTGGGGATACAGAGCCAAACCATATCAGTGGGTCTGGAAATAGCTGTTACTACCATTAGCGGATGCACAGTTTGAATCCCTGTCTTGGCATGGGAGAGCTTCAGTGCTTCAGCAGTGAGAAGGGTAACAAAAGGAACTCAAATCTATGATAATGAAGACATACCCCCTCAATTTCTCCATGTTCTATTGACAAGCCTTTGAGAGTGTTGTTTATTGCCCTTTGGAATGCATAAGTGACAGCCCCAGGAGATCCAAACTACCTATTTGAGAAGGATAATTTTCAGCCAGAACAGACACAGAAACTGCTAATCTCTGAAGGGAACCAGGAGGTAATACTTTGGGTGAATTCATCATTTTGGGTTGGTGTGGCAACACTGATCATGGGCTCATTCTGGTTTTGGAAGGATAGTCCTGCTTTTCCTTCCCTTTCTGTTCAGTCCACCACTTATAAAAAACCTTTGCAGTTTGGTTAGTGTGTTCTCTTGGATGTTTCTGTAATTGTGGTTAAGATTCTTTTCCTCCTGGCCCTGTTCAGTGAGCTTCTGTGAGGCATTATGAGATCCTAACAGCTTCATTGAAAGCTGCTTTGAAACCCATCACAGAACGGCTGAGAAGAATACAATCTTTCAAGGGTTTAATGATTCATTGTTGTAATTTCCTCATAACCAGTAGCAGTGTCACATTTCTTTCTAGACTTTTCTTGTTATACTGGATTGGACTTTTAAATCAAAACTCCTGAATTACTTTACCTAAGAAATCCTTGAGATTCTGTTGGATGGATATTACTAAGATGATAATAATAAAGATTTCTTTCTTCCTGTGTGTGGAGGCCTTTTCTACACAGTGCCATCAGGACAGTGTAAAGTCCACATAAACTCTCAGAAACATCTTCAGTCTCAGCACTTCTAGTCTACTTTTAATGGGCATTACTTTTAAAAGGCAATGACATATAAAAATCTCTCCTATTGTCCCATGTTAGTCCCAGAGTCTTGAAGATTCACTGATTTTTGTATGACATTTTGAAATTTTAGAGTCAAGGACAATTTTAAATATAGTTGGAATTTTATTTGATAGTTCAGCTTAACTTCTTTTTGCTTTATTAAAAATTGTGGGGCACAAGATTTTGAGAGACATTCTATTAAAAAATCATAGGAGGAGTAAGACTGGAACAAACAATCACAAAAATTCCTGAAAATTTTTCTTGCATCAAGAATTCTTCATGAATCCTATCTTAATAACAAGTGGGAACAAAAATAATGAGGTAGGAATGGTTCCTGAATGTAAGGATCTCATTCTGGGGTTGAAATCTATTGAAACAAAGTTTTGGAGAGCCCCCCCACCAGATTAAGCCCAGAAGGCAGGGAAACTGTCTACTTTATTTTTGTGAATGACTAAAACAGGTATGGTCAATTTTTGTTTCTGACGTCTCTCAATCCATTAATGTACATGAGGTTTGGCTGTATTGAATGAGTAATCTGAGGACCTGGGCATTTATGGGCTAAAAAATGTCCTAATTCTGGGAGGCCAAGATGGGAGGATTGCTTGAACCCAGGAGTTCAAGACTAGACTGGGCAACATGGTGAAACCCCATCTCTACAAAAAATACAAAAATTGGCCAGGCATGATGGCATGTGCCTGTAGTCCCAGCTACTCAGGAGTCTGAGGTGGGACAGTTGCTTAAATCAAGGAGGTGGAGGTTGCAGTAAGCCAAGATCATGCCACTGCATACCAGCCTGGGTGGCAGAGTAAGACTATATCCCAAAAATTTTTTTACTTTATTATTATTATTTTTTATTTTGTTTTCATTTTTTTGTGTGTTCTAAGTTTAATTGGTGACAGACATGTGACATATCAAATCATGAGGTTGCTCCTCAGTTTTTTAAAACACTGCATAATATTCCCCTGCACAAACATGCTCAAAGCATTTAACCACCTTTTACCCACATGGTAGCATTTTCTTGGTTTTAGTTATTATAAACAAATCTCATATAAACATTTTCCATATATATATTTGCTTATATGTATGAATTTTTAAGAATGGTTTCTTAAAAGTGTAATTGCTAGATCTAAAGATATCTGTGCCTACATCCTTCAAAGTGAAATTAACTAAAAATAAAGTTAATTTAACAAAAGTCCTAGAATCTTGGAATCATACAGTTGGGAAAGACCTTAGTACCCATAGAATCAAACTTCTCACCCAGAGTGGGAATTTTTTTAAAGCTGTCCCAAATGGCAGCTCATCTGGTTTCCATGCCCTCTGAGACTCCAAGGAGTGGGAAGTGGCCACCCCTGCCCCAATTGTATTGCTGAATAGCTCCCATTCTCAAACAGTCCTTATCTACATTGAGAGTGAATCTGTCTTTTTGTAATGCAAGCCTTTTCGTCTTTGTTCTGGTGTCTCATGTCATAGGGAATCTACCTATAACTGCTTTTCTAGAACATCTTTTAAGGATCTGGAGGTTACTGTTATGGCACTGTCTAAGCTTTCTTCATCCCAGGTAAAACAACTTCAGTTCCTTCAACCAGGCTTCCTAATGTCAAGTTTCCAGGCTGCTCCCACTCTGGTTGTCCTCTGCCACAGGTGCAGGGCACAAATGGACCCATTCCTTTCTTTATAAGAATGTCCCAGGCCGGGCGTGGTGGCTCATGCCTCTAATCCCAGCACTTTGGGAGGCTGAAGCGAGTGGATCACTTGAGGTCAGGAGTTCAAGACCAGCCTAACCAACATGGTGAAAACCCATGTCTACTAAAAAATACAAAAATTAGCTGCGCGTGGTGGCATGCATCTGTAATCCCGGCTACTCAGGAGGCTGAGACAGAATAATCACTTGAACCCAGGAGGCGGAGGTTGCAGTGAGCCGAGATTGCACCACTGCACACCAACCTGGGCAACAAGAGCAAAACTCTGTCTCAAAAAAAGAAAAAAAAAAAAAAAGAAGAATGTCCCTAATGTGGTCCTTGTTTTAACCATTGCATGACACTGTTGGTGTAAAAATGCTCTTTTGGCCCAGGAAACTCCCTTGCTTTATAGTGGCAGTTTTTAACATGAGGTTTTCCTTATTCCATGTGTGCAGTTGGTGTTTTGAACTTAAATTTCACAAGAGTCTCCCATTGTCTCTGTTAAATTGAATCTTGCTTGCTTTGCTCTTTCATTTCCAGTCAGTGGTGATGGTTTAAAATCTTGATTCAATGTGTCAGCTACTGCTCACAGCATTTTGCTCTCTGCATACACCATGAACAAGATTCTATGCTATCACCCACATCTTTGATAAAATTATTGTTCAGATGGATTCAAGGCCAGAGCCCACTGGCAGGCAGTACTAGCAATGTTTCTCCAAGTTGAGATCTATTAATCAACATTCTTTGGGTTTCATTGTTGCAGCAGCCACGGGTGCACTCCCCTACCTTCCTGTTCAAATCACATTTCTCCACCTTACTCATGATATCTATCATCACGAGCAACTGTTAAGTGGTTTGCTGAAATCAAGATACCATATGTCTGTAGCATTCTTTTGATCTCCCGGTGTAATTACCCTACTCAAAAGGGAAATGAGGTTAATCTGGCTCAAACTGGACTCAATTCCAGCAATCAGAGGGGCCATTTTAATTTCCTTATGTATAATGAGTAAGGAGTTTATTTAGGGGAAATCTGTTTTGGCATGTTGGTCACAGAATAACTGTAACGTTGGACTACAAGGGGACTCTGTGGGTCTTAGGGTTCATTTCTCTGGCTCTAGAGTGTCAGAGTGCTTTTCCCTTCCTTTCTTTTCAGGTACCTGGATGTCCTTGTTCTCTGTTCCTTAAGGAAAGGTTGAAATTCATGACCTTTTGGCATTTGCTGAGGCTCAGTTTGAGTAACATTGGCAAGTGTCTAGTTTAGCTAATTGTTGAGAAGCAAGAGAGTTTGTGATTAAGAGTGTAGACTCTGAAGCTGGACTACGTGGGTTCAAATCCCAGCTCCACTCCTTCAAAGCTGTATGACTCTGGACAATTTATTGAATTTTTTTCTTCATCTGTTACAGAATGGAGATAAAAGCAGTATTGATTGCATCAGGTTGTTGACAAAACTAAGAAAGTCAAGGTGTGCAGGCACTGAGAACTGTGCCTTGCACACGGTTAGCCTTTGATAATTATTGGCTATTATTGGCTATTTTATTGATGCTATAATTGGATCAGACAGAGTAGGAGGTATGCGTTAATTTCTTTCAAGTAGGTGAAAACCTGTGCCTGAATCTGTGAAGTGCTGGGTCAGGGTAAAGTATACAGCTGACCAAGCAATGCTGTGTGTCTCTGCATGGTCAAAGATGTCTATTAAGTTTCTTGTGTGTGTGTGTGTGGCTTCTTTTTGTTATGCAGAAAAGTAGAGAAAAAATTGACCAATAATCTTATCATCCAGATTCATTCATTTATTACACAGCAGTCACTATTCTAGGCCCTTGAGTTTCATCTGTAAACAAAAAAGTTACCAAGACCTTATGCTTCAAAGGAGAGAGACAAATCCTAAATAATAAACACAATACGTTTGATGAAATTACAAAACATGTTAGGAGGTGGTAAGTGCTGTGGGCAAAAAGAAACTAGAGCAAGGTGAAGGTGATCCAGAGAGTTGGGGTGGAGTTACCATTTTAAATGGAGTGGTCAGGTGGGCCTCATTGAGGAAGTGGCATTTGAGCAAAGATTGGAAAGAGGTAAGGGTAAATTACATAGATTGCTGGAGGAA
The DNA here is from genome assembly GCF_008728515.1 of Papio anubis. Taxonomy (NCBI): domain Eukaryota; kingdom Metazoa; phylum Chordata; class Mammalia; order Primates; family Cercopithecidae; genus Papio; species Papio anubis. The sequence goes on along the minus strand of NC_044996.1, from coordinate 128,171,453 downwards.
GAGAGTGTTCCAGTGGAGAGAAACAGAGCTAGTGCAAAGGCCCTGAGGTGAGAGCATGCCTGATGTGATCAGGGGATGGCAAGGAGGCCAGTGTGGTAGATGAGGAGTTAGCAAGGAGGAGAGTAGGAGGATAAGAGGCCAGCAAGGAGAAATGGTAATGGGGCAGATCATCTAGGGTCTAGTAGGCCACTGAGAGGACTTTGCCTTTTGCTCCAGGTGGAGTGGGCAGTCATTGAAAGCTTTTAAGCCCAGGAGAAACATGATTGATTTAGAGTTTAAAAGGATCACTTTGGGTATTGTGGCAAGAAGAGACCGCGGGAGAAGCAAGAGGGGTCGAAGCAAGGAGACCAAGTAGGAGGCTTTTGCAGTAATCCTGGTGAGAGACAGTGGTGGTCTGCTAAAAGTATTGAGAAGTGGTTGGATCCAACTTAGAGCTGTTGATGGTTGTTGTTTCATGTTTGGGGCTAGGCATGCAACTCATACAGAGGGGTACAACATTGAAAAGAACAAGAAAGCCCTCCTCTCCCCTCTCACTCTGCCAGACTTACTCCAGGTCTAATGCGTTTTGCAAAACCATTGAATATTGAGGAAGTAGGCACTTCTCCTATGGTCTTGTTGATTAATCTGCTGTCTTGGAAAAATTTAAAAAGTGTCCTAACTAATACTCTTTTTAAAAAATCAAGATATAATTTAGATGCAGTGAAATGTACAGATCTTGATGAGTTTTAACAGCTGTATCCACCTGTATAACACACACCTCTATTAAGACAGAGAACATTCTCCTCACTCCAGATAGGTAATACTACTTTCAGGTAGGAAAGCAGTGTTTGAACTCTGATAGCCTAGCACTATCTCCTACCAAGGTTGTTGTGTGAATATGGACACAGAAGAAGATAATTCCATGGGGGGACTTCTGGGCTTTCAATCAAGACTAAGAATTAGTGATTCCATTTATAAAACATACAAGACAAATTGAAATACTGGAGTTTCCTCACTTTTGGTCTGATGGTGTTGGGCTGTTTATGACATCATGGTTCTTGATTTTACAGAGAATCAGGTTTTTGACAAGGATAAAAATCTAGCTGCAGAGGCCCCAGGGATAACTTAGAAGTAGGAGCCTTTTCTTTTCTTTTTTATGTATGTATGTATGTATGTATGTATTTATTTATTTTAAGAGACGGAGTCTCGCCCTGTCATCCAGGCTGGAGTACAGTGGTGCAATGTCAGCTCACTGCAACGTCCACCCACCGGGTTCAAGCAATTCTCCTGTCTCAGCCTCCCAAGTAGCTGGAATTACAGGTGCCTGCCACCATGCCCAGCTCATTTTTGTAGTTTTAGTAGAGATAGGGTTTTGCCATGTTGGCCAGGCTGGTTTCGAACTCCTGACCTCAAGTGATCTGCCTGCCTCGGCCTGTCAAAGTGCTGGGATTACAGGCGTGAGCCACCGCACCTGGCCAGTAGGAGCCTTTTCTAAGATAAAGCTAAAATAACATTTTAATAAAACATGAAAAAAAAAAAGACCTTAATACTCTCTGGTACATTTCTAAGTAGCAGGAAATACTGATTCGCAAACTGTGTTTTCAGCTTATGATGATGCTTGAAGCCTGGATGGAGGACAAAATTGTTTAGAATTGGATTTATGACTGTCCTATCTAAGTGCATTTAGATTCATGAAATAAGAAGCCCTATTCTAGAGTTCAGTTACTCTTGATTTTTCCTACTAGAAATCTAAGGGAAGGAAGAGGTGGTAGCTGTGAGGACAGATGACAGCCCGTGAGATCTAATGTTCATTAGAATATAACATCAATATTTATGTTTCTCTCCAGTCTTCATCTGGACTCTGTTCCTTGAGCTGGTATTTATATTTTAATAATGCGAGGAAAGCTTTATTTTCCTTTTAAATTTTGTGTCAGAGTTCTGCTACCTCAGCCCACCCCCTCCCCTGCCGAAGTGATTCATTTACAAGATGGCACATGTTTATTGAGAGTTTTATTGTAGAGATTAACTTCAAGAAGTGCATCATGAAGTGCAGCAGGAATAAATACCACAGAAATCCTTTTCCATGTGAGGAGTCATAGGGCTTTCTGCTGCACAAACAGGAGAGACAGAGGCTTCAAAGTTTGGGGCAATGTGGGGGAGAAGTGGGAAAACCAAGAAGAGACATTGGGAAGGGTTCCCTGGAAGATTTTCAAACAGTATCACTTGTGTTAAATGCCTTTGGTATGAGAAAAGAGATGCTGGAACCCTGCTCAGGTATCAGATGTCACCCAGTACTCATCTGGCAAACTTTTAGCCTTTGCTAATTAAAACTAATCCAATTGCATGAAGAAAAATATATTGCGTAAGCTTGCCTCTTGTGTGGCTTTATTTTAACCCTTTGCCCCATATCCTAACACCAGCAAATCTCAGGCTGGTTATAGGGTAGAAGGTGATAATGAGAAATGGGGTTCACTTACAAATAAATTTCAGTCAAGACAATGAGTGGAGCAGGCTATTAAGAATATTGGCTTGTAAATGTAAAATTGAAGCCCTTCTGGGTTTTCTTGATTGATTTGTCAATTCAAAGGTTTTAGTGGCTGTTAAGTGGGAAGGAAAATTAAAACAAACAAACAAACAGACACCCCCTTTTAACTATCAACTTATGCTTTGCTCCCTTTCCAAGTTGCTTTGTGTGCTTCTCTGTGGCCCAGCCAGCCTGGTTGGATCAAGCTTTGCATTTTTGAAGCTTAGGTTCAAGGTTTGCTCCCTGAGGGACTGGAGTTTTGTCATGATCACATGCTTGCGTTCCTAACCTGAATAAACTTTCTAGTAAAGAGTATATCTCAGTCTTTGATTCTATCAGTTCTACCACTTACCAGCTGTGTGGCCTTGGACAAATTCTTACTTCAGTTTGCTTATCTGTGAAATGGGGATACTGTTGGTAATCATTTTATAGAGTTATGCAGATTAAGTGATTAATTCATGGACAGTGCCAGCAGTGTATGGCATATACACAGTATACATACTATGGGCTAATATGTGTACGCCATTGATGGTACTACTTTTGTTGTTGTTTTATCATTATTATTATCAAGAGGCTTGGGTAAAGGACATAGGTATGAAAACGGATAAAACCCAGCCCTGTGAGTTCTGAACCAGTGTAAATGTTCTGGTCAGCTGGATGCATGGTGAAACGGGAAGAGAAGAATGCTGCCCATTTTCTGACTTGGCTCGTCTAACTCATGTTGTGAAGCACTGCAAGAACAATTTAGCATCTGGCTGCCATTACACTCTCATTCTTGGGCAGTTTGTACTTCTGCTGATGGGTGGAGGAGGCCTGGATGTGAATGTTTGCATGGAAGTGGTGGTGTAGAATGCAAGCACTCATGCCTTTGCTTTCTGAGACTCTGTATCTTTTCCTATAATGATGGTATCCTCTCCTATAATGACATGTCTTCTCTTTGTAGTCAGACATCAGGCATGGAACAGCTAGCAGAGGGGAGATTATAGACCTGGCGTGGCAGAGAATGCCTAGATGTTCACCAACTCCTTCCCTTTTGCTCCTGGGTGCATGGCTAGACTACATTTCCCAGTCTCCCTTGCAGTTAGTTGTAACCATGTGACAGAGTTCTGTCCAATGGAATGTGGAAGTAATTGCTCCACTTGTAGGAAGGCCATATAAAAGCTCCTAAACAACCCTCTGTAGTTTGTTTCTGTAGTTTGTTTCTTTCCCACTCTGCTGGCTGCATGCAGAGGGTTCAACAGATGATTCTGAGGCCCTAAGGGATAGTAGGGCCACCAGAAAGAAAGAGCCTGGGTTCCTGAATCACCACATGAAAGGCTATCTGCCAACATTTGATTTGATTTCATGTGAGGAACAAGTAAACTTTTATTGCGAGATTTAGGGGATGTTTGTTACAGCAGCTAGTCAACCGTGACTAATACAGAGGTACAGTGCTGGGAGCAAAAAGGGTCAGTTTTCCTGAAAATGCACAGATGACAAAGTTACTCCAAAGTATTTGATGTTCCTTCTCTGAATAAAGGATGTGCTAAACTGCAGAGTTTTCTTTTTTGAGAGATACAGAATTCCTATGTGTGACCAGTAGCCATGTGACAGCCTTCCTTGAGTAAGCAAATGGAAATAAAATCTTGTTAGCAGAGTTCCAGTTTTTAGAGAAATGTTGCTACCAAAAGAATTCATTCTGCCTCTCTTCCTTTCTCTCTCTTCATATGTAAATGATATAGATTGATTTGTTACACATTTAAAACCTAATTATAACGCAAGTAACAAATGTGCACAAATTATGAGTGTACTGCCTCAATGAATTTTTGCAAACAGAACACAGCTTTAAAACTAGTACCTGGGACAAGATACAGAACATTTTCAGCCCTCTAGAAATACTGCCAATGTTCTCTTCTGATCCTGCCTTCCCAAGGGTAGCCATCATCCTGACCTCTGACAGCATAGATTACATTGGCCTGTTTTGGAATCATATAGTATGTGCCTTTTCTATATCTAGATTTTTTGTTTAAAATTATATTTCATGATCCATTCATGTTGTTACATGTAGTTGTAGTTCATTTATTTTCATTGCTGTATAGTATTCCTTTGTATGAGTATACCATGGTATGGGCATCTGGATAATTTCCATTGTGGGCTATTTTGAATAATGCTGCTGTGAATATTCTAGTTCCTGTCCTTTGGTGAATGTACCTACACATTTCTGTTGGGTTAAAAACTTCTTTCCGGCCGGGCGCGGTGGCTCAAGCCTGTAATCCCAGCACTTTGGGAGGCCGAGACGGGCGGATCATGAGGTCAGGAGATCGAGACCATCCTGGCTAACATGGTGAAACCCCGTCTCTATTAAGAAATACAAAAAAAAAACTAGCCGGGCGAGGTGGCGGGCGCCTGTAGTTCCAGCTACTCGGGAGGCTGAGGCCGGAGAATGGCGTGAACCCGGGAGGCGGAGCTTGCAGTGAGCTGAGATCCGGCCACTGCACTCCAGCCCGGGCGACAGAGCGAGACTCCGTCTCAAAAAAAAAAAAAAAAAAAAAAACAAAAAACTTCTTTCCTTGAAGTTTTACAAAACTTTCTTCCTCAATAAGACATTTCAAGGCTATGACAATGACTGTTCTTATTCCTTGCTATACCTTGACTTTCTGATCTACACCAAGCAAAAGCTTTGATCTGTTTTTCTGTAATGTAAAAGATTATCACTGATGTTTAATAACAAAGTTCTGATGCCTAAAATAGCGGAAACCCGATCTACTTAAAAGGAATCCCCCCAGCTTTAAAAAAAAAAAAATTGGAGCATAGTTGGGGGCCTTTTGATTCACAGACACTGGCTCTTCACAAAGCCATATTTCAAATCACTTGCAAACTGTGTAATTGGAGTTTGACATTGGAATCTTTATTGGCACTGCTTCAGCTCTTCCTCTGTGAGAAGGAGAATCCTCTTGGATTTTCAAATTGCATCCTTTCCTTGGGGAAACAGTGGAGGAGGAAGAGTGATGAGTTCTCTAATCACTTGGTTGGATTAGCCTTGGAGTTATCGAGAGTTGCCTTCTGTAAGTGCCCCTACTATCAAGGTTTCATGGAAAATCTAGGCAAGGCAGAACTTCCTCAGAAGGATAAGAGACAAAGAAGTGGGGAGGACCTCCTATCCACAGCAGAGAGGATTTATTCTTGTGGTTTTGCTGTCAGAGCCTTGGATGTCTGATCTGAGATGGAGCAACCCCAGCTAGACAGAACTTTGTAGATTTGGGGGTTTAAAAGGCCTCAAGCAAATTCTAAAACTTTCTTTGAAACTCCTGGCATAGGCTCAGTTTCCCTGACTTCCTTGCTGAGTTTGAAATACTGGACTCGATGAATAGTATGACATTCCACACCCGCCGCCCCGCACCCTCAGCCCCACAGGGTCCCTCACTGTTTGGTTTGAAATGACCATGATTGGAGAATTGAGGGGTGAATGTTTTAGTCTGAGCCTTTCCCTTCAAGCATATCAGGAATATCTGAAACATCTTTGAGGCCAAAGCAGACCGAAGGCTGCCTTGTGTCTTGATTGAACATTTAGTTCACTTTGGGTGTGAGGTGTATGACACCTTTACAGTTAAGTCTGAAAAAATGGTTGTGAAAAGCCCCGGGGGACCTGGCTGCTGAGTGACACACAGCTGGGCCTTTGAAAGTGGGCTTTTATGATAAATTTGAACATGGTTTTAGACTTTACTATAAGTGCTTCATTTTTTTCCCCCTAACTACAGAAAAGGTGAGCTGATTTTTCCATGAGGGAATTACTTTGGAACATTAACCAAGATTTTCTTCAAATATAGAGGTGACTATGTAATTTGCTTTTGCCTTTTAAAAACTGATGGAGGCCTAGTGAGGCCGTTCTGTGAAGTCAGAAGTTAGACAAGGGATGCTTTTCTTCACTCACCAGGTGTGGAATACAAATGAGCTTCATGCAGAATAAGAGGCCTTTAAAAATCCAGATTGCCTCTGAGGACCTGGTAACTCTTGCTTCAATCCACTGCTTCTCCCAGGTTGCCTGTCTTTTCTGTAGGTGATAGCTAAAACCGCGGCCTATACTTTATCTTTCTTCAACCCCTTAACTTCTTCCTATGGCCAACCCCACCCCCAGTTTTTGGAAGATGGCTGATTTTTTGTCTTAGATGATTGAGTGTTATCAACAGGATTCTTCTAAATGTGTTGAGGCAGAAAGCAAACAAATTCACATATACCACCCCAACATTTCTTGTGTGACTGCCTTCTGCAAGTACTATGTCATGTTATTTCACAAGCCCCTCAAAATTCTGTGATGGAAATATTATAATATTCTTTTAGTAGATGAGGAAATGAAGGCTCCACTGCTGGCTTTAAGACCACAGTGTTACAAAATTGTCTGGTCTTGGATTCAAATGTGGTTCTTGCATCTTCAGTTTGGGAACCTCCTCTGCTCTGCCCTGCTTCTCTCTGTCAGCCTACTACTCTTCCTCCCATCACCACCACCTTATGGCCACTGAGATGACATTCTGCCTCCCAGTTTATGATGGAGGAACAGAGGCAAAGAAAAAAAAGACATGAAGACAATGTCCAGGTGCAACTTTGAACACTCAAAAGGGCTGAAATTGGAACATCTAAGCAAAATGGTCCATGAATCAAGAGGTACTTCTGGTGCAGCCAGAGCAGGCATATAACTGGGTTATAAGTTAACACATGTACTTGGGTGAGGCTGTGGCTTTATGTCTGGTTCTAATTAGTTGCTTAGTTTCCCCCAAAGATTAATAGGAACATGCTGATTGACTAAAATAAGTCATTCACTGTAGCAGGAGTCATTTTATGAATCAAGGCCTTTACTACCTAAAGCCAAAACATTCACCTTATGGATACACAAGTTTCTTTTCTAGCTGAGTGGTCACCCTTTTGTATTCTCCAAGGTTGCTTGAAACCTGGTGTAAATGAACTGTGGGGGACACCAATTCAGGAACAAATCAACCCAAATTATAATAGATTGCCATTTTTTTTTCATTTATTCAGATAGGCCAAGATGAAAAAAATGATAATGGTCAAGTTTGGGGTGGGCATAAGGGTAATTTTAGACACTATTGATGGAACTATAAATTGGTATACTTTTTCTGGTAGGCAGTTGGCTACACAAAAAGCTGTATGCCAAAGATTTTATTTCAGAATGTAATCTAAGAAAATAATCGCAAAAGTAAATAAAAGAAAATAATATGTAAACACTTCAGTACTGCTTATAAGTAAGAAATATTGGAAATATCCTAAATGATTAACAATAGAAAATTGGCTAAAAAAAACAACTTTACTGTGCATTGGTATAGCAAACAACGTTACTACACATTGGTACAGTGAAATACTTTACCACCATTAAAATGATTATACAAATGGATATTTATTAGCCCAGAAATATGTTTATGATACATTCCAAAGTTAAAATGACTTGTTACCAAATACTGTGCATTTTATTGCATGTTTATTAAGAAGATATAAGAATACAGGAAAAAAATCTCTGAAAGGGTATGTACCAAATCAGTATTTTAAAAACATATTTTGATCATGATCTACTATGAGAAATACATTTTACATTTGTGAGCCAGTAGACACGTGTAGCTGAAACAATAGTTTATTAACAATACTTGTATTTTCTTATGTGGTATGTTCTGATATATTTATTTATTTATTTTCTCTTTTTTTACTGTATTATCCTATCCTATCATTTTTTGCCCTATTCTACTTTATTATAATTCTATTCCTTTTCTCTTCTCCTTTCTTTTGTTTCATTTTTAAAAATGCTAGTCATGACCTATTAAGTTGATTTTATGATGTCCTAATGAGCCACAAACCACGGTTTGAAAAACTGCTCTCAAATGTTAACAATAGTTATGTCTAGCAGGTGGTAGATAACTCTGTTTTGTGAGGAGACAAGATTACTGTGGCTTCTCTGTGTTACCTATATGATCCAAAAACTAATGAAAATTTGAAAAATGGTACGATAATTCCATTTATAAACAAATTGATGCCCACAGCTTTTTAGGAGGATACTGATTGTATAAAGTAAGATGCCTACTCTGCTCTACAGTTATTGGGCATTCAGAATGTTCTGAGAACTTTAAATAACATTGTGGCAGGAAAAATATATCCATTGAGACACATAGTTTAAATAATAGAACAACAAGAAAATAAAACATGACTTTACATCTTCAAACTCAAAAGATCATCAGGCATCCATACATATTGCTTTACCCCAGCAACGTTGCATCATGTCTGTGGGATTTATTTCTATTTCTGTTCCAGATTGCATTTTTTTCATGCTCATTCCCCACCTTAAAAAAAAGCTACTAAATTCATCAGACTTCTTTCTGGCCAGATTATCTTGGCTTACAGTACTGTTGAAGTTAGCCTCCTTTAAAGCTAAAGATAAGTTTAAATGGAAGGTAGTCATTAAGAACTTAGATCAGGAAGCAAAAGCTTTAAAGGAGGATGGGAAGAATCTCTGGCTTGAGCCAGTACACCTCCCTATGGGCTTCCTGCTTTCAGCACAGAGCTGGAAATCTGCAGAATAACTCCAGGAGCCCCTCCCGGCATGGCCACACAACCAACTGGGTGGCATGTTAGGTGAGCTTTCCTTGGGTCTTCTCTGGGAAAACCCTTGATGAATAATAAATCCCACAGAAATGATGCAGCATCACTGGAGTAAAGTGATATGTATGGGTGCTTGGTGATCTTCTGAGTTTGAAGGCATAAGATCATGTTTTATTTTCTTGTTCTATTAAATCTCTGGGCACCATGAGCTAACTGCCCATGAAGGAGGGTGATTTGCTGGGTTGTGGTTGGGGAGAGGCTGGCTGGCATTTTCAGGGAAAAAGTATGGAGAGAGATGCTTCCTGCCTTTGAAAGGAATTAATGATTGGAAATAACCGGGGTTGCTTTTCAAGATGTAGTAATTTAATTACTGTTCTTTCAGACTTTATGCTGAGAGTAACTTGGCATTGCTAAAACTGTAATTTGGAGCCCTGGCCTTCTGCTCATGGAGAAGGCTAAATTCATCCTACCTTTGAAACATTGTGAATAACATATCAAAGTTATTCATGTGCTCATTGATTTATTCATTGATTATGCAATAACAATCCCTCCATGTGGTTGTTTGCTCATCCACTCATCCATCCATCCACCCATTTTTCCAGGTATCCATTTACATGGTATTTCTTGGCTAGATGCTGTGTGTTGAGGGATGTGGTAATCACTGGGGTGGGAGAAGGAACTCCATAAGGAGGAAGCTGTCTGTGTAGTTGAGTTGTTTACTGTCTGGTGAAGCAGATAGGCAAGTAAACAAATAATTGCCACAAAGAGTGGGCAGTGATACAAAAGGGACCAACCTGTCTTGATTCATGCGAAACTACCTCTCCTCTTCAGGCCTACAATCATGGAATGTTAACCTAAGAGAGGCCTTAGAAAAACTGAAGGGGATAATGTTTTCCAGACTTTATCTCAAGATCCCTGTGGTGCCATTCCAGGGAGTGAAGGTGGGAGTAGGAGACAGGAATGACAGGAAAGCTGAGCAGAAGCTCTGGAGCTTTCTCCAGAACCAAAACAGATTCCTTTTCATCTATTTCATATATTGAGGTTGCTTGTAAACTATCATTTGAGGAAAAGGGTTGGCTGCTTAATGATAATTGCAAAGCACTTGACCAGTCCACCATCTTTCCTTGTTTCTCTTGTTTAAAGATCGAGACTCAAAAATATAAAGTGATTGGCTCAAAGTTGTAAAATCAGCATGTGAACAATCCAGGAATAAGACTTGGTCTTCTAACTTTATGTGGACATTGCCTCTGTATCAGTTAGCTTTTGCTGTGTAATAAATAACCCTAAAAATCAGTGACTTAGAACAACCACCATTTACTTAGCTCATAATTCTACGAGTTGGCAATTTGGGCTGGACTCAGCTGGGTAGCTCTTCTAGTCTTAGCTGGGCTTGTTCTGGTCTGTGATGAGTTACTGGTCGACTGGCAAGTCACCTGAGAACTGACTGGTCTAAAGTGGTCTTACCTCTCAGGGTTGTCTGGGTGTTGGTCCGAGTAATTGGGTTACTGAGTTGATAGTCTCTCTTCTTTAGCAGAATTTCAACAGAGAAGGGAAGCATGCACAGCCTCTTGAGGCCTAGGCTTAGGGCTGGTCAAAGCAAATCATGAGACCAGTTCACACTTCGGGAGTGAAGAAATAGACTCTACTTCTTGACTGGAGAATTTCAAGGTTTTTGGACACAAGAAGAGGAGAATTGTTGCCTTTTTTGCTATCTACCACAAGAATACTAAGTTATTGCTATATCTTTTCTTCTTAATTTGGACATTGGAAAAATACATGTTTGAAACTATCTAATTCCAAAGCCATTTTTACAAGGATCTGAAAGCATGGCTCTTTCTATACACCATGGGGATTCCTACATACTTGAGTTTTCTCTTTTTTCTTTTCTTTTCTTTTTTTTTTTTTTTTTTTTGTTTTCAGACAAGGTCTTGCTCTGTTGCCCAGGCTGGAGTACAGTGGTGCTATCTCAGCTCACTGCAACCTCTGCCTCCCGGGTTCAAGTGATTCTCCTGCCTCAGCCTCTCCAGTAGCTGGAATTACAGGTGCACACCACCACAGCGGGCTAATTTTTGTATTTTTAGTAGACACAGGGTTTCACTATGTTGGCCAGGCTGGTCTAGAACTCCTGACCTCAAGTGATCCACCCGCCTCAGCCTCCCAAAGTGCTGGAATTACAGGCATGAGCCACCATGCCCGACCCCTACTTGAGTTTTCAGATTGTATATATTTGAGACTGGTGATAGTTACTGCTTGTGGTAAGGGACACTGTACCCTAAGAGCATTCCTGCTTTACTCCCAGTCACAGTCTTTCCATCAACAGCTCCTCCTATGGAAAGGAACCTTCAGCTCTTGATTCTGTTAGGTGTCTCTGAGGGATGAATTTATCCTCATCATTTCCACAAACATTTATTGTTGAGTGACTCTTACATATCATACACCTCTCTAGATATTGAAGATACAAATAAGTCTAAGATAGACCCCTAACTTCAGGTAACTCACAGTCTGGCAGGGAAGGAAGAAAGATATACAGATTGTTACAGTGAAATAAGAAGGGGAAGATGGTTGGAAATTGAATTTTTTCAGTGGTCATTATTTTCTTTGTAATAAGAAGGTGTGGTTGTATGATCACCCAAATGGATGTAGGAATGGCATTTGACAAAATTCGGATCCTTTCATGACAAAAACACTTAACAAACTAGGAGTAGAAGGGAATTTCCTCAATCCGATGAAGTACATCTATGAAAAACTTACAGCTGACATCGTACTTAACAGTGAAAGATTGAATGCTTTCCCCCTAAGATTGGAAACAAGACAGGCTGTCCATTCTTGCCAATTATATTTAACATTACACTGCAGATTCTAGCCAGAGCAATTGGAAGAAAAAAAAATAAAGGCATCCAATTGGAAAAGCAGAAGTAAAAGCATCTCTACTCACAGATGACATAATCTTGTATACAGAAAATCCTAAGGAATCCACAAAAATTATTAGAACTAATAAATGAGTTTAGCAAGCTTTTAGGATACAAGATCAATACGCAAAATTCAGTTGTGTTCTATACACTAGCAATGAACAATCAGAAGAAGAAATTAAGAAAACAATTCTAAGGCCAGGTGTGGTGCCTCACACCTGTAATCCCAGCACTCTGGGAGGCTGAAGTGGGTGGATCACGAGGTCAGGAGTTCGAGACCAGTCTGGCCAAGATGATGAAACCCTGTCTCTACTAAAAATACAAAAATTAGCCGGGCGCAGTGGCAGGTGCCTGTAATCCCAGCTACTTGGGAAACTGAGGCGGGAGAGTCACTTGAACCCAGGAGGCAGAGGTTGCAGTGAACCAAGATCATGCCACTGTACTGTAGCTTGGGTGACAGAGCAAGACTCCATCTCAAAAGAGAGAGAGAGAAAGAGAGAGAGAGAGAGAGAGAGAGAGAAGAAAACAATTCTACTTACAATAGCATCAAAAAGAATAAGATATTCAGGAATTAATTTAACAAAAGAAGTGCAAGACTCATACACTGAAAAACATCAAAGTTCATTGAAGGAACATAAAGAAGATTAAATAAATAGAAAGACATCTTGTGTTCATAGATCAGAATACTCAATGTTTGCGAGATGGCAATACTCCCTAAATCAATATACAGATTCAATGCAATCCATATCAAAATCCCAACTGACTTTTTTGCAGACATTGACAAACTGATCCTAAAATTAATGTGGAAAGGGAAGGAACCCAAAATAGCCAGAAAACAGTCTTGAAAAAGAAGGACAAAGTGGGAGAACTCACACTTCCCAGTTTTGAAACTTATTACAAAGCTGCAGTGCCGGGCGCGGTGGCTCAAGCCTGTAATCCCAGCACTTTGGGAGGCCGAGGCGGGCGGATCACGAGGTCAGGAGATCGAGACCATCCTGGCTAACATGGTGAAACCCCGTCTCTACTAAAAATACAAAAAACTAGCCGGGCGTGGTGGCGGGCGCCTGTAGTCCCAGCTACTCGGAGGCTGAGGCAGGAGAATGGCCTGAACCTGGGAGGCGGAGCTTGCAGTGAGCCAAGATCGCGCCACTGCACTCCAGCCTGGGTGACACAGCGCGAGACTCCGTCTCAAAAAAAAAAAAAAAAAAAAAAAAAAAAAAAAAGCTGCAGTAATCAAGACAGTGTGGAGCTGGTGTAAGGATGCAGATATAGATTAATGGAACAGAATCAAAAGTCCAGAAATAAGTTTTTACATTTATGATCAGTTGATTTTTGATAAGGGTGCCAAGACAATTCAATGGGGGGAAACAATAGTCTTTTCAACAAATGGTGCTGGGACAACTGAATATCTACATGCAAAAGAATGAGGTTGGGCCCCCTCCTCATATCATCACAACATTTAACTCAAAAGCAGTCATAGCTTTAAATTTAAGAGTTAAAACTATAAAACTCTTATAAGCAAAGTAAGTCTTTATGACCTTGGATAGGGCAATTAATTCTTAGATATGAATCTTACAGTACAAGTGACAAAAGAAAAAATAAATAGGACTTCATAGAAATAAAGAACTTTGTCCTTCAAAGGATGCCATAAACAAAGTGAAAAGTCAACCCACAAAATGGGAGAAAGTATTTGCAGGCCATTTACCTGAAAAGGCACTTTGTATTAGTTTCCTAGGGCTGCTGTGACTACTTAACACAAACTGGGGTGGCATAAGACAGCAGAAGTTAATTTTCTCAGTTCAGGAGGCTGGAAGTCCAAAATCATGGTGTTAACAAGGCCATGTTCTCTCTGAAGGTTTTAAGAAAGAATCCTTCCTTGCCTGTCTCTTGGCTTCTGGTGGTTGCCAGAAATTCTTGGTGTTCCTTGGCTTTTAGACACATGATTACATTCTGTCTCCATCTTTGCATGGTGCTCTCTTCTCAGTGTGTCTTTACATGGCCTTTTTATAAGGACAACAGTCATTGGAGCTAAGGCTCACGCTAATCCAGTGTGTCCTTATCTTAAATTGATTATATCTGCAAAGAGCCTATTACCAAGTGAGGTCATATTCACAAGTACTGGGGATTAGGACTTTAACATATCATTTCGAGGTGCACAATTCAACCCATAACAGGCTTGTATCCAGAATACATAAAGAACGTATATAACTCAACAATAAAAAGACAACATAGTTTTTTAAATGGGCAAAAGATTTGAATAGATATTACTCCAAAGAAGACATAAAAATGGCCATAAGCACGTGAAAAGATGGTCAACATCACTAGTCACTAAAGCAATGCAAATCAAAACCACAATGAGATACCACTTTATCATATCCATTGGGAAGGATAAAATAAAAAAGGCGGACAATAGCAAGTGTTGGTGAGAATGTGAAGAAATTGGAACCGTCATACATTGCTGGTGGGAACAGTTTGGCAGTTCCTCAAGATGTTAAATGTAGAGTTACCATATGACCCAACAAATTCACTCCTAAAATTATATACAAGAGATCTGAAAACATATTCTCACACAAAAACATGTACATTGATGATCATAGCAGCACTATTCATAGTAGGCAAAATGTTGAAATAGCACAGATGTCCATCAACTGATGAATGGATAAAGAAAATGTGGGATATCCATGCAATAAAACATTGTCAACGAAAAGGTGATTAAAGGCAATAAAAATTATTGATACATGCTACAACATGGATGACCTTTGAAAACATGCTAAGTGAAAGAACACATATTGCATGATCTCAACGATATGAAATATCCAGAACAGATACATTTATAGACAGAGAGTAGATTAGTGGCTGTCTAGGGTTGGGAAGAAGGGAATGGGAAGTGACTGCTAATGAGTATGGAGTTTCTTTTAGGGGTGATGAAAATATTCTAAAATTAGATAGTGGTAATGGTTGTGCAACTCTGTGAATATACCAAAAACCATCAAATTACACATTTTAAAGAATGAATTTCATCTCAATAAAGCTGTTAAAAATAAGATGATGTCCTTTACCAAGAGTAGAGGATATTAGGGGACTTGAGGAAAATGTTGAACATTTGAAATTCCCGTTCAAAAGAATAGGAGAGGGAGCTGTATTAGTCATATTAGGCTAGCTACTGTAATAAACAGACTCCAACTTTCAGTGGCCGAACACAAGAAAAGCTTATTTCTCTCATACAGTTGTCTGACCTTGGTCAGGTGACAATCCTCAATGGCTCTCCTCCAAATGGTGACTCAGGGACCCAGGTTCTTTCCATGTTTTTTCTCTGCTATCTTTTTGGTCCTTGGTCTTTTGGATCTTTAGGTCCTGGGCCTCCCCACTCATCTGCTGGATGGGGAAAGAGAATGGAGGATTGAACCTGGGAGGGTTTTATGGAACAGGCCTGGAGGTAACTTCCTTTACTTCCACTCACATTCTCTTGGCCAGAAATCGGTCACATGGCCACACCTAACTGCAGGAGAGATTGGCACGTACAGTCTACTTATGTGTCCAGGAGGAAAAGATAAACAGGTTTGCTGAACAGCTAGCCAGCTTCTGCTACAAGGGCTGACCAAGGACAAAGAGAAGGATTGCAGGCTCCAAGCCCAGCTTGAGGTGGCATGTTTTCGTGGCTGAGAGCAGGGCTGGATCGTTTTCTCTCACTATTCTTGGTGGAACATTCATAGGTTGAAAGTACTGCTATGGGGCACATTCCTGCTGGTAAATGTAGCCCAGTCTCCACCAGTAATATCTGGTGATGGAATGAAGACCAGAGCAACCTTGAACACTTTGGCATCTCACCCACAGAATGAGAAATGTAGCCATGCTGTCCACACTGTCATTCAAAGGGGAGCAGGAGATGAATGTGGGAAATAAACTGCTATTTCTTTGCACTTGGACAAGGGTTGAATAAAAATAAGACTCTGTATCCTTATAAGGTTGTGCTTTAAATAGAAATCTGCCCCAGGCCCTTCTTGATCTTTTTCTTCCTGGCTCCCTCTCTCTTAGTGTCCTTCACTCCTGGCCACATCTGCTCCTTTGTGGCTGAGGCGCCTGAGTTCTCCTCAGGAACCAGATTGCCTGGTGGATCCCTCAGATTGAAGCCCCCTCCCCACTTACCTTTTTCATAAGTTTCCCAGGGCTACCTGGACAGGTGCAGCTATTTTAGTTGTATTTCTATAGTGGTTGTGCCTGCCCTTCTAGACAACTGCTGCCTGTCTTTCTGACAGACTGTTTGCTTGTGTCTGACTGCTAATGCTATAGTAAAAATCACCTTGCTGTCTTGTCCTTGTTTTCAGAGGCACTTGTCTCTTGATATAATGCTGGATATTTGATGAGCATTGTTTACAAGGAGTGTAAAACGGAATAGTATAGCCTCTTGCTTTGTGTCCTAATTCCCTCTGGGCTTGCTGAAAAGGATGCTGGGAGTGAGGCCAGGCTGGCAGGAAGAGGGATATAAATTAGAAAGGGAGGGAGCACCAGGGCCAGAGAGATGTGATTCTGTTAAGAGTGGGCCCTCAGAAAAGGTGGTCAAAGGTCTAAATAACAATGACCGAAGTGTGCAGTAAGGAGGGTGGGATCCAGGTTGGTGTCAATGTCTAAGAGTCTGAAGCACTATGTTAGTTTCTGGAAGAGGTTTTCAATGGTGATTATGTTTGCCTTGTCTTGTTCTCCCCTAAACCATTCTCTACACTCCTGCAGAGTGAAATCTTGCAAGGTACAATTCCTAGTTCACATTCTTCCATGGCTTCTTATAATAATATCTAAATGAACTGGTTTTCAAGGCCATATGAGCCTGGTCCCAGCCTCTCTCCAGCCTCATCTCTCCTTCTGCCTCCCTAGATTCATTGCCATGGCCCCAGTTCTAAGATTCTTCTGTTTCCTTCTTATATGCCAAGCTCTCTAGCACCTCATACAGCTTCCTCTGGTCCCAACTTTGATACCACTTTTTCCTGGTAGCTTTCCTGACTAACCCTCCCCATTGAGTTAGTTGCCCGTAACACTCTGTGTGTCTCTCTCTCTCCATGGCAATTATCTCATTCTATTGCAATTACCTGCTTATTTTTGTGCTCCTCCACTAAACTGGAAACTTCATAGGATCAGGGACCATGACTTAGTCCACATTGTACTCCTAATTCTATAATCAGAATAGGCTAATTTCTGTAACAAAGAACCCCAAAAGTCTCAGTATCTGAAGACAACAGAAGTTTTATGTCTTACTCATGTGGAATTCAATGTGGGTGTTCAGTAGATAACCTTCTACACTGTTATTCAGCAATTAGGCCCCTTTCATTTTGTAGTTCTCCTATCTCCTAGGGCTGTCCTCTCTTTCCAAGTCTGCATCTGACAGACAGATGGAAGAAGAGAGAATGGAGAATTGTATAGGAAGTTTTCTAATGGGCTCTGCCTGAAAGTTGGGTATAAACCCCCACTCGTATTCCGTTGGCTGGAACTCAGTCATATGACTGCATATACCTGCAGGGGCTGCTGGAAAATGCCATCTAGCCACGAGCAGGCTTGGTGAGCAAGTAGTAGGTCTCTGTGCGCCACCAGTTAGTGCCTGCCTGGAATGTGGTAGGAGCTGAGTGAATATTTGTTGAATGAGTGAACTTTGGATTCTAGGTTTCATCTTGATTCTTAGGTGATTCAGTTTAATCGTCAGGAGGGACATGTGATGACTGATCACAGTGGATTTCAGGGCTCTGGTCACCTTGGAAAGGTTACAGATAATGAGAGAGAAGAGTAGTGCTGCCTAGGAGTCCAGCTCCCAGTGAGGTGCTTTCCTTCAAATCCAACAGGGAAAGAAATTTTTAAAAATTAATCTTGAATTTTCTTTTCTTGGAGAGGACAAAGGAGGAGGTAACATAGGAGAGGGGTAAGGATTGCTTCTTGGATTTTGTAGACTGTGACAGTGTCAGCTTTTTCCACACGTGCCTCCTAGGTTGATGGAAGTAGTGTGCGGCATGCTGGTGCGTGCACCCAGCTGCCTGTCACTCCTCGGCCTGAGAGGGAACAGGTGTGTAGTAGCACACGTGATGTGTCCACTCTCTATTTCACAGTTAGAGCATCCCCGAGACCACGCTTCCTCAACTGAAACATTCACTCAGGCTTCACCCACAACCCAGTTCCCTATGGGTGGAAGAGAACTATTCTCCAGGTGGGTAGGCAGAAGCAAGAGAACCACGTTGTGAGAGCTAGCATGGACCAACAATTTAGTTTGAAAATTTGCCTCCAAAACTTCTGGATGAGCTGGGATATAATAACTCCTTACCTGTGGGTGGCTCTTCAGAATTTTCTAAAACACTTTCCCACACCTTATCTCATTTCATCCTTGTAACAACATGGTGAGGTAAGAAAACCAAGAGTTATTATGTCAGTCTTACAGATGATAAAACCGAGGCTCAAAGTAGCTCAGATGACTTTCCCAAGACCACGTGACTGCTTTACCTCTCCTGCCATTTCCACCCCAAACCCCCTTTTTCACATTGGCAAAGTATTTTCTGGAAGATGTCCTCTTAGTTTGCAATCAGGGAGACTAGAAAATATGTCTCATGACTGACCTTATCCCTCACCGCTGGCCATTTATTTTCCTGTCTAAACAAGTGGGTCTGCAAGAAGCTACCACAAAATCCTCCCCTATGTTTACATCTCTGTGAGCTGTGGATCCATGCCTTCCAGTGTCCCCTTTGATTGTTGGTGGAGAAAACCAAGACAGCTAAAATGTTTCTCACGTTGCAGCACCCCATGTCTCAGCTAGTTACAGCAGTGTCTAGGCCGGGTTGTGCCATGGGGCTCTTTTTCATTATAACAAAACAAAACAAAAGGCCACAGAGCTAGGACGTTTTAAACATAAATGTCTGCGTGTGAACTTGCTAGGACACACTATTGCACTCTCAGGAATCATTAACACTGTCTCCCAACCTCACTCAGACAGAAAGCTGACGTTACCTTGCCATCCTACCTTATTAAAGACGAAGGCTATGGTTTCCCCAGTCTATCTCAGTCTAGTTTCTGGATTTTGCCATTGTGGAGGAAGAGGGAGAAGCTAAAGGTTGACTGTGATGTGGGAGGATGCAGCCAGGGGCAAAGAGGGTGAGGATGAGTTTCTTACCCCATAGAACCTAACACCAAATTTTTAGCATCAAAATCCTAACAGCAGAAAGAAAGTATCCCTGTGGAAGAAGGACCAGGCCATGTCAATTCCCAAACCTTCCATCCATCCTTCCTCCCTCCCAAAGGCTCAAGTATACCTGAGAAACCTACAGCTGCTGGCATCATCTCCTATGCATTGTTTTTGCAGAAGCAGAGCGTGACCAACATCTAATAATATCTATGTTGGTATCTGTCTCAGCAAATCCTTTCTGTATTAAAAGATTAATGTAGTAAATCCAGAGTTATGGGGAGATTGTGGTGTTTCCTCTTCTGGTGTCAGAGTGTTGTTTTCTTAATACTATATTTTGTTTTCCTTTTTCACCCTCCCTTCTCATCCCTATAAACCATATTTTGAAGCCCTTCTCCAATTGCTTGATTTTCCTAATAGTAATAAAAAGCCTAGACAATTTGGATGGCATCTGTACCACCTCTTTCAGGGATTATAACCCAATTTTTCTCCAACAGTGAAGTTATGGGTCTTTATGATTGGGCCTTAGGTCTCTTCAATGAGACTGTAAGGCTTGATCCATAAGATTTTAGGAAAGGCTCTGAAAATCAAGCTCTTTCTGAGGAGTGTTGATGTTTTTTTGGGGGGAGATTATTTTGCCAGTGTTCAGGTAAGAATTCAAATCTGCTTCTGTTACTATTCATGATAGCTGAATGGTGTGCTTCATTCAGATACTGTGTAGTGATCACTTACTTTGAATTGCATATTAAGACATGTGACCACACAACCTTTTATTTGAACTAAGCAATTTACATGGTGGAGCTGAATATTTGGTTGTTACTGGTTCATTTTTAGTGAGCACTGAATGTTTATAAGACTCCGTCCTGGTCACACTTTCTCTTGAGGTCTCCCAGGGTAAGTCAGCCAGACTGAAACTGACCCAAGAAGATGGGGCAACATTCTGAAGAAAATAGAAAATAGTGCTGTCATGTGGTCATGTGGTGAAGAGGCCAGGGAGCATTTGTCTCCCCATACCCCTACCCACCCCATTATTTATTGATTTTGCTCATAATGTAACAGTATATGTATTTGTTGTTGTTGTTGTTGGAGACAGGGTCTCACTCTGTCACCCAGGCTGGAGTACAGTGATGCGATCTCCTCTCACTGCAACCTCTGCCTCCTGGACTCAGTCCTCCTACCTCAGCCTCTCTTGTAGCTAGGAGTACAGGCATGTGCCACCATGCCTGGCTAATTTTTGTATTTTTTGTGGAGATGGGGTTTTGCCATGTTGCCCAGGCTGGACTTGAACTCCTGGGCTCAAGCGACTCTCCCACCTCGGCCTCCCAAAGTGCTGGGATTACAGGCATGAGCCACTGCACCTGCCTGAACAGTATATGCACTTCTATGAAGAATGATCAGATGATCAATATTAATGTATTGCTTGGTTCAACTCCCAGCGTGATGTTTAATAGCACATGGTGGGTGCTCAGTAGATGTTTGTGGTATTGAAGCAATGTGTTTATTCAATGTGTTTTCCACTAGATTATGAGTTCTTCGGAGTCAGGGCCCATGTGTCCTTTGTCTTTGTGTCCCCAGCCCCATCCCCAGTGCGCAGTACATAACAAGTATTTGTTGAGCTCCCACAAAACAACATCCATCTGTCAAGGATTGTTCAAATCCCTCCTTCCAACTCGTTCTCCCTTCTCCCTTAGGATAAGCTCTTTTCTTTTATTCTAGTGCCTCAGCCCTGAGAGAAATTTTTTTCCAAGTAATTACCAACTCATGTCCATTTAACTAGTCCCAGTGTGTATTTGTCTGCTAGGGCTGCCATAGAAAGTACCATAGATTAGGTGATTTAAACAACAGAAATTAATTCCTCATGGTTCTGGAGACTGAGAAGTCCAAGATCAAGGTGATTGCCAATTCAGTTTCTGGTGAGGGCCCTTTTCTTGTCTTGTAGATAACTGCCTTCTTGCTGTATCCTCACATGTTACAGAGAGACAGGGAGAACCCGACAGAGAGAGGAGAGAGAGAGAGAGAGAGAGAGAGCGCATGCAGGCTCCCTGGTGTCTCTTCTGATAAAGATACTAATTCAATTGCATCAGGGCTCCACCCTCATGAACTTGTTTAACCTTAATCACTTCCTTAGAGTCCCCATCTCCAAATACAGCCCCACTGGGAGTTAGGGCTTCAGCATATGCATTTTGGGTACAAATAATCAGTTTGTAACACAAGGTACTTGTTGCCCACTGTAACATCTTCTGTTTCCTGATCAAGACAAAGATGATGAAAATTAAACGTGGTACTAGACTATTCATGTTAAAAAAACAGTACTGTGTGTGAAGCATCTTAAATGAGTCAGGCAGGAGCACTTAATGAAAATCTATGGTCAATCGAACATAGGTTTACTATGCCCTTGTCTTTTCCTTCCATTATGTTTTTTTTTTTTTTTTTTTAATTACTATTCCATGGGGATTCTCCTAAGCTTGTCAATTACAGACAGGTGCTCTTGTTTTGGAGACAGAGCAGCAGTTGTAAAAAGAGGTGAAACTGGAAGGTCAGGATAAGCTGGGTTATGCCATGGCAATAAACATCTCCCAAATCCCAATGGCTCATATAACAAATGTTCCTTTCTCCCCTACACCACAACATGTCTAAGGGGTGTCAACAGGGGTGCTCTGTTAGTTGTAATTGTTCTTGGATCCAGACTGATGGAGGCTTCATTTTGACACATGTGTCACAAAGGAGAATATAGTACATTGTATACTGACTCCTAAAGTTTTCACCTAGAAGTGCCACATACCACTTTTGCTCATCCTTCATTGGCTAAAGCAAGTCACATGTCACATGGCCACATCCAAACTCAAATAAGTAGGTGAAACAATCTTACTAAGAAGGAGGAAAGCTAAAGATTTCCTTTGGCAAACAGCACTGATTAATACTATAATGGGGTAATAATGAGGCCTAGGTAAACAGGGTAGGACTTGAGCAAAACTTGTGGCACAAATGAGAAATGTTATGTACTTAATGCTTTTTTAGAAAAATGCTGCTTCCAAAACAGCTCTAACATCCAGGATTTCTTGCCTAGCCAGTATTTCTCTGCCTAGAGTGAGATTCAGAGAATGAAACCCCTTTTTACTGAGATCCTGAGAGTTGCCTTTCAAGTGTCCATACAGTATAAATAACAATAGCCTCAAAGAAACAATTAAAGGCTCTCCGGGTGGCTTATCTCAGATCCACTGAGAAATGAAAACCCCCAAGCATGCCAGAACACTAAAAAAATGGCTATGTCTGAGGGTGGTCTCCTTGTCATGATAAAGCTTTCTCCTCATCCTTCCTGAAAGTGATACCAGCCTCATGTTAGCAACAGTATCGCTGTCTGGAAAGGGGCTGGCTGAATCTGGTGGGGTTACTTTGAGTTGCATAAACACAGATTGAATTAAGCATGGCGAGTTGATGATGTGGAGTGTAGAAAGAGTCAGGACCTTGCGTTGGGATAATAACTAGTTCATTATCTGCCCAGATAAAGGTGGTACAGGCTTTTAGCAAAGCATGGAAAGGAAACCAGATTGACCTTTCTGACAGCAACTCTCTGCTTTTTTTTTTTTTTTTTTTTTGCACTTAGAACACCAGTGAGTAAAGAAACCCGTGTCCCTCCTGACACCTTTCCTTTCCCTTTCCTGGCATTCCCAAAACGCAGGACTTCATTTCCATTGGTTTTGAAATGGCTGCCTTTGTTTAAAGTACTTATAATAGAACGTTCCTGGAAAACTCTCACATAAGCCCATGAGCAGATGTTAGTATCTTATATGCCTCCAATTTTATATGCTATATCACACCTCTTCCTTGCTCCAAAATTTTGCCTTTGCATCAAAAAAGGCAAACATCCTATCATTTAGTCAAAGGAAACTTCTGCTTCTTGGGCTATATCTTCCAAATTTCTTTAAAAGAGCTCGTTATGAATCATTTGGAAGGAGCCAGCACACCATATTGTCTTTGTGTGAAACTTAGAAAGCAGTGTGGTGTGGGTGGAGATACGTCCAACTATAAAGAGAAATTATAGTTACAAGTGGCTTTCAAGACATTAAGGATATTTTGGAGTCCTAAATTAAGCAATGGCAGGTTAATCTTTTCCCAAGAGGTGGCGATTTTGGCTAAGTATCATAAAAGGGTTATCCCAATGTTTTCAGTGAGGTTTCAAGTGAATGATCGTCTCTTATTCATTTTTCATAATCATTTTAATATGCCACATATGTTCCATAATGGGTTGGCAAACTTATTTTCTTTCTGCTACCTTAGAAATCCTGTCAATAAAATGAAGACTAGTATTATGAATTTCTTACGTAGCTATCATTTTCCTTTGTAAGGGGAGTTAAGATGTGTACTTCAGTAAGAGGAATGGGCTGTGTTGAATGCCAGATCATAATGAGGCCTCCTGGTGCCAATAAATTACATTTGCTCTAGGTTGACTAGCCATGGAATGAGGTCATGTATCCTTGATCCAAATCATGAATGTGACAGCCTGCATCTACATACAGTATAACCCAATCATTGCTACCGTACTATACTTCATCATAGTCTGTGTCACCTTCAGGGCATGGGTTTGACAGAAGATGACAGTAGTGATGCATATTATGCTCAATCCTTCACCTCAAACTGCAAAGGGCCTTACATTTGGATTTTTTTTTAAAAAGAAGACAATTTCATATCACCTACAGATAATTAACAGACTCCGTGTGAAAAATGAAATTAGAAATATTGAACTTAGAAATAGAGGAAAAAATGAAATATTCTTTGAAATATATCCAGGTAGTGTAGAATAACCCATGACCATATTCTGTAAGATTTTCCTTTTCCTGGTTCCCTACCCTATGTTTATATTCGCCCCAAGTGCACTTTTAATCACAGCTTTTTCTCTGTGAGAAATAAGAACAAGTAAATTTTTTTTTTTTGAAATAAGATAATCTGTTTTGTAAGGGGTAAGTGGTTGTTATATCCAGGAAAGATGTATTTCACAATGGTATTAGAATTATGTGTAATTTCATACTTTTGGTAACAGGAGATTTTTAGATGAATGTTCAGCCACCCATGATTATTTATATAGCTCCCTGAAGTTTGCAGTGACATAGAATGAAGTGGTAAAGAATGATGGTAAATGTCATTATGGTGTTAAGTGTATCTGTTCATATGAAATAGTGAGAAAAACCTTGTGCATATATGAAGTTCTTGAAATATGGATGAGTAACATTAGTGTGGCTCCATTTCAATGATATCTATATACTTAAATAATGTATTCCTTTATAATACAT
Organism: Papio anubis; assembly: GCF_008728515.1. Classification (NCBI taxonomy): domain Eukaryota; kingdom Metazoa; phylum Chordata; class Mammalia; order Primates; family Cercopithecidae; genus Papio; species Papio anubis. The sequence goes on along the minus strand of NC_044996.1, from coordinate 128,147,030 downwards.
GTTGTATATTAAGATAATATATATGTATTTTATCATCATATCAAGAACATAACTCAAAAATGTTTTCAAAGAAATTGAGGTAGAAGACAAGCGTTGCTGGGTGCAGTGGCTCACACCTGTAATCCCAGCACTTTGGGAGGCTAAGGTGGGCAGATCACTTGAACCCAGGAGTTCAAGACCAGCCTGGGCAACATGGCAAAACTCCGTCTCTACTAAAAATAAGAAAAAATCAGCTGGGTGTGGTGGCATGCGCCTGTAGTCCCAGCTACTCAGGAGGCTGGGGTGGGAGAATCATCTGAGCCCAGGAAGTCAAGGCTGCAGTGAGCTGTGATCGCGTCACTGCACTCCAGCCTGGTCAATGGGAGTGAGATCTTGTCTTAAGAAGAAAGAGAGAGAGAGAGAGAGAGAGAGAGAAAGCAAAGGTAGCAATTATGCTAAGTCTCAAAAGTTCCTTTTAACTGAATACTTAGTGTGTCCTGGTATTTAACATCACTTTCCAATAATCTGAAAAAAAGTCTAGTGCTTGTTGACTCAAACTTGAACAATGTTTGCATGCTGACTTATGTGTGAGTCAGAAGGTATCCATTATCTTAATCTAAGCTTCACAATTTTTTTCTCTAAAGATCCAGAGAGTAAATATTTTGAGCGTTGCAGATCATGAAGTCTCTGTCACAGCTCTTTAACTTTGTCACCGAGTGCGAAAGCAGCCATAGACAATACGTAAATGAGTGAGCATGGCTGTGTTCCAATAAAAGTTTATACAAAAACAGGTGGTGGGTCAATTTGGCTTGTGGGCTGAAGTTTGTCAGTCTCTGATCTTAACTATGAAGCTTTTAAACTATAGCCTAATTGAAAAATTGTTTCTATATGGCACCTAGTCGAATATGTGACTACCTGTGTATTTAGTGCTTTGTGTGTGCTTGCACATACACACAAGAATGAATGTTTATATGCCTTTTTGAGATCAGTCTGGAAAAACTCCTGTACATGTAATTTTGTTTTACAGTCAATAAATATGTTCCATTTTCTAAATAAATACTCCGATTCTCTCTGGGTTTATGGCTACCTTATCCAACTAAAGTTTATGTAGTGTTGTCATTGTTATCTTTTCTCCTCTCAAGTTCATTGCATCATGATCATATGGGTTGCTTAATTATTACTCTTTAGTGGTGATGATGCTATTCACATGGACCTTTTTAATGTGGGCTGTGCAAGTCGCTTTTGTTATGAGTCATTCTCTCTTGATGTCATTAGCTGTTTTAAACTAGGCATTAATTGAAATGAAACCACAAGCTTGGTTAGATTGATTAATCTTTTCAGAGTCTATTCAAAATACTTTTCTTTCTTCACAGAAAAAGAAAACTATAGTCATTTGCCCAGAAATGGGAGAGAATCATGCTTTTCCAAAGGCAAAGACTGTTTGTTTTGAAAACTGGATTTCTATCCTGGTTAATACGGTGAAACCCCGTCTCTACTAAAAAGTACAAAAAACTAGCCGGGCGAGGTGGCGGGCGCCTGTAGTCCCAGCTACTTGGGAGGCTGAGGCAGGAGAATGTCGTGAACCCGGGAGGCGGAGCTTGCAGTGAGCTAAGATCTGGCCACTGCACTCCAGCCTGGGCGACAGAGCGAGACTCCATCTCAAAAAAAAAAGAAAAGAAAGAAAACTGGATTTATTGGGATGATAAATCTGGCTTGTACTATCTGCTCACCTGTTTGTCCTCGGGGGAGCTATCACTCTGTTAATCCTTTTACACTGGAAATGTTGAAATGATAGACAGTTTCAAAAGTTGCACCCAAAGAAAAAGCAGGTAAGCATAGAAAAAAAACCTTATGCTTCTACTTTGGATATGCTTTGAATCAGCATCCTGGGGCACTTCCTTATAAGAGGAAGGCAATCAGACAAGAGCTTTGGCATTTTGTAACCAGGTCCTGACTTGTATTTGGGAAGCTCCATCGTATAGAGAATCAGGCTGCAGGTCTTACCTTCTAAACTCTCAGCTTTAACTTTTTTTTCCTTTTTTTTTTTTCAAAGAAATAACTGATCTTTTCACATCTAAACTGCAGGTGCAGAAAGGCACACAAAATGACACTGTCCCATGGTCCACGCTACTTCTTCTGGACATTTGATCTGCCAGGTCAAATTTCCAGGAGGACTGGCCCAGAGAGTGTTGAGATGAGAATTTTTTCCCTTACTACTTTCTGTGCAATTGGTTGCAGCATCTCTGCAAAACCACTGACATTCTCTTAACCTTAGTTTGCTTTTTTTGTGAAATGAGTGAATCCCAGTACAAGGCAGCAGTAAGCAAAGGTATACAAATCACCTGAGGCAGGAAGGCCAGAAATGAATCCCGGTGGCTTGAGGTACAGTTGTGCATTCATAAATTCCATCAGCATGTTTGGTCATGAATGTTAGTGTGACATTTCAGTCATTTAAATCATTGACGGTCATGTACTTTTATGTGCAATTTGCTTTTAAAAATATGTGGACTTTCCAGGCTTTTATTTCATGTTTCCCGCACCCCCGCCCCCAGCCCTGTGCCAGTGAAACAATTAAGTAATATGTTTTAGAGAATGCCTCTTCTTAGCTTGGGCCTGTTTTCTCTAAGACGTTACTAGCAGTTTGGTCATTAGCAGTGACAAAGAAATGGCACCTGAGATGCTTTCCTGAGAGATCTCCCTGCACTGGGACCTGGGAGGTGAGCCACTGGGTGGCTGAGACCCTGAGAGTTTTAGCATGAGGACAAAGGGGAACAAGAGTTTTCCTAGCCTATAATGTTTTCAAGTATCCACTCTGAAAATGATGAATTGGATGAATTCTACTTTAGGATAGGCAACACAGACAGAAAGACAGACAGACCTTCCCCCTCCTTGCACCCTTCCACAGAGGCAGAGGAAAGAAAGATTAGAGGCAGAGCAGTAAGGGTTCAAGAATGGAGGACAGAAAGAAGAGAAAATGGTGAGGCTGCAGTTCTCTGTTGCCCTTGGCAACACTGCATGGGGGTGGGGGTTGGCTGGCATCTTGGTACTGAGCCTGCCCTGCCCTGCCCTGGGAGGTCGTGGGATATCACATAGGGGTGGAGACCTGGCTGGGGATAGCTGAGCAGATGACAAGTCTACACCAAGAACAAGCAAATGTTCTCTGCCCGGACACTGGCTCTATCTATCTGGCTCCTTCCAGGACCTTTTTGAACTTGTTCCCTGGGACACAATATAGCCCGCATGTGGCTCCTCTAGATATTTTTTTTCCTAAGTGCATTGATCTATCAGAGTAAAAACTAGCTGAAAATAAGAATGGGGAATGAATCAATCCTCTGGACTCCTCTTTCCTCCACCTTCCTGAGTCTCCATGGTATCAGATGACCGGTTGCAAACATTTACTTCTGACTGAGTGCCCTGATTTCTTTAGTCTCTTATCTTCTCCCCTTCCCTCCCTCAGTTCCTTACCCCTTTTCCCCTCAGCGCTCCTCTCCCCACAGCTTTGGTAAGAAAGAGCCAGCCTTGAATTCAAGCATAATTGCTCAGCAGGAGGGACTTCCTTGAAAAAACCTCAAATTTTTGGGCTGTAACAGTGGAAATCTGTTTGAACCCTTGAACTTCCTTTATTGTTGAAATGACCACCTACAGAAACATGCTGGGGGGAAGTAGCAGAAGCACAGTGGTCCCTTTTATGGGAAAAACAGTAGCTGGAATTATTTCACTTTTGCAAGAATTCTGTAATGAGGAGGCATTTCTGAAGGGAGAGTATGGCACAAACATTCCACAAGTTGGAGATGTCTGGGCTGCGATTGGGATATTGTAATAATCGATGTTTCTGGACTTAGAAACAGAGTCTTCATTCTTTTTTGACCACAAACATAAAAGCTGGAAACTGTAGCATTTCTGTCTACTTTTGTTGCCATTTGCATGGGCTTGCTCTGGGTACTGGAGATTTTCAGGCTCACAAGCTGCAACAGAAAGGCGACCGGTATTTGCCTCTTAGAAAGTAAAATTGACATGCTATGATTGCTCTGTATTTTCCAACCAACAGACTGTGTGGACTCTTTCCTCGGTTCACTCAGGCACCAGGATATCTTCCATTTATGGATGCCCTGTTCACTCAGTGTGCCAGAGAGGGCTTGTGCGTGGGTGAACATACACTGATAAATCTGGGAAGTCGTTGCTTTCAGTCTCTCTCTTACCCTCATCCTCTCTCCACCCTACCCCCCAACATTTTCATCTTAAACCAAAAATCAGAGTATGCCATTTCTCTGCTTAACAAATGCCTATAACCGTCACCTGTAAAAGATAAAGTTCAAAACCCAGCTCACTTTTCCCAACTCATCCCTTTACACTTCCCCGCTTCCCCTGGACTCCAGCACATGTGATGTGCAGATATCCAGACCTACCATGTTTATTTCACTTCATTGCATGTGCTGTTGCTCCTGCTGCTTAAAATACCTTTTCTTCTCTTTTTCACTGCAAACAACTCCTACTCAGACTTCCAAGCACAAGTGAAATATAACTTCCTCTGTGAAGTCTTCCCTAACTTCATCTGCTCACTCCATCCACTTTGCTGCCAAAATGTTTTCATATTTACAGATATTTCTCTTAACAGTACTTACTGCATGGGACTGTAATCAAATGTTACATGTCTGTTGCAGTCTGCTGCAAGCCTGGTGAGGGCCGGGGCCATATCATATTCTGTTTTGGATTCTTAGGGCCCAGCATAGCACCTGGCATCTAGTCAGTGTTCAGTAAATATTTTCTGAATGAGTGGTTGGAATCTGTTAGGAAAATGTAGGAGAGTGTGTGTGTGTGTGTGTGTGAGAGAGAGAGAGAGAGAGGGGGAAACAAACTAGGGAGTGCGTTTGAGTTGGAAGGCAGTCACTGCAATTGGTGTAAATTGTTATCTAGTTACCAAAGAGTCATAGTTTTCTTTCAATGAGCCTTGAAAAAGGGGGTGTTCTCTTCAAGAAATAGAAAGATAATTACGTTCACCCTCTTTACCGCCCTTTGGACAAACACTTCAATGTTGTTATGTGATGACACAATGCTGCTGTATGTGTGGGTCTGTGAATTTAAGAAGACAGAACACACACACACACACACACACAGAGTCTAAGTTTCAAAGACACAAAAACTAAGATTTTTTTTTAAATTGAAGTATTGCATACCAGGGTCAGCAAATTGTTTTCTGTAAAGGACCAGATAGTAAATATTTTAGGCTTTGTGGGACGTTTAGTCTTTGTCACAGCTACCCAAAGTCTGCTGTTGTAAAGAAAAAGCAGCCATAGACAATATGTAATTTATAAGAACATATTTTTTAAAAGGTTTTTAAAATTAACATACAAGCTCTCTACATTTAAATAGTGAACATTCAGTAATGATTTTATCTGAAAAATTACTCTTTTCCTGAAACCTTTTGGAATTATATAAACCATGTTAGGGTAGATAGGCAGAGCAGCAGGAGCAAATGCACTAAGATTGGGCGATTGCATCAGAACCACTTTGGTTTCATGTCATCATGTCAGCCACAAAACTTGTGATGAAACTCTTCCACCTGCCAAAAGTAAAACAAAATGCAATATAAAATCCAAATTTTTAGCAATAATTTTACTAACTTATGGCCTTCAGGGCCCATTTTGTCATTTACAGTGATTAATCATTGGCTTATCTGAGAAAAAAATTTTTCCTGCATTACTGTCCTTATTGGCATTGTGTTAATCAGACCAATCCTAATTGGGCATTAAAAACATGTTCATAGAAGTTACAGTGTGGTAAAGATATCTGCATATTCTGCAGAATGTTCTGTGAACAGTCTAGTGACTCACATTTGGATAAGAAATAAAAGACCACAGATTTTGTGTGTCAATGTTGTGCCTTTGGTTAATTTTGCAATTTTCCGTTTTGTCAGTGATGGCCTCCATTTGCAGCCACATTTGCAGATGCCTCATTTTAAGCAACTCAGGTCAGGATTATGCTTGCCACCCAAGAGCATGTTCATGAAAGAACTTCAAAAATTGCAAAGTCCTGGAAAAGCATAGGCTTCATTTTTATTATTTATCATGAGACTGCTCAAATCTCCTCTTAAGCACAAAGCCTGATATTTTCACTGCAGAATATTTGGAAGGTGCTGTCCTTGTCTATCAAGGACTCTTTCCAACAAAACCACGTAGCAAGGCATTAATGCAAAAAGAGAAGGTAAACAATGAGCTAAATGGCAAGTGTATGTGTGAATGCCTTAATGTTATGAGAGAGCAAGATGGTGCATTCAGAGAATTCATTCATTCTCCGAATGTTGGAGACGTTTTACTATTGCTTGTTTAAAAATAGGTTAGAAGTGTAGAGATAACCTCTTCATCATCCTGAAATGGACTGGCCCCTCTGGGTAATTTCCTCCTACATTTCTGGGAGAAATTTTACAACTACAGTTTCTTCAGCGGGGCCTACCTGGAGAATGTCCCCAGAGGTCCCAATTCTAATCTGTCAAAACAGGATAGTTTCTTTCTCCTCACTCTTGGCTGCCTTCAATCCAATGCCAAGGAGGCCAGAAATTCCCTCAACTTCTTCCAGGTTCAGGCTAACTTTGCAAAAAAGATAAATCTCTATTATCTGAGGATTTGTGCGTCCTCAAATCTCTATGTGGCATTAGAGCCTATGATAATTTTTTTTTGCAAAGGCCTGGTGCAATGGTCCTTCCCATTGCATTTTCGCAAGGCTTCTCTTTGTGACGATGTTTATTCAGCCCATTTAATTTGGAAGTGAAGGAAAGAGGATAAATGAAAAGAAACTGAGGGCACGAGAGAGTCAAAGAATGAATAAGGAAAACTAAGAGAAGGAGGAAAGAAGAAGGAAAAGAAAGAACAGCTCTAACAGCAAAGAGCAAGTAGAGGAGAATATTGATGTCCGGCTGGAGACTGATAAACGTTAAGTTTCGCAGCTAAGGCTCTCGGAGCAGAGACCACTCCTTCCTTCTCTTGTATGTGTATTTGTGGACAGGACCAAAAAGGAATGGGATTATTCTGCTGTAGATATTCTTGTTGCAGTTTAATCTTAGTGTCTTTATAGTTTAACATATATCCTTTCCTTTTATTAAATGCATTGTAAAATCAGCAAGTTTTGCTATAGACTTTCATAAACAGAATTTTCCCTTTTTAGTACAGAGCCTGGAAATCTGAAAGACATGATACTGCTTATGGGCAGATCATTTGTTTAAACTCTTCAGTGGCCTGCCATCAGCACCAGGAACATTTTTAAATTGAATTCTGAGCTGTTAATCTTTGGTTTGCACTAAAATTCTCAATTGAAACATTTTTCTTTTTCAAGTGGACCTTCTGAACCTGAACATAAACTTCTGCCATCTAGTATGTTTCTCAGAATAGGAACATTTAAAGAAAGCTTTTGGGTGACTGCTGTTTCTGGATTGAAGTGAGAACAAAAATGTAGACAAAATGCACATGTAGACAACATGAAAAAAATAACTGTTGTCTTTAATGCTGTGGGAAGCCTGAGTGGTATTTGCCCTGAATTGTGTCAATTTATGTAATGTTGCTTAAACTTGGTCTGCTGCTTTAAGAATCATATATGTGCCCATGTGTGCATATATATGATAGAAAGAGATAATATTTAGAGATTTAGTGTATAAAGAATAATGGCCTAGAAGTTCTAGAAAGTGAGAATGTGAGATTTAGTGTATAAAGAATAATGGCCTAGAAGTTCTAGAAAGTTCTAGTCATGGCCATGAATTGCCCACCTCAAGGCTCTGCGGCCAACCAACTGTAAGGTATGTATCATGAAAAGCTAAAATTGTTTTCTGATATCACTTTAAAATGTAAGGCATATGATAGCTTCTTTTCTAGAAAGTCATAATTTTGAATTGCTTATAAATACTTCTGGAATAAGTAATTCTGTCTTTCCTGATATTTCTAGATATTGGGAGCAAATTCATGTTTACCTTATGTCTGTCCCTCATGGATTTTTCGATTTCCATTGTATTGATCGTGACTTTCTTCAGCAAATCTGGTGGTTGTAGATTTATTTTAATTCTCTATGCCATAGTATTCTATCTCAGCATGCAATCTGCTGATTCCTTCCCCTTTCTAAAATGAGTTTGTATTTTAATTTTTAAAATTAGTATTAACCAGGTAATAAATATTAACTGAGTACCGACTATAAACTTGACTCTGAGAAATGTTATAATGAGATATTTAATGAAAAAAACTTGAGAAGCTAAAAACTAATTTGCCAAAGCATATGATTTATTTGCTAGTGCTTTGTTCATTCATCCATTCACGCATTAACCTGACTTCCGTCTTCTTATCCCTTATCTGCTCATCCATCCACCCATGCACCCATGCACTCATCCAAGAATCCATTAATTAATTTATTCACTCATCCATTTATTCACACACTCATCTATGAATCCACCCATCAATTCATTCTTCCGTCCAGCCACTTACTGAACTATCCATGTACCCATCCACCCATCTATTCATCCACTCATCCATTCTTGCACCCATTTACCCATCCACTCATTCACCCATCCACGAGTCCACCCATCCATTCAACCACCCATCCATGCTTCCACTCATTCACTTGTCCATTCATCCATCCATCTATCATTCACCAGACAGATGCTGAAGGCCTTTGATGGTTTTGCACTTACCTTGGCATTTTAAATATAAAGTTGGCAAAGTAATTCCTGTCCTCTTAAAGCTCAAAATCCAAGCAAAGAGAGAGATCACATAAAAAATTATTTGTAGATATTTTGAACTTCCTTATAGAAAAGCAATCTTCAACCTCACAGTGGCCTAATCTCAGTAAATGTGTATTGGCATTCTTTAATAATTGTCATTTTAAAAAGTACTAATTTCTCCTTTGGCAGTTGAATATTGTTTTCCTGCATTCTTCTGACTTCTTACTTACAGTTATAACATTTTTATAATGATTTATAATGGTATGCTTTTAAAATGGAAATAAGAAATATAGAGACAGGTGTTACATGGAGGGGACTACTAAAATGAAGGAATTCATTTGGGGGACAGATGAGAATTTACTGATTTTAAAAGTACTTGCCATCTTTTTTTTTTTTTCAGTAGCAGGAAACTAATGTTTTTTTTTATTCTTGGGAGGGAGAGGACAGGGGTGGTTTCTTAATTATGAAGTGCAATTGTTTAGGTTTTTAGGTAGTGTTATTCCTGTTATGAGCTGCCCCAGGCAGCCACATCAAAGGCAGCTCTGTGTGTGTGTGTGTGTATGTGTGTGTGCACGCACACACACACACGCCAGCCTGGATTGTGGAGACAGACCTGGTCTCTCAGACCTGGATTTAATTTCATTGCTTGAAGGAGAAATAAGTTGGTGTGTTCTTTCTGGCGGAGAGTCATTTTTTCCTGCCTTGTTTTCTAGCTATCAAGTCTGTATTTGCATTTTAATTAAGAAAGAAGACAACTGTTGGAAATGAAATTTGGATGAAAGCTGTGAATATTTACCATTTGAACGAGTTGTGTTAACGTAAATCTACCTGTTGAAAACCGTGGTTTTAAACTTTTATACTGTTGCTGTTTTTCTTTTTTGTACTTTTTGTTTATTTTATTTTATTTTATTTTATTTTATTTTATTTTATTGTAAATTTTATTTTTGAGACAGAGTCTTGCTCTGTCGCCCAGGCTAGAGTGCAGTGGTGTGATCTTGGCTTACTGCAACCTCTGCCTCCCAGGTTCAAGCAATTCTCCTGCCTCAGCCTCCCAAGTAGCTGGGATTACAGGTGTGTGCCACCACACCTGGCTAATTTTTGTATTTTTAGTAGAGATGGGGTTTCACCATGTTGGCCAGGCTGGTCTTGAACTCCTGACCTCAGGTGATCCGCCCACCTCGGCCTCCCAAAATGCTAGGATTACAGGTGTGAGCCACTGTGCCTGGCCTCTACTTTTTATTTTGAATTAATGTTTTCCTTTTCAAAAAATGAGGTATAACTGACATACAGTAATGTGAATAAATCTTAAATATATGGCTTGATAACTTTTGATGTGTGTACACATCTATGTGACCACCAATCAGATACAGATATAGAACATTTCCAGTGATCCAAAAAGTTCCTTCATGCACCTTTTTCAGTCAATACTCATACCTCGCCTTTCACAACAGAAAATACTATTCAGACCTCTGTTATCATAGATTTATTTTGTTTGTTTTTGAACTTCATATAAATGGAATCATACAATAATAATATGTATCTTTTGTGTTGGGTTCTTTTGATCAATATTATGCCTGTGAGACTTCTAAAGTAAATAAACCTTATGCTTTTATTCACAGACTTGGGTAACAAAACTATCAGGATTCTACTTAGGTTCTAAAAAAGTGGAATTGCCAACTGAATTGTTGTTAGTTGGGTCTGTCTGACTTTGTTTTGGCAGTAGGAGTTGGCCTCAGTGATAGGGCAGCTAATGATTCAGACCATCGATCTATAGGTTTTTATTGAAAACCCTCTATATGCTTAGCATGTGTCTCATCTCAGTGGTTCTTTTCAAATCCAGGGTTTCCCACCCTCAGCACTACTGACATTTGGGCCTGGATCATTCTTTGCTGTGGAGCTGTCTGTGCACTGTAGGATGTTTAGTCACACCCCTGTTCTCCACTCACTGGGTACCAGTGGTATCTATTCCTCTTTTGTCCAGTTGTGACACCAAAAATATTTTCAGATATTGCCGATATCCCTGGTGAGGCAGAATTACTCTCAGTTGAGAGTCACTGTCATAAACCTACTGCCACTGCTTCTACATTTTAGTTCACAAACTTTTTTGGGTACTTTCTGATAAGAAGAACCTATGAGACACTTTGGAAGAGTAGGGAAGGTGAGCTCCAAGTTCTTTATTTGTTATATACTTGGTTGAGTGAAGCACACAGGTTTCATTTCTAGGGGTGGGTAATATTATGAAAAAAATGTAGAAATTGGTGAGATTTGATGATAGCTACTGACAGGGTGACTGGGTCAAACTTCAAAGTGGCAATTCTGAAAATGCACTAGCAGTCTGAATCTCCACGTGATTTTTAGATCTTTTGAAAAATCCAAGAAATTCTAAGACCACCACAGTTTGGAACTATGCCTTGAGTAATAGGCCTGGGACAGACATGAAATTCCTACACTGCATTTAATTAGTAGGTTTTGATCAGGGTTCCAACTGGCATTTGCAGCTGGGGTTTGATTAAGAGAAAGTCCTGTCTCAAAATATGAGAAAACTTGAATAATAAAAGCACTGTGCCAATGGCTTTTCATGTATTTGTTTAGAACCTGCCTTGGTTCCAGGAAGGATTTAATGTGGATTTCTATCATTGCACGTGCTGTCTTCATCAATGGTTTAAAATATCAGCCAGGGTGAAGATATGAGAGAGGAATATCAAATAATTGCTTAGAAGAAGACTTGAGCAGGCATCTCCTCCTCCTCCATCTAAGCTTCAAAAGGGGCCTCCCCTAACCAGACAGTCCAGTGAGATAATGAATTAATTAGAGACTTGGAAGGGTTAGCATGAGAGCCTTGTCTGTCTTGCCTCTGGCCCTCTGTCTGCGTGGCTACATCCTGGTTAGGAGCTTTTGGCAGTCCTCAGGTTGGGGATGAGATACCTTGGCAGGCTTGAGTGGGCATCAAAGACACCAGGAAGGATCCCAGCCCAGTTTCTGGCAATTCTATCTGTCACTGGGTTTTATGCCTGTGTTCAAAATATTCCATTTCTCCATCTGTAAAATGGAGATAATCCTTCCTTACCTTGCAGGGATGTTGGGAGGATTAATTAGCTAGTGTTCTTCAAGTGCTTTGAAGATGAAAAGGCTTGTGGAAGTGGTAAGAATTAAGGCAAGGCAGTGAGTGCCTACTGGAAGTGCTTTTCCTTTCCTCATCCTCTTGTCAGCAGTTGTGTTTCTCTTGCCTTTTCTGCATGTTTCACAGACCAAAGTGCTGGCACGGTAGGCAGGACGATGCATGGATCAGCACAGAACAAAGACAGTAACGCCTTATTTTATGCCTTACTACTAACTTGGCTTATCAGTTGGCATGACCTCTGAAGATCTTTTGCTCTGAATGTTTTAATCATCAAGTTCTGGTGGTTATCCAAGGTGAGCCTAATCTACTTTGGGGTGGAGGGAGGAAGTGGTGTCAGGAGAGGTCAAACCGGACCACCTTGAGCTGGAAGCCCCGAAGGAGAAGGATTCCTTGAAATGGAGGTGATTTTTGAATTATAATAAGTGAGAAGACTGCAAGGGAGACAGAAGCTGAGAGACAAATGCTCTGTGCTCTTCTCACTTTCATAAACAGGAGAACTTCCACTGACCTAGCAGTAGTTTTCTCCTCCAGGCTGTCATGTCTTCTGATCATGTCTTTTATGAAGTGAATTTCTCCTCATGAAAGACCAGACTTTGAGGAGAGATCCTGTGCAGGTCCCTACAGTGTGGAGATGGATTGATTGGGCCTACAGATTGCAGCTAATCCATTCATCCTTTGCTTCCCAAAGGTTTATACATTTGGGTGGAGTTCACAATGAGTGGTCTCGGTGCAGGGTCGTGTGGAGAAGCATGTCCACCACTCTTGCCCCGGTGGCTTCTTTAGACAATCTTGCAATCTTCACAGGTTCTTTTCTAGGTACGTTATTGTTTGGAATAACTCCCTTGAGTTTGGAAGAATAAAATGAATAGTACTAGGTTTACTCAGTAGTTTGTTAGTTTGCTTGTTATCTTAAACAGTTCTGTAAAATTCTTTTGAAAAGTTTCTCTGCTCATTGATCTTGAAAATCTCCTTGCTTTAGAGAATGGATGTGCTCCTCATATGCTAAGAATAAACCGGATTTTGGTAAATCAGTTTATCTTAGGGGTCCTAAGTGAGTTTGCCATTTTAATGATGCTTGGAGTGAATCCTTGTATAACAGAAAGTACCTTGTATATTCTATATCTTTTAGGAACTCACATATGTTGACTTTATCAAGTGTTGGGGTGGTGGTGAAGCTAAAGACCAATAGGTGACATATGGCAGGGTCTTCCCTCCAAGTGACCCTCTGGAAAGGGCTGTACTTATTTCATGTTGGTGGCGCTCATAATAGGGTCAGGAAACCAGGGAGAAAGCTGAGCAACTGGCACTTATAGATCTTTCTCTTTAAATCAGGTTTGCTTTTGATTTGTCTGGTCTTTATTGTTCTCCATGTCTGAAGCTGAGTTCCTTGGATTCCCTTCTCTTCAAAGCCCTCTTGGCAACCTTCCGAGGAATGGCAGAGTTCATTCTGATCCACGTCAGGTGAGTGTAGCTCAACCATGATGGAGCTTGACCTGTCAAATTCACAGAAAAATGTCCGTTACATATTCCAGCTGTTCCTTAAACATGCTCCCTAAGAGCTAGTTCCATTTGTTAGCTGTCAGAATGATGTGGAGGAATTGCTCCAGACCCTCGGATGTCATCAACCACTTTTGTTTATACACCAGTTATTTTCTCTATTAGCAAATCAATGTTTGGCAAAAAGAAAGAACAGGCTAAGAACTTTTCCTGATGAGTTGCTGCCCTCAGCCTTGGAACTCTTCTTAGCCTGAAAAAAAAAATTGCCAAACAAAGGAAAGAAAGAAAGAAAGAAAGAAATTGAGGAGGAATTCAGTTTTACATGTTTTTCTTCCTGCTTACATGAACTGAGGAGGCCTACCTGAAGCTGAATCCAAGCACCGCCTTTGACGTTGGTAAAGATGGGGCTCTGAGCTCACGTATGACCTTGGAAACTGGATCCTGTTACGCTGGGAAAGGAATGCTTGGTTGCCCAAAGCATTAAGATAGGGAATGTGGATTCCACCTCTCAATGCTCCTGCCTTGGATTAGTTTGGTAGGACACTACCCAGAGATATAGACATGATGGACCAAGTAACTTCTCCAAACTTTGATTCTCTCTGGATCCCATGGATATAGGAACTGTGAGGTCTAGGAGATCCAGAGAGAATCAGAGTTTCAGTGAGTGAACGCTAGAGTGTATGCTTCTAGGATTTTCCTCATAAACCTGGTATTTTATTCTTGTGGGCCAGAAAGTTATTTCATTCCTAAACCCGTGATATAGACTTCTCAGAAATTCCAGTGGTGTGGAGGATCCAGCTTCTATCACCTCACAAGAGCTGATTGCACATATCTCTCCTCAACTGCTGTTCAGTGACATCAAGTTGGTAGCTTGAAATCTGCAATGATGAGAGTATTTACACTACAGAAATTGGCAAATATGGCAAATAAGGGTCCCCACCACCCATGCTGGTGAAACATCTGCCAGCACACCTAGGAAATTATCCTAACACGTAACATCCCCTCAGGCTCACTTATGGGGGCTGTTTAGCTTCAGGGGAGGAAACCCGCTTTGCTGTAATCTTGTTGTGTGTACCTGCTTTGCATAGGCAGACTGCCCCTTGTTCTCTCGTCTGTTAAACTTGGCCTGAGAGAGAGCTTCGTGAGGTGGGCTGTGTGGCAGGAGATCACCAGGGTAATGAGTCTGTTCCTTTTGCTGTTCAGCTATATGACAGGTTATTTTACCTCTCTAGGCCTCAGCTTCCTCTTCACTATAATAAAAGTAATTTGGATCGTTAAATAATTGCTGAGTTTCCTTGTAGCTTCAACATTCTGCAATTTGATGAGTGCTTGGCTGCTGGAAAATGTCATGTGTTTCAAAGGCTTGGGGCACATGCATATCATTCAAAGTGACCAGCTCAGCTCTCTCATTTTCTTTCTGGATCTTGGGCTCCCAGTAATTCTACTTTTATCTGGACTTCTATCTTCAGCATGAATGACCAGCGTGCTTCTAAGTGAGAAGCATAATTGATTAGTTCCTTCCATCTGGGGGTGTCAAAGCACTTTCAAGGCAGTAGTCAGTATCCATCATGGTTGCTCTGCAGAGAAGACTGCCTGAGAGTGCCTGTTTTGCAAGGGATCTATCACAGTGGTGGACCAAGGACCCAGAATTATTGACTTACCTTTTAATCAGAAAAGAGGCTACTTCCTGGTCTTAAAGTAGTTCCAGCTTTGAGATTAATCTGCTGTCTATAAAGCCAGATCACTTGGCATGCTCGGCCTGGCTGACCTGCTGACAGAACTTGATATATTTCCCACCTCTCTGACATGGAGATAAACCTGAATAGGATTTTGCTAGTCCAGGGGATTTGGGGATACATGTTTAGGTTAAGTTTTTGCTATAAAATTCCTTAAAAGAGGTGTGGTGTGGGTTTGTGTTGGGAATTGAGGCTACACTTAATGGAATGTGGAAGAGACCAAATTCACCTTTACGGGGTACCTGGATGGCAAAGGGGTACTGATAGGAAGTTGGGACTGACCACAGACTTGGGCTGCTTTGTGATTCTGCTTACAGTCTTGCCAAGACCTAGCACCTGCCAAAACATGTGTCTCTGGGCCCTCTCTACCCAAATGTGCACATTGACACGCACCAACTCATGCCGCTGTTGTTATGATTGTGTTTATGAAGCCATTTACTCTTTAATCAAGAACCTGAGTGCCTTGCTGGTTGTTTGTAGGTTTGTTGCCCACTCTGCCAGCTGACTGGGCTGTGTGCATTCAATGGCTGAAGCCATGATTCCCACAGCTGAAGGTTTGGGCCATTGAGTCTGTTACCATAAAGCACAAGCTATGTGAAGGGCTGGAAAAGAAGTAAATTCTTCTGGGATTAACTCCAAAGCAGAAGTATAGTTCTGTCTTGCACAGATAATAGTGGCTGGATTCAAACTTCTTGGGGTCAGACTGCCAGCTGTGACCCACATTGGAGGTCTACCACCTTTTCTTGCTGGAATACTTCCTAAAAATACTTTTTTTTGAAAAAATCAAGCACCCCTTGTATATTTTACATTTGATATCTGAATTTTCTAATCATCAGTTGAATTCATCACAAAAGTATATTTTCCAGCACATTGTATGTTCTCACAGCTCAAAGTCGGATGCATGAGTCAGCAACATCAGCATCCCCTGGCAGCTTGTTAGAAATGCAGAATCTTGGGTCCCTCTCCAGTCCCACTAAATCAGAACAAGCATTTTAGTAAGATCCCCAGGTGATTCATGTGCACATTTAAGTCTGAGAAGCACTGGTGTATATCATATACATGCTTTAAGTATATCTTCATTAAAACCTTTCAATTTATGAAAAAGTTATTAGGTCAGGTTACATGACCTAACTGCAAAGTCATTTCTGATTGTCAAACCATCAGCCAAGCTAGACCAGCTTTTAGTCAGTGTAAAGAAAGGAGTTTCTTCATTGATTCAAGTGAATGTGTTAACATGTGTACTTGGCCAATCTTCATCCTTCTGAGTTCTGGTTTTAGGATAAGTAGGCAGCTGGCTGGCCAGATAGATATATAAGGCACAAAGCTGTGCTATGAATTTATTGCCTGAATAAAATATGGCACCGTGGCCTTCAAATTTTTTTGAAATGCTCTTTCTTTGCCCTGGGAATTCTCCCTCTAAACTGATGCTGACTCAAATGATACCTTGGTTTGGGGCTGAGGAGACTTTTACTCCTTAGGAAATTGCACCCTCGTAAGATTGAGAATAGGTGGGCAATTTTCCTTTCTTTATTAAAGAAGGAGGAGGGCAGCTGTGAAAAGGGAATATGGAGAAGCAGAGCGGCCACAGAGATGGCAGGTCAGCTTTGGGAGGCACGCATATGGAAGCAGAAAACATGGAAACTGAATCTCTTAAAGCTATCCATATGCCTACATACTGCCAGAAAGTCTCTGGGGACCCCAGTGGTATGTGAGCCCCAGTTTAAGAAAGTTGAGTTGGAGAGTCAATTTATGCCCTTTTGGAACTTCCTGGTTTCCAGCCTTCTTATCTCCTTGAATGCACGTCTCTCTCTCTCTCTCTCTCTCTCTCTCTCTCTGTGTGTGTGTGTGTGTGTGTATAAACAAGAGTCATTAAGCCCCAATTCACCACAACCAAAGCTTCTGCCTGTTCCCTCATCTCCTCTTGAATTCCAACTGCAATTAAATTTATCAAATATTTATTTAATTCAACTGTGCATCAGGCTGTACACCAGGCATTGGGGATGTAGAGATGACCAGTGGAGACACGCAGAAATAGCCATTGTTGATAACGAAGACGCACACACTTGTGGAATTCTATAGAGATTTTCAAAAGAAGGGATGGCAAGCAACTTCCGATGTTATCCTTGGAAATCAACCTCCTTACTGGGGTTAAGTTCCTAAAGAAAGGATAGTGAAGTCTGCCAAAGAAAAGATGCATCTGCCTGTGTGTACTGGGGTGTGTGTGGGTGTGTGTGTGTGTGTGTGTACGTGCGCACGTGCACTATACAGATCAAACCATCGCAGACCTGCAATGTTTTCCAAGTGCTTTAATGTTTAATACCCTTTGATTTGAACACGGTAACATCAAGTGTTCCTGCGGGCAATTCCAAGGTGTCTGAGGACCCTTGCTGGGTATCAAAATCCAGTAAGAGCTTTGGAGAAATTGGAGAAGGGGAACTTTATTGGTTTTTAGGTCAGTCTTATAATTTCATTCTGTTTTTTGTCTGAAACACACATGCACGGAATCTTTTATCGTCCATTAGGCATGTGTCCTACCAATAACAAGACTTAAGATGAGAAAAATAAGCAAATGTTTGATGGAAAGAAAACAGCCATTGGAACCCTGTGGCTCTTCCCACACTGGGGGGGATCAGGCAAACCCAGGAGCCATGCATTAGAAAAGAATGGTACAGAGAGAGCTATTGTCCCCTTTGTGCTGTGGCCCATGGGAAATTGTTGACTCTGATCCTAGGGTCAGGTTATTGCTGAGTTGCTGTTAGCATTAATAATTATGTAACGGCCTTCCCATTTTTCTACCCTATGTGGATTATTTTGAGTGTTTGTGGTAAGAATGTTCTCTAGGTGGCATCACAGAACTTCTCACCGTTGCTGTTTGGGGGACCCTTGGGCCCAGTCTCCTCCCTCCATGCCTGACTTTGCAGCTTGGCCTGCAGCACTTGATGCCTTTTCCCCCTCACTGTACCCACTTTGGTTAACTTGGCTGAAGGCTAGAAACCTCATGAAAGAGGTTCACGGCTATGAACACCCAAAATGATCTCAGATTCAGATTATGCACATATTTTTTCCTCC
Organism: Papio anubis; assembly: GCF_008728515.1. Taxonomy (NCBI): domain Eukaryota; kingdom Metazoa; phylum Chordata; class Mammalia; order Primates; family Cercopithecidae; genus Papio; species Papio anubis. The sequence continues at coordinate 128,128,933 of NC_044996.1, read as the reverse complement.
TTCCTTCCTTCCTTCCTTCCTTCCTTCCTTCCTTCCTTCCTTCCCTTCCTCCATCCCTCTCTCCCTCCCTGCCTTCCTTCCTTCTTCCTTCTCCTTCCTTCCCTTCTTCCTTGCCTTCTTTCCCTCCCCTCCTTCTTCCTTCCTTCCTTCCTTCCCTCCCTCCCTCCCTCCTTCCTTTCCTTCCTTTCCTTTCCTTTCTCTCTCTTTCTTTCTTTCTTTCTTTCTTTCTTTCTTTCTTTCTTTCTTTCTCTCTCTTTCTCTTTCTTCCTTTCTTTCCTTCTTTCTTTTTTCTTTCTCTTTCTTTCGTCTTTCTTTTTTTTCTTATTTATTGGGTGCTAAACATTTATAGAGTAAAATGTTTATTTAAAAAAAACATTTAAAAATAACAGCTTTGTTAAGATATAGTTCATCCATTTAAAGTGTAAAGTTTAGTGGTTTTTAGTGTATTCATACAGTTGTGCAGCCATTACTGCATCCATTAGTAGTTACTCACCATTACTCCTCCCCGCAGCCTCTGATAACCACTCCTCTACTTTTTGTTTCCAAAGATTTGCCTATTCTGGACATTTCATATAAATGCAGTCACACAATATGTGATCCTTGGTGTCTTATTTCCCTTAGCATGATGTTTTCAGGGTTCATTTATGTTGTAGCATGTATCAGTATGTCATTCCTTTATACAGATGAAATACATTCCATTATATGGATATACCACATTTTATTTGTCCACTTATTCATTGATGGACATTTGGGCTGTTCCCACCTTTTAGCTATTATGAATAGTGATGCTATGAACATTTGTGTGCAAGATTTTATGTGGACATAACGTTCTCATTTCTTCTCTTATGTACCTAAGGAGTGGAATTTCTGAGTCATATGGTAACTCCATGTTTAACCCTTGGAGGAATAGGTTAGGCATTTTTGACCTGTCATTGTCCCATGAGGTCTGAAGGTAGGAAAGGTAGGGAGAATAACTTCTTATGGGGTAGACATCAATGGATCTCAGCAGTGCCCAGGCTGGCAGTGCCATTTTTATGGGTGCAACAAGTTTATCTTCTTCATCCCTTTGTGGTCTCATTTTCCAGAGACTACTGGCCTGCCCAGCTCTGTGACCCTGGGCAGAACTAGGATTTTTTATTTTTAACCTCTCATAAGGGATGCCTAGGAAATATGACCCACTAGAGTGCTTGGTGGACTGTCAACTCCATATCTGTGTGGAACAAAAACCAGCTGGTCAGCTCGGTTAGCTGCCGTCTCATCTGGAGCTGCCTTTCCTAGGTTTATTTCCCCAAACAATGGCCCAGCTTATAGCCTTGTGGTTGCCAGCCCCCTTTAATTTGGTCCTTAGTTGTATAGTCTGTTATTTGTGCTGTGACTGGCTGTGATTGAAGGGGCATGCTTTTTCCTAAACTCAACAGTGTAGTAAGATGCTTGATGGACTCCAATAATTCATCTATCCCAATGAAGAATATGAGGAGTGAGTGTAGTGGTGGTGAGGGGCATGGCACACTGAGGGGAAAGGACCTTTAAAACAGACTCCTGAATTTAATATCAGATCAGGCTGATGTTAAACCTCTACTTTGCATATGAGAACACTTTCCCAGGGTCTTTAATTATAAAATGGCAAAAGGGTCTTAGTGCAATTTCATTGATAAATGGCTTTCTGGTATGGATTTCCATGATATAAGCAGGGCCAACTAAGAGCTTCGTCACTTATGTTCCTGGAGCACATAGAACAATTTTCTCCCATCTTGTTGAACTTACTTGAACTTGGAGTAGAATACCTCCCTGGACTTATACTACCAGCAGGTTTAGGCTCACAGTTTCAGTTATGTGTCTTCATCCCATGTATAGCAGTGGCTCCCACCATTGGCAAAGATTGAACTTTAAATGGCCTTGCTCTAGAATTCAAGACCATCTGTGATTTAGAGTATAGTGGATAAGGATGACAGCTATGAAGCTACACTACCCAGGGGATAAACATAGCTCTGTGTGACCCTGGACAAACAATTTAACTTTTCTAATCTGTAGAATAGGAGTAAGAATACTATCTACTTCATGTGGTTGTTGGGAGGATTAAGTAGGTTGACAAATGTAATATATTAGAAAGGTGCTTAGTCAGTGCTTAACTGTGTTTGTTGTTATTCTTATCCTATATTCTGTCCACTCATGGCTGTTGGCCCTGCTCAGATACCATCTCTTCTATGAAGCTGTGCCTAAGTGTGTCTTCCTTACTGCTTTGTGCACAGTACCAAACATAGTGCCTAGCATGTAATAGATAATAAATGTTTGTTGAATGAAAAATGAATGAATATTTATTGAATGAATGCATTTTCCCACTTGGGAGCAATCCACTGTTCCTCTGCGCTTTTATATCACTTTGCCTCTACCTCCTTTTATAGAGTTTTCTACATTTAACCTTTATTTTAGCTAATTATGCTTTAGATGCAACCCCTTCTCCAGATGGTCAGCCCTTGGAGAATAGTGCCTGGATCAATTGTTTTGGTATTTCCTATTAGGATTTGCATGGAGGGCAATAAGTATTTGGTAAATAATCATCCCTTTTGGAAACAACATTCTTAAACCATTAAATTGCTAGGTTTTTTTTTTTTTTTAATTAACTGAACACAAACACAGAGACCTATGCATGCAGAGAGAGTATCCCTCCAACAATTTCATGACATGGTGCCTTGTTTTTTGTTTTCCTAAAGGAAGTGATAAAGGTAAAAGTTGAAGAGGTGGGCGACAGTGGGAGCCAGAGACTCATAATAAATAAAAATGTGAGTTCAGTTCAAAGAACAGGTTGATATTAAAGTTTTATTGGAGTTCAACAATTTCAAAAAATATATAGGTTTCATTCTTCTTTGAACTCCTTCAAATGTTATTTTTGCTCCCCCTTTTAAATAAAAGCTCACAAAACCCCTTGGTTGTCTCTGAAAAATAATGGAATATTTGACTTGAGTTCTGGGATTGGAAGCTAGTCACTGTTGCTGTCCTTCTTTGGTTCATAGCCTGAAATGCTGTGGTTGTCTAGTGGGGAGCTGGGCCTGTCTATTCTAGGGCATGGCTGGTTAGAGAGAATGAGAAGTCACTTGGCCGGTGGTCCAACAGATCAGAGCAGAGTTGGTCCACACACAGGCCAGGCTCCTTCCTGGATGCCTAGAGGAAAGGCGGCAGGTCAAAGGGAGATGGATGCCAGCTGGCACCTGAAAGGATCCCTGCACTTGGTTTAGGATCAGACAACACTTGACCAAACTGCAAAGTAGAGAAGTGAGTTTTACTGAACTCTTTCACACTTATTCTGGGGGAAGAAGCTGTGTGCCTGAAAAACAGGAATATGGAGTGGTTCAAGGTGATTTTTCTTCACTTTGATCTTTGAATTTATGGATTACATGTACCCTGAAGTTTTGGTAAATTGGTGCAGTTTTTAAAAATGTACATATCCATGATAAACTAACTTCTATAACATCCCCAAACCTCAGTGGCTTAACTCAATAAGTGTTATTTCCCACTCATACCAATGTGGGCTAGCAGCGGGTGGAGGCTACATATGGTCACTCAAGAACCCAGGCTTCTTCCATCTTGTGGCTTCATTCTCTCTCGGGCCTTGGAGTCCTCCACTGGATCTTGAATTCAGCCAGCAGCCCAAGGATGAGAGCAAGTGAGTGTGGGGGAGTGCGAAGGCAGTTTTTATGGGCTTTGCCTGGAAATGGCGTTTATCACTTCCATCCACATTCCACTGGCCAGCCTTAGGCCACACCTAGCCACAGGGAGGTTGGAAGCCGTGGTCTAGCAGTGTGTCCAGAGGAAAGGCAAGCGGTTTTGTGAAAAATTAGTCAATCTCTGCCTTCAGTCCCTCACATACCAGCTAGGTACTTTACTCCTCCTGGCCTCTCTTTGAGCCTGCCATTCAAATAACTTTGGAAAAGGCACTATACTCTATACTCTAAATATATACACTGTACTCTAAATCGCAGATGGTCTTGAATTCCAGAGCAAGGCATTTCAAGTTCAGTCTTTGCGAATGGTGGGAGCCACTGCTATATATGGGATGAAGACATATAAATGAAACTGGGACCCTAAACCTGCTGGTAGTGTAAGTCCAGGGAGGTATTCTACCCCAAGTATCAAAAACCCAACTGGAAACTTCCCCTCTTAGTTGGTATAATGAGGAACAGAATATTTTATTGTAGTTTAGAAAACGCTTGATTCAAAAATTGCTACCAAAGTGGCCTGGGGAAAAGACCCAATGCTGAAGACATCAAGCACGTTCATTCATTCAAACAGTTTTTTATTAAGCACCTACTCTGGCCCAGGCATTAGGTTGGGTGTGAGGGCCATGAAGGCAAGCAATACCCAGAAGCAGCCCCTGCCTTCTTGGAGCTGGCATCTGTTGGAAGCCAGGCAATTGAATGAACAAATTCCATATACTATGAAGGCAATGTGAGGAAAACTAGGGGTGTCATGGAAGCTCACAGCTGGAGCCCTGGGCCAGGCTGGGAGAGCCAGAGAAGCTTCTAGAAAGAAGTGACATTTCCACTGACACCCAAAAGGAGGCATATGAAGAGTTCATCAGCTGAAGGAAGGCAGGGCAGTTGGTGTGTGCCAGGCAGAGGGAAAGGCTCAGTGGTTTTCGGCGTTGACGTACTTTGGAGCCACATGAGGTAGACTGGGCCAGTTAACTCAGAATCTTGGGTGGGGTACAGGATGGCAGAGTAGGTCCAGATATCAGTTTTGTTTTGTTTTTAAAATAAACTTTCCAGGTGATCCTGATGTGCAGCCAGGGTCAAGAGTCATTAGAATGGCAGGCTCAAAGAGAGGCCAGGAGGAGTAAAGCACCTAGCTGTTATGTGAGGGACTGAAGGCTTTCCAGGTTGCTGAAGGCATCCCAAAGTGAGATGTGTCATGGGATGGGTGGGGAGCAGGGCAAAAGGAGGAAAATGGTTCATTGAAGATAAGCCACCTCTCAGGCACTCTTTCCTTTGTATGGAGAGAGGGATCCTTTTTCTCCAGAGCTCCAAGTCTGATGGGCCTTCACCAGCAGTGAGGTTCTGCCTGCGGGCTCTAATTATCTCCTCCCTTGCCCTTGGTGATTTGGGGAGGGCAGGACAAGCACAAGGATTGGGAATGTGAAAACCTGCCTCTCTCTCTGAGTTCTTAAGCAGAAAAGGGCCAAAGTGCAAGCCCTGCTTGAGAGTTGCTGTTGTTTGCGTTTCACTGGGGTTGGGCAAGTTGCAGCATCAGAATTGTCAGCTTATGGTTCAGCAGGCTAGTGAGCGGAGTTACAAAGAATCCAGTGGGATTTATCTGGTCAGCATGGGGCCCTGCACATATTGGAGGAGTCCACTGGCTGTTGTTTCTGCTTCACTCTTGGGCCTATCAGTCTTCACCGCCATCAGGAGAACCATGGAGACCCTCAGGTCCCAGGCCTGCATACTAAACAGGCTTGGGTTTTGCAGGACTCATGCTGCCTTCCCCAGGCCACATTGTTTTGCTCATGTGTTTGGAATCCCCTGAAATCCTTGCTATCAAAGATGCCTGTGCCCACGCAAGAGGAGTTACCTTAAAATGAAAAGCAAACAACTTTGCTCTTATTTGGAAAGCATGAAACCAGTGCCTTAACCTTATGGTTTTATCAGTCAAACTACAGAGTTGGAAAAAAGTGGTTTTTAAAAAAAAATTTGTTTGTTATTGTTTTATATTTTTTTAAAAAAACAACTTTAAAAAGTTGGGGCTGGGTGTTGAATTGAAGTCAGGGTTGCATCTCTCAGAAGGTTGTGAGGTTTTGGGGGAAACATCCCAAATATAGACCATAGCTTGTTTAAGAATAAAACTGAAGGAAAAACTTAGACCCATTCTTACTATTTTTCTCACAAAATCCCTTATCGTTACTGGGATTTTCTCAGAGATTTAAAGAGAAGCCCTCCCTTTATCCGAGTTCTGTCTTCTCATGGGAAACTCTTGGGCATACATTTTTCTAGACACCTTGGACACTTGGTGTGGAAACAAATGTTTGAAAATGATCTATATCTGGATGCTTTCCTCACAAATATATATGGATATATAGAAACTACTTTACAAATAAAATTTTAGTGATTATTTCTGTGTCATATACTGCAGCCATTTTGCCAGGAGAATCTTGGTAAATATTTAGGCAAAAAAAAAAAAAAATCAAGCCACCTTTCCTCTTGGTGGTTTTCTGATGCGGGGGGGCAGCTGTGGCAATATGGAGCCTGACTTGTATCTTTTCAGATATGTGAGTGTAACATCCAGCTGAATGCCTGGGTTCCCATCACCACACAGGGAAAAAAGTCTTGCTGGAATCCAAGAAGTCCAGGAGAGTCACCTTGGGTTCTGTGCCAGAAATAACCTCTCTTACCTCAAAGTTCTCCCAAAGTTCTCCCATTTGACAGCTGGGGAAACAGAAGACCTGAGGCCAAGTGCCTTTTCCAAAGTTATGCAACTAGTTAGTGGCAAAGCTAGGACCGGAAACCTGGTCTCCTGATGCTCAGGGAAACCTCACTACCTCAGCAGAGATGGCAGGTAGGTTTCCTATTGCATGCCATCATCACTTGATAGTAGCTCAACACTATGTGGAAGCACTGTGTTGAGAAGGATACTGCAGCTTGATATTCACACACCCAGAAAACATGCGGTGGGCCGTTAGCTTGGTCTGCCTGAGGTACAGGTGAGAGGATTCGTTGCACTTTGTGTGTGTCTCCAGCTACCATACCATGCTGTGTTTTGATTTTTTAAGTACCATAGGTTCAAGAGTTCCTGTTGCCCTCCCCTGCTGGTGCAAGCCCAAGCTTCTTCAGGATGACCTGACAGACACACATGCACACATACATTGTAGTCCAAAAGCACCAGGAAAACCATTCATTGTTTAGAAGAATTAGATGCCTTACACTAGGAGGATTTGATGCATTCCTCAACTTTGACACATTGAGGTTAGATTGTCTCTCTCTTCTTACTGTTTGTTCTCCTTCCAGTCACCCATTTCTCTGGGAGGCAGGCTTTTCAGGCAAGAGTCACAAAGTGCTGTACCTTCCCTCCTTGGGAAATGGGGCCCAGATCCAGGACAGGAATGAGATCCCTGGGCCTCTCCCAGGAAGGCTTCAGTTTTCAGTGTCATAGCGATCAAGTCTCTGGCATCTTTTTAGATCAGGATTTGGGAAGCAATTGATGTTCAGCTTTTCCTCATCGGCCAGTAGCACTTCTGGTAAGGTTTGAGTGAATTGCCTAACCACACTAAGCCACGATTTTCCCATCTGTAAAATAGAGATAGTGATAGTTTCCACATCACAGGACTGTCATGAGGATTCAATAACACATATAAAGTACTTGGCAAGTGTCCAACAAATGTTCCCTATTATTTTTAAGTCACAGATACAAGCCCTTAAGGAAGCATCAGTTGTGTATGCTAATTTTGTGTGTGCTGTGTGTGAGCATTTCAAAGAAAGGGAGGGAGAGGAAAAGCAAACAAGCGAGCTAGTGGTCTGTGCCTAGGATACATTTAAAAACATCATGCTGTATGTGATAAATACATACAATTTTTATTTGTCAATTAAAAATAAATTTTTTAAAAGATATAGTGACACATGGAGAATTGCCATCAGGTATGCGGGTTTGTGTATTGCTTAGGCTGGTGCATTTGAAACTTTAGTGCATATGTGGATCATCTAGGGATCTTACTTAAAATGCAGATTCAGTAGGTCTGGGCTCAGGGCCTGGGATTCTGCATTTCTCACAAGCTCCCAGGGGATACCAATTGTGTTGGTCTGTGAACCCCACTTTCAGAAGCAACGGTTTCATGGGCTGATGCTGTCCTTTACATTTGGAATAACCAGAAACTTCATGGCCCCACGGCTAATTAGCTGGATCGCTGTATCCAGCAACTGATAACTGCTGTAGAAAAAATACTGAAGCACAACCCTGAAGAGCCAGATCCTAGTCCTGAGAGGCAATGAGTGAGTCATTTTCCTCCCTAGGCCTCGGCAGCTTTCTCATCTTAAAGGAGGTGGGGAGGGTGCTCTGAGACCTTGCTGTTCCCAGAGTGGTTCTCGACCCAGCATCATTGGGCCACTGCAGATCTCCTGCACCCTAAACTGCATATGAACAAGTTCCCTGGGAGATTTGCTTGCACATTGACATTGGTAAAGCACTGGTCTAAGACTTCTTTCAGCTAGAAGAGTCTGTGAATCTGGAAAGTTCTAATTCTAGCTCTGGTGACAGAAATCTAAAAAACCAAATCACTCCAATTATAAAATGGGGATGTCTTCAGCAAGAAATAGTTCTCCAACACTCTCCTTGGTGATATACAGAGATGGCCAAACTAACAAAATTTAATCTGAACCAGCATTTGCCTGAATTTGGTTGGGAGGGGAGAGTGTTGAGGATCCTGATATAAATTGGAAATGAGGCACTGGATACCATATTTAGATTCCGTGGCTTCTCTAGACCCAGGGGAGGTGTTATGGGTAGTGTTGGGGAAGCATGTGGTCAGGAGTAATGGTCTCCACCATCACTGACACCTCTCTAGGGACCTCAGTGAATTTCAGCATGATCTCCCCATTTTTCCAGAGAAGTCCCAGACCTAGCATCAGTTCCTCCATCTTCCTTCAAAATTGGTGCACATTGACAGATTGGGAAGAGAGATTGGGAAGAAAGGTGGCAGGGGTGGGGGATGGGGCATGTGCCCATAGGTCTACATCCTGAGGTCACCTTCTGCTCTTTGATGGAGATTGAGGCTAAGAGTGAAAAACTTGTATTCTGTTGACTCCAAAAGGAGGAAGCAAAATTGTCCCAAGACTTCTGTTCCATGGAGGAATTTTTTTTAACTATAAAAATGTCATATATATGAGAAAAAGAGAATGCTATAAGAAACACCACCAAGATTAAGAAGTAAACAGTTACAAAGAAAACGGTGATTGTAGATTTCTTCCTAATAGCATCACCTTCTTCAACCACACCCTGAAATTTGGTGTTAATAACGCCCAGCCATGTCCTCATATTTTAATATATATTTATATATTCTTAAGCAGCATTTGGTATTATTGTGCATGTTCTAAAATTTGTAGACCTTGTTTTGTACTGGTTGTATCTTTCTGCAACTTGTCATTTTTGCTCAACGTTATGTATGGAGATTTATTCATATTGTTACTTGTAGCTCCCATTGATTCCTTTTTAATTGCTATATAGAGTTCATTATATGAAACTACTTCCGTTTATTTATTGATTCTCCTATTGATAGACACTTCAGATGCTTCTAGTTTTTCTTCCTCCAAACAATGCTACAATGAACATACATTGCTTTTGTGCATATATGTGTGAGCTTTTCACAGTGTGTGTTGTGACCCATTCATGGATCACAAACTTGAACAAATGGGTTGCAAATAGTATTTTAGAAAATGACATAGAATCAATGGCTTTGGAAAATATCAGAATATGTTGCGCATGGTAAGAGTAGTTACCGTTTCATTAAACTTGTCTCAATGACAAAGTAACAAATTTACTTTGACACCCAATTAAAATGGAAACCAGGCTAGGTGTGGTGGCTCACACCTGCAATCCCAGCACTTTGGGAGGCTGAGGTGGGTGGATCATTTGAGGTCAGGAGTTCGAGACCAGCCTGGTTAACATGGTGAAACCCCCGTCTCTACTAAAAATACAAAAATTAGCTGGCATGGTGGTTCATGCCTGTAATCCTGGCTACTCGGGAGGCCGAGGTGGAAGAATTGCTTGAACCCAGGAGGCAGAGGTTGCAGCGAACCGAGAATATGCCTGTGTACTCCAGCCTGGGTGACTGAGCAAGACTCAGTCAAAAATAATAATAATAATAATAAAATAAATAAAGGAAACAGTTTAATGATACAGTAACTACTTTTACCATGTGGGTCACGGTCCACAAATGTGGAAGTTCCAGGGTGGGAGATGCACCTAAGGATGGACTCGCTGGGTTGAAGGCCATGTATGTCTTTGGCTTTGTGGGAGATGACCAAATTGCTCTTTCAAGTGTACCAGTTCACAAGTCTAGGAGATTTTACATCGAAACATCCAAGGAAAAGAAATGGACCTCAAGGACAGATGGAAGCAAGAGAGTGAGAAGAAAATAAAGCTTAAAATTGCCACCTTCCTTACTCCTCTTGCATGCCTCTTCACCCTAAGTAAACATTATGGGTTTTCTTGACCTTGTAAATTTACTTTTAATCTTAAAAAAGAAAAGAGTTTGGAAGGACATTCCTTGTCTTCCTGTCTCTCTGGCCTCAGTTCAGGAAGGGGCGAACTGGAAGGAGGTCAGAAATAAGCAACCCCTCTCCTTTTTGGAATCCATTAATAGCAAGTTTGAGGTGAGCTGTGGCTAACCTTTGCTCTCTAGCTGCCATTTGCAGTTTTTCAAAGTTAGACAAAGATTTCTCTGAATCAGAGTCAATGGTGCCATTGTTGCTGTTTGTTTTAAAATTAAGCAGGGATTTGGGGAGCCCAAGGAGCTATCCTCCCATAGATCATCTCTCTGGGGGACTGGGTCAGTTTCTGTTCTGGTTCCAAACTCTCCCAGGAAGGCCAGGCTCTCAGTGACTGCCCTTCACCCACCACTCCCAGGCATGTGAACTGTGTCTCTGCCCTATGGGAACCTTATACAACCTATTTTCACTGGAAATGTGTATTCAGTGTGTTCACACTGACATTGACCACATGTAGTTAAGGACCTAGTAATGAGTGAAAGACGAGCAGACGTTGGGGAAGAGGGAGCTCATGAGTCCTCAGTCTGGCCCCTCCTCCATGCTGATTCTGGTGCTCTGCACCTACCATCCATAATCTCAATTCATCCTTGCAATACCCTTTTCTATAGATGACCTGGAGGACTGAGGCTAAACAGAGATGGTTGGGATGGCTTCCCCAGCCGTCAAGTTTCTGATCCAATAAGTATGTAGGGACTCCTGAGAATCTTGTGATAGTAAGCAGCTTTCTACATGCCAGGCATTATTCTGAGCACCTTACACAATTCTCTTTAAATCACTCATCTCATTCCAGTGAGAGTAGGTTTCATTATTATCTCAACTATATAGATGAAACTGAGTATGATCTGAGTATGCGTGAGAATGTTTACTGAATTGTGGCTTGAGCAAGTACATCCTAATGTTTTGGCGCTATAGCACACTAATATCTGTTTTCTGAATGCTCATGTAATTAGTCCAGTGTGGGTTGATAGAAGAGTGCTCTGCCCCATGCAGTCATTCTAAGAACCAAACTCCTTCTATCATTGGCTCTGCCACTCCCCAGTGCCAAAGAGCCTTGAATTGAGCCAGCAGATAAGGGAGGAAAATATAGCGGATTTGGCAGGTTTTTATGGGTCAGACCTAAAGGAGAAACACATCACTTCTGCACTTGCCATTGGCTGGAACTCAGTTACACAGCTCTACTTAACTGCAAGAAAGTCTGGGAAATGTGTCCCAGCCACAAGGTTTCACATGGAACTTGGTTTGACTAGGGAGAAGCATTCAACATTCATGTTGAGAGAATAAATGGACATTTCATGCTCTTCCAAGGAAATTTGCATCAGATAATTCGGGTCATTATTTAGCATAATTCTAGCATAGATTAGAGTGGGGGGAAAATCACCAGATTTAGGCCCAGATGCTCTTTACTCAAAAGCAAAATAGCTGACTGTAAAGTTACGTAACTTCTCGGTACCTGTTTATTTTTTTCTCTATAAAAACTGAGATGAGATATACGTGAAAATCACTAGCCTGGTCCTAAGCACATAAAAACAGAGTAGTTATTTCTGTGTTTTCTGCATTCAGATGGACAGACAGTGACAAGCTATTGTGGCCCTGAGAGCCTCTTCATGTGGACAGCTGTGGGATTCACATTTTAAAGGACATTGGCACGGCCCGATCTCAGCAGTTGCATGGCTATTCTAAACACTGCTACATGGATGTCTCAGATGTACCATAGGAAATCAGGCCATGCCAGCAAGGCCCAAGGGAACACGTAGGCCTCAGACCTCAGGATTCATTAAGTACTTGGTTTCTGGAGTCATACTCCCTAGAATCAACACTATTACCCAGCTAGGTGACTTTGGCCTTTGGACCTCAGTTTTCTCATGTGTAAAAAGATACTAATCATATTACTATGTTATAGAGTTGTTGTGACAATAGAATGAGAAAAAGCCAACAACTATATACTGAGAAATATTTTCGTGAATTTCCTAGCCTCCTGAGGTATTCCACCATGTCTTCCTCTTGGCATGGTTAACTGAGGCCAATATGGATAGAGGTCCTTTGAGCATGTAAACATGCTATTCTGTTTGGTCTTAGGACGACCACCTGGTGCTTGCCAGAGCCCTGTCCTCTCCCCATAACTTGACTGTTCATGAATGATTCTGGGTCCCCTGAACGGTCCATGGACATGAAAGCAGTCTGAAGGAGGAGGTGGTGAGGAATACTCTGAGCTGTTTCTTAAGGCTGCACCTACATGCTTGATTAGTGGCCCACCACTGAGTGAACCCAGCAGTGCAGATGAGTCTCCTGGGCTCCTTGATGGCAGTAGCAATGCCTCTAAGGTTCCCTACCTCCCCTTCCCAGCCCCATTGCAAATTTCCTTCATTCCATCTTGTAATTTGCTCCGTTCGGGTCTGGGCCCTTTAAAAGCCTTTCCCTCCGCCTTGTTCAAATGGAGCAATTGTGGGTGATTGAAACCACATTTTTATACGTGTCGAAATCAGTTCAGCCCTTAGAAAGAAATCATAATATAAATTGGATCATATATCCTAAGTGGATGCCACCAGCTAATTCATTTGTTAGACATTTCAGCTACATGGGATTAAGTGAGTGTTTACTCTTAAGCAGTTACATGTGGACTTCATTAATGCACACACTCTGGCATGGCTTGTGCCTAATATCTTGTCAAATAAGGGAGTGTATAGAAGTAAGGGAGCCCTTACTTCCCCAGTGGAGTCAGCCTCTCTTAGCTATCAGGGTGGGACTGAGGGAGGCAGCTGGCTCTTTCTGACTTGATGTTCCAGAAACTTGGTGTCTTGTACTTGCATTAGCTTCTCTGTAAAGCAGAGGAAGGCAAAATGAGGGCCCACACATATGCGTTAGTACAAAGGGGAAATGGATCTGGAAACTCATTGTGTGCAAGCAGGCACAAGGGGCTAGAAAAATATCTATTTTGGAACATGTTTCTGCCCCTAATTGAAATTAGGTTTCGGCCGGGCGCGGTGGCTCAAGCCTGTAATCCCAGCACTTTGGGAGGCCGAGGCGGGTGGATCACGAGGTCAGGAGATCGAGACTATCCTGGCTAACATGGTGAAACCCCGTCTCTACTAAGAAATACAAAAAACTAGCCGGGCGTGGTGGCAGGCGCCTGTAGTCTCAGCTACTTGGGAGGCTGAGGCGGGAGAATGGCGTGAACCCGGGAGGCGGAGCTTGCAGTGAGCCGAGATCAGGCCACTGCACTCCAGCCTGGGAGCACAGCGAGACTCCGTCTCAAAAAAAAAAAAAAAAAAAAAAGAAATTAGGTTTCCTGCAGCTCCTGACAGGCTGTGGTCCATACCCTTATTAGGCCAGGTTGGGTCAGGGACCAACAGCACCACATTCTCAGGTCCCACCCTAGACCTACTGATTTTAATGTCCAGTGTATGTGCATTAAAGTTTAAGAAGTGCTTCTCTAAGCCATTTGTTCTCAAACTTAGCTGCACGTTGGATATAAATTGGAGGGTTTATTAAAATGCTGGTGCCGGAGTCCCATTCCAGACATCCAGAAGTAATTGGTATAGACTGTGCCTGAGCATCACATTGGGATTTCTAAAAGCTCCTTAGGTGATTCTAATATACAGCCAAAGTTGGGGAACACTACTCTCACTGGCTGCGCCTCAAGTTTCCCCCTATATTTTACTGCATTGCAATGCCTGGTTTGTAGTTGGCTGGGAGGATTTGGGGAGGCAACCCTGGGAATTTACCCAGCACACCACAGGCACCCAGAGGCCTCTCTTCCTTCCTACCTTCACCACAGTTCCTTCTGTCCTTCCTGACTCCCCTTTTGTCTACGTCCTGAAGAGTTTCTTTGGCCCAATATGTGAGAGTGTTGGGAAATGGTGCTGAGAAGGGTTCTGGAAGTCTTATGCACTTTTTTTTCCATCCAGAACTGTCTTGTTGGCTTTGTGTTTTTGCAATGTTATAGCAAAAGCATCATTTATTTATGATGGCTTTTATTTCACCCCCAGTTTATACTATTTTTTTGGTACTACCAGCCAGTGAGCACTGAAATGTGGGGGAAAATGAGTTTGGAAATGCTTCCTTCCTGATGCGTGTGCTGGGATGCAGGCTTGTATCTGTAAAATTTTGGATATGTGCTATTGGCTGGTTGTGGTGTAGATCAGAGCCCAAAGGGCACGTCAAGCATTTCATTTGGCCACCAGATTGTCTTTTACAACAGAGGAAGTATTTTAAACAGGATCTGTGTTAGGCTGGGAAGCCCACACAAGATGCGAAAGACTCATTTCTCCTAGGTCCTTCCCACTAAGTACAACTAGAAACCCTGGAAATAATGCAAAAAAAATAAATAATGCTAACAGTATCTACTTACCCCAAGGGTTAATGCTGCCCTAACTTCTGACATCGTAGTGTTATCTTGCCTCTTTTTGCGTTTTAGGTAAATGAAATCATTTAGTTTGTGCTAAATGATTTTTTGTGTGTCTGGCTTTTTCCATTCAGTGTTATGTTTTTGAGATTCATCCATGTTGTTGTGTATAGCTGCAGATTGTTCTAGGGAAGAATTTTGACCAAACATTGATCTTGGACTCTTGGCAGAGTTAGGACTTAAGTAAAACTGAATCTTGCAGCAGTTTTTACTTTTTCTCTTAGTATAGAAGTATAAAACCTATTAAATAAACACAGTTTAAAAAATAAAGATCAATAAAATAAAAGTAATAACAATAATATCCAACTCTGTCACCCAGAGAGAATCACTGTTAATATTTTGGTATATATCCTTCAGGTTTTGTTCTGTATGTGTTTTAATAAAAGTGGCTTATACATCCCATTACTGGGTGTATACCCGAAGGATTATAAATCATGCTGCTATAAAGACACATGCACACGTATGATTATTGCGGCACTATTCACAATAGCAAAGACGTGGAGTCAACCCAAATGTCCATCAGTGACAGACTGGATTAAGAAAATGTGGCACATATACACCATGGAGTACTATGCAGCCATAAAAAAGGATGAGTTCGTGTCCTTTGTAGGGACATGGATGCAGCTGGAAACCATCATTCTCAGCAAACTGTCGCAAGAACAGAAAACCAAACACCACACGTTCTCACTCATAGGTGGGAATTGAGCAATGAGAACACCTGGACACAGGAAGGGGAACATCACAGGCGGGGGCCTATTGTGGGGAGGGGGGAGGGGGAGGGATAACATTAGGAGATATACCTAATGTAAATGACGAGTAATGGGTGCAGCACACCAACATGGCACATGTATACATATGTAACAAACTTGCACGTTGTGCACATGTACCCTAGAACTTAAAGTATAATTTTAAAAAAAGTGGCTTATAGTCTACATATTGCTTTGTAAATTGGTTTTTTTTCACTTATTAGAGCAAGAATATATTTCTGTGTCACTAAATATTCTTTTACAACATCCCCTTTAATTATTGCAGATTTTCTTTTTTGGATAACAAAATTAGGCTTAATATATCTTAAACTTTTTTTCTTTTTGCATGAACTTTATGAGTCACTTCAGCTTTCACTGTCCTAAAGATGCAATCAGTAAGTAACATTGCCAACTCTTTAATTTTGGCCTAAATGGCACATATGACTGCACCTAGCTTGTGGGTGCCAGTTGGTATTTGCTGGGTAGTGAGAAGCTGGGTAAGATAGTTGTCAAGATAGGTCTCCATGTGTTTCTGAAATGAAGGCCAGTATTAATTGTCTACTGTCTTGATTTCTGCTTATTTTCAGAAGGCCAGGAGCTAAGGGGTGATGTTTCATTGACTCACCTTTAGGGCAGGGATTATGAATTTTCTCTTTCCCATCTGCCCCAAAGTCATATTGTGTCTGCTAGGCATTAGGATCACAAGATTCTAACTCTGAAAGCACATCTTTTTAATTTTATGAAATAATTCAATCCTGTTAACTAGAACCTGTGAGCAGGGTTGATTTCCCCCCTCTTTTTACCACAAGAAATTAAGTGGGAATTAGATATCTAGTTCTTATGCAGTTTTCTAACTGAGGGCAAAAGGGGCAGGTGGACATTGTAGTTTTTATTGGTGATGCTATTGGAATGTTTATAAACCACAGAACTGCTTTGGAAAACTTCAAAGTATTTTAAGCCAATAGGCTCACTAATGATGAGGAAAAGGAAACAAAATTTCATTGTTTTTATATACATGTAATGGCCAAAGTCCAAGTAATTTTGGCTAATATCAACATTTGCTGGCCAGCACTTTGAAAACAAATAGACACAGTATTAGCAAGATTTTAAGTCAACAATAAAAGTTTGGACTTTGGCCACACACACACACACACACACGCACGTACACACACACACACACACACACACACACACACACAGAGAGACAGAGACAGAGAGAGAGAGGATTTTCTGTCCTTTCTTCTTTAATTGTAAAACAAGAAGAAATAGCTAGATCTGAAATTCTTTGAGATCTAAAGAAGTATAACTATTTTTGCTTAGAAAGGCCTTTCCTTATTTCATACAATACGTTACTGGCCATCTTGGGATTTCAGAGTCTTTTAGCTCCATCACTGTTCCATTCCCAAGTCCCCTCCTTGTTGAACTGATCTTTAAGATTGGGTTTTGAGCTGCTTCCTTCTGATCCTCTTATGTATAGCAGTATATTTTCAGCCCATGGTAACCTCCTGGGTGAAATGTTGGAGACAGATATATCATAGGATATTTGTAATTATACTAGATGTTTTAGTGGGAAAGTTCCTTACTTATGATCATAGCATCTCTGAAAACTTTCACTGTTGTCTAGAAAAAAAATCTTTAGAGTTGTCAAATGTATTCCCTTTAGAGCCAAGGACATCTTGATACTACCTAATGCCACTTTCCTATTTTTCTCCAGCTTGGAGATCTGGGACATTTCATAGATGTCATGGAATTCTAAAAGCCAACAGAATTTCTAAGATGATACTCTGGGATGACTTGATTTTGTACCTAGTATTTACTCTAATGAGAATGCGAGTAATCCAACTGCCTTTCTCCTTTCGATTTGGGGCCCATGAATCAGGTCTCCCATCAGGAATTATGGCTATTTGGTGACTTCCAGCTCACATAGTGCCATCTCAGAATGAGTGAACCCAGTGTGCACTCAGAGAGGGAGACATTTGAGTTCCCCAGACCTACTTAAGGCAAATATGTTCCTTATGAATGAGGTTCCTCTCCTTGTTTTACACTTCCTTTACTTTGATCTCTTGCCTCTGGTTTTTAATGAGCAGGAGCTTTGTAGGAAGGTGAGGAGAATTTTTGTCATCTATAGCCTGAGCAGAGGGGAGTTGGAGTTGCATATGTGTGGACACACACACACGTGTGTGTGTGTAAGTATATGTGCATATATATGTGTGCATCTGTGAGCCTGTGTTTGTATGTGCACAGTGCTCGTTTGCTGGCTGGTCTAGGCATTAAGGGCATTGTCTAGATTATAATAATAATAATATCTAAACTTTATGAAGTACCATGTTTCAAGCAGTGCTCTAAGCATTTAATCCCTACAATATCTATGGCAGCAGGTACTGTTGTTGTCTCCATTTTTCAGATGAGGAAACTGAGGCACAGAAGTATGAAGAAATTTGCCTGAGGTCACACAGCTAGAAAATGAGAAAGCTAGGCTTCAGACCCAGGCTGGCTGTTTCCAGCTCTTAACTTGTCCACTCAACTGAAAGGGAAGTCCCTATGGGAAGCAAGACCTCCCCATCTTGCTGCAGATAAAGCTGAATCTTATTATGATTCAGCTCATTGCCCCATGGCAGTGGGTCTGATGTCCTACAGAGCAGAACTAGAAGTGGATTTTGGATACCTGAGAACCTAGAGCTATAGTGTTCATGCATTAGGGTCAGAGGGCCTGAGTGTAGCATGTTGATGTGTTTGGGGACCTGTCGTCCTATCTAGGGCTGCATTTCTGATAGGAAAGAGAAAGGTGGCATATCAGTTATGTGAAGTTCAAAACCAAGCAAAGTCCTCCTCTGAGATACAGAAGAGTGATTATCTTGGGAGGGGCCTGAGGAAGTTTGCTGGAGCACTGGGAATATTCCATATTTGGATCTGAATGACCTTAACATGGCTGTATACTTAAGTTTTATGCACTTTACTGTATGTAAGTGATATTTCAATTAAAAAGTACATAAAAATGGAGGCATTTAAACTGACTTGTGCCACTATTGTAGAAGTAATGTGCGGGATGCCAGGGGAGAGGAATAGACATATTTGATGCAGATTTAAAGGAAAAATCAGTCAGGAGTTTAGAGATGTAGATAGCTCTTAATCTGTAAGAATCAGAAGTGATTTCCAGGAAGACTTAATTGCTTATATCCAGAAGACAAGAATTATATTGCTCTTAATTTCATCTGTATTTTTTTATTTGTATTTTGGCTTCTAATCCCCCTGAGCATTTGTGTGTTTGCCCTGCCTTCATTTGATTCTGGCTCTGCCTTTTAAAACAGTTGCTGCTGCCACCTCTCCCAAGTTCTGAACGATTTACAAATGTTTGAACAGAGAAACAAAGACAGAAAATGGGAGACATGGTCTGGTTTGTTGTAAATGGCTTTTCCTGCCAAACTGCGGGGAATGGTATTTGGGCAAGCTTTGCCTTCCTAATTGGAACCATAGCTCCTTGGATTGCCTTCAGATTGAAAATTTGAGGGTCTGCCACTCTGCAAGGACCATTTCATGCTGGGATGCTATGTACCAGGATTCTCACTTTCATTGGCCTGTAAGAGAACAGCAGAGCTCCCTAATCAGTTCAGCTAACACTGAAAGGGGAGTAGCAAACTTCTAATTTTTTGTAGATTTTATACTTCTCTGCTACTCTCTTCATGCCCGTCTCCCCCAGAGCTGTAATAATAATACCAGCTAACATTTATTGATAGCTTACTGTGTGCCTGATACCACTCTAAGCATTTTGCATGTGTTAATTCATTTAATCCTCACCAACTCTGGAAGCTGGTATTGCTGTTCCTCAATATAGATGAAGAAATTAGGCACAGAGAGATGAAGTCAGTGGTTCAAGATCACACAGCTGGTAAGTGACAGAGCCAGCATTTGAGCAGTCTGGTTCCAGAGTCTGAGCTCTTATTCACTGTCTAAATAAAATTGATTCCCTGGGCCGGGCGTGGTGGCTCACGCCTGTAATCACAGCATTTTGGGAGGCTGAAGCAGGTGGATCACCTGAGGTCAGGAGTTCGAGACAAGCCTGGCCAACATGGTGAAACCCTGTCTCTACTAAAAATACAAAAATAAGCTGGCCGTGGTGGCACACGCTTGTAATCTCAGCTACTTAGGAGGCTGAGGCAGGAGAATAGCTTGAACCTGGGAGGCGGAGGTTGCAGTGAGCCAAGATGCCACTGCACTCTAGGCTGGGCACCAAGAGCAAAACTCCGTCGGAAAACAAAAAAATGATTTCCTGGTGAGGTGACCTCCACAGCTGTCTTTATACAAGCTAGACCCGCCCCATTCAGCCACTAGCAAAACATGGCTATTAAGTACTTGAAATGGGGCTAGTTGGAAGTGAGATCTGATGTGCTGTACGTGTAAAATACACACTTGGTTTCAAATACTTAGTACGACAAAAAGAATGTACAGTATTTGTTAATAAGTTTTTATATTGATTACATATTGAAATAATATTTTGGATATATTAGGTTAAATATAACAAATTATTAATTTTACCTGTTTCTTTTGACTTTTCTTAATGTGGCTACTAGAAAAGCTAACATTACACATGCAGCTCATATTGTATTTCTCTTTGTTTATAGTGCTGAGCTAGACCTTCCTTCCAATTTGCTCCAAATACAGTAAAATTTTGTTCTAGCATAGTCATGGGTAAAATGGACTTGGGAGTAACATATCACACATTAAATTCCTATTTTCCACCACCATCACCTTGCTGACCATGTACAATTCAACAGTTTTTTATATATGAGGGAAAAAATCCAAACCTTTAATGAATGCCTGTCATGTACCAATTATGGCACCATGTCCTTTCACATAATAATTGCATTTAATCTTTGTGACTTTTCTATTAGGTTTGTATTATCAGCTCCATTTTACAAACAGGGAAACTGAGGTTTAGTTTAGCAACTTGTCTAGATTTCTATTAGTAATTAGGGGGAAAAGCAAGATTTAGATATAGGTCAGTTGACTCCAGTTCTAATAGCAATTCTCCCCCAAATGGTCTATCTCTTATAGTATGTATCTCATTCTGCATTGTGGGTGAGATAGTTCTGCATGCTTTACCCTCTTATATTTGTTAAATCCTTATGAAAAGGTAGTGTAACCTATAGTAGGTCACAGTCAATGTTCAGTGAACCAAATTGCTTTAACATATGTTGTATGAAAGACCTAATTCTAATATTCTCCTATAGAGTTTGGTATTGGCCCCATTATTTTCCTCTTAATTGCTGTGGCTGGATTACTAAACTTGCATCCTCAAATTGCTATTTTATGTCTCTATGGCTTCCTGAGTTTTTGGAGCCCTGTTGATTTATGTAATTCTTTGATTTAATAAATATTTATTAAGTATATACTATGGGACATTTACTGTGCCAAGCCATGGGAATCCAAAGGAGACCAACAATTCCTGAAGGGCCCTTCCCCTCAAGGAACTTATGGTTAACTGGGAGGTAGATATATATAAATAGGCAATTATGATGAACATAGTTTCTGCCTTGATAGCAATAGGTGAAAGGGTTTTGGGGGCACATTGTTGAAGCACCTCACCCAATCTTGGAGGATATATGAAGGCTTCCCAAAAGTGGGGAAGGAAATGCAAAGTTTCATTTCCAGCTTAGTGAAAATAAAAATATGATTTTTTTCTATAACGCCCTGAATTTTATTCATGAAATTTTGCTATGGAGATAGGAAGTAGAGGCTTTACAGAGACAAGAAGTAAAGGAAAATCTAAATCTGGGGCCTCCCCGGGGACCCTGCAGTGGGGCCCATGGTCTCCAGTGCAGTGCTCCACCATTCCCTGGGCTCAGTATCTGTTCTTTTTTCCCCCTGTAATTACCCTTAGTCAAATTCTGGGCTTTCCTCTGTACTTTCTTTCAGCTTTGATTTCCACCTGTAATTGCATTTTTGCAGTGTGTCTCAGTTCACATTCTCCAGGGGAGCATGAGAGAGAGAGGCTGTCTGATGTAGATCATTTTAAAGATTATTATTTTCCAGCCACATCATTGGCTGCTTACCAGGCAATAGTTAGGTTGCCCTTGAATCTGGTGCTCACCCTTGGTCCAATCAACTATGGCATGAGAAGGGTCAGGAGCAGATGGTAAAAAAGAAAAAGGCTGCCAAAGTCATTCTTCTATGTGCATGTCTTTCCTGAGCTGTGGTAGGTTGGGCAGTTTATCCAGGGATGTGGCATGGCAGACCACTGACCTGGAAAGTTCTTTTAATACCTAGAGAAACAATATAATGGATGACAAGTGAGCAAGTTGGAAAAATCCACAAGCCTGTCTCTTTAATTGTATCAGGAACGGTCCCTGGATCCCTTGCTTTGAGAGTATTTAACTGTAGTTAAACCGGGCTTGTAGTGCCATGCCCCAGAACATAATCTTTTCTTCATTGTCAGGGGCTCAGATTGTTATTTCAATATTTAGAAATTTCCCTCCCCCCACCACCAAAAATTGACTGTTGACATACACTCTCATTGATATAGGTAGCTCACTGAGTTCCTTTTGAGCTGTCTATCCATGTGGCTTGTCTCTAGGACCAGGGGACAAGGGTTGATCCTAACCTGATATCCACATCCCCCACCCAAAGGACCTGTGTATAGAAGGCATGGGGTTCAGCAAAAAATGACATTTTTAGTTTCACTAATTTTGAACTGGACTTTAACATTTTCTTCCATTGCAAATAAAGACACAAATCACAGTAGTGTTAGCTGTACCTGTAGCTTGGTCACTAGCAGAAATCATAAACATTTCTGTATCATGTTACTGTTCCTATAGAGATCTCATTATTACCTCAAAATTATGATGGTATAAGACTCACTACTAGATTTTGTTATTCAGTGTGTTGATAAACAAGCGCACATTTTACTGTATGACAAATTTACTGTTTAGTATTTGGATAACTGTATTTTGATACAATTGATTTGCTTTATAATCCCATGTAGTTTACCTTATGCATTTAAAATAACTATTCTGACAAGGGGTCCATTGGCTTCCCCAGCTTTCCAAAGGGACCAATACACAGCAAAGGTTTGGAACCACTGCTCAAGGATGTAATCCTTTGATGAACAAACTCATCATGGAGGTCACTGCTCACTATAGGAGTTCCTACTGATATGTATCAGTCTGAGAGGGAAATCCTGAAGCTGAAATCTTACAGTGATCCTGGGGAGGATGATTCAGGTGATTTGTAGTCAAGAGACAAAGCTATGCAAGTAGAACAGTAACTTAAAGAAGATGGCAGCAGGGGGCCTTTAATTAAAGCCATCCTGATGTACCCATACCCATGGTATGTCTATGTCTATGAGTGTGCTCCAGAGTGCACGTCTTCTTGTCTGGTGTTAATCAGCCCCACGTGTTTGTATTGTTATTGAATGATATGAGTCCTGAAGCTGATGCTTCCCTTTCTGGATTAGAAGGAAGTAGAGCAGGCAAATTTTGCATAGGAGCCCAACTCTGAGTCTTTGGAGCCCTGTTGATTTATAGGCTATTTGATAGCATTGAAGCTCATTGGTTAACCAGTCCTTTCCCACTAGAAAGCCAAGTAAAGAAAGATGCTGGGTAGATGGGATGAAGGAATAAACTCAAGGCAGAAGAGATCACAGAAGACATGGGCTACAGCAAGTCAAGAACTCCTCATGGACACCATCTGGTCAGTGGTCCTAGCCACTGGCAATCCCAGGTGGACATTCACATAGGCGACTTCTGAGGTTCTCCTGGTACCTGACTCAGAGCTACTGACTCCCTTTCTATTCTAGCCACAAGCAATTCATTCGTTCATTCTGCTAATGGAGATTTACAAGCTCAGTTCAGCAGCTGAATGTTGGCCAGAAGGCCACTTGGTGAAAAGAACTCAAGTTTGGAATAAGGAGACCGAAGTTCTAACTTTTAGTGTTCTAGTGACAGCTCTGTGATCTTGGGGGAGCCATCTTATCTCTGTCCACTTCAGTTTATTCATCTGTTAAATGAGTTCGGTAATAAGTTGCCTTCTAGAATTCCTGTGAGCATCAAAGGGTATGAAAACACTTGAAGAAGAACAAAATTTTATGAGTGCATAAGGGAATAACATAAGGCATCTATGGACTCCATCATAAGAGCTTCATGACAATTTCTTCTTGCTGTCTTTCCATTTGGTATTCATTGAAGAGAAGGGCCTGAGGGACTGAAGTTTGTTTCTGTGCCTGGAATACCACTAATGGTCATCTGTCAAATTGCAATAAGAGAGTTTAATTTTATGTTCAATCAGAGGAGGGTCCCTGTTGGTTTCTACCTCTTAGAGGTTGAGCTCCAAGCTCAAGCATGAGGGATATGTGCAGATTTCCTTCTTTTCATGGGTTTAATATGGCTATCCTAGAGGGTGCCAGAGGGGAGAGAGGGTTATAGGTAATAGTGGAAAGTAAAGTGGAACTGCCCTTTAATTTTCCCTCTACTACTTTTGTCAGAGGCTGGCATTCCCAGCAACTGTGAGCTGGAATCCCAGGGTTTTGGAAGGATCAAATGTAGTTTCTCATACAAAAAAAGACTAGAAATGTTGGTGTTGGAAGAAGAGTTTCACAAGACTAATAGCTACCCTTGGTTACCTCACAATAACTAAGACAGTTGCTCTTCCTCCTTCTCCTCCTCCTCATCACCATGGTCATCAACATCACCATCACTATCACTATCACCATCGTCATCACCATTATCATGATAACATATTCCATAGCTCATTCCTATGCTGGAGAACTGTGCCAGGTGTTATGTACATGGTCTCATTTAGCTCCAACAACCATACTCAACTGAACATAGGCAACTGAGGCTTAGAGAAGCCAAGTGGCTTGACTAAGGACACAGCTGGTCAAGTCGTAGAACTGGAAATTGAGCAGGTCTGCTTGAACCCAAAGTGCATGCCCTCAACTGGCATACTATATATAGTCTCTTTGGCACTTGATGAACCCGTGATGAACACAAGAGCAAATGGATAAAAGAATAAATACCAGAGGATGAAAAAAAAGGACTAGGGTTCCTGGTAGTGGATTTACTGGAGTGTCATTTATTCTATCATTATCTCCTGACTTTCCATCCCAAATATTATTAAACCCTGTTGCCCTGTTCCTGTAAATCTCAACTCAGAGTTGAGCTGCTTTTGCTTGATGTGGCTGTTGAACCCCTCCCTAAATGCCACCATGTTGCTACTACAGGGATCTTGAACCACGGACTGCAAGGTGGTATGTAATTTGTAGCCAAGGCAGGCAAAATGGAGCTCTTCACAAAATGTCCTGGAGATATTTGCAGGCAAGCAGCCCCTTCTTGAGAGTAAGGAATTTAGAATTTACAAAGGGGCTGTGAGGTGCATTTTATTACCTGTCACCTCAACCTGCCAGACACCAGAAGAAACATGGTGTCTTTTTGAAGCAACCAGGCTCATTTGTAGAAAAACGAATATAATATGTTTTTTTGCCCATGAAGAACTCATGTATGGAGATATATGCATACAGACATAAATGCGTATACATCTACACATCTTGGTTTGTATAAAATCTAGGCTCCTGGCCCCTGGGAGATCTTATACCAAATTATAAAATGAAGTCCATTTGTTCACCTAGAAGAGTCTGGATTATTGGTTTATAAAAATTCGCCCATTGTGAGGCCTCTGAGCCAGTTTAGATAAACAGAGATGGCAAATAATTATCTGCAGATCCGGGATTTCAAACAGGACAAGGGAGAGAGGAAAGAGAGTTGAGCTGCTATTTTTTAATCTAACCTTCCTCAGTTTAATGTTGGGGATCAATAAACTATAAAAACAAGAAGAAAAAGCTGCAGAGAAGAGAACCAGTTGCAGCTGGCAGAAGAAACCTGCTATTGAAACTAGTAATGCCATTTTAATTAGTCTAAAACATGAATGAGTGCAGCATTAAGACCTTCTCCTTGGTGCCCTGGGTCATTGGGAGAGAGAATGCGCTCCCTTTGTGTGCTTTGCCAAAGCCCACCAGCTGCTACCTTGCAGGAGAGTTACATCTGAGTCACTGGTTTCCAAAAGGGCGACAAGTAGGATATGTGGGGTTGAATGAGAGGGGCCTGTCTTTTCTTGATCCTGCCAGCTTGGGCCTGGACTCAAGCCATCACAGCAATGGCTCTGATTTGTAAATGCGTTGGATGTTTCAAGAAGCTGCTACAAGAGCGGATTGGGGGAGGATGGGAAAACCAAATAGAGCGAAGAAAGAAAGCTGTAGGACTTGACTGGGATTTTTGAGGCCCAGAAGGCCTGTTTTGTTTATCTCAAACTCCATAAGCTGATAGTATCTTGCCCTTGAGGGGATCAGTTTTTAATAATGATAATGATGATGAAGATAGTGTTGATAATAATAATGCAAACAAAAATTAACAGTGAACATTTAACAACCCCTTTCTGTGTATCAAGTGCTGTTTTAAGTTTATTATATCAATGAGCTCGGTCTTGATTCTAGCCTTGTGATGGCAGTTCTATTATTTCCATTTTAGAGATGAGGAAATAGAAGAACGAGAGGTTGTCTTAGTCCATTTGTGTTTTTCTTTTTTTTTTTTTTTTTTTTTTGAGATGGAGTCTTGCTGTGTCGCCCGGGCTGGAGTGCAGTGGCCGGATCTCAGCTCACTGCAAGCTCCGCCTCCCGGGTTTACGCCATTCTCCCGCCTCAGCCTCCCGAGTAGCTGGGACTACAGGCGCCCGCCACCTCGCCCGGCTAGTTTTTTGTATTTTTAGTAGAGACGGGGTTTCACCGTGTTAGCCAGGATGGTCTCGATCTCCTGACCTCGTGATCCGCCCGTCTCAGCCTCCCAAAGTGCTGGGATTACAGGCTTGAGCCACCGCGCCCGGCCGTCCATTTGTGTTTTTATAAAGGAATACCTGAGGGTGGGTAATTTATAAAGAGAAGAGGTTTATTTGACTCACAGTCCTGTAGGCTGTGCAGGAAGCATAGCACCAGCATTTGCTTCTGGTGAGCACCTCAGTAAGCTTCTACTCATAATGGAAGGTGAAGGGATTCACCTGGCATCACATATCAAGAGAGGAAGAAAGACAGGGGGTGGAGGGAGAGATCAGGCTCTTTTTAGCCATCAGTTCCCATGGGAACTAATAGAGTAAGAACTTACTCCTGGGTACCAAAGCATGCATGAGGGGTCCACTCTCACAACCCAAACATCTCCCACCAGGCCCCACCTCCAACATTGGAGATTAAATTTCAACATGAGCTTTGGAGGAAACAAATATCCAAACTATATCAGAGGTTAAGTAACTTACCCCAAAATCCATAGCCAGCAGACCAAGATTTAGAGCTGGAGACTGCGATATTCAAGACAGAGATCTCAGAAAAGGACCCAGTGGGCTTAAGATTTAAAGTATGGAGAGCATCATATACAGCGAAACCGCAGACTCTTAGCTTTATGAGGGTAGAAACTATGTATATCAGGTTAATCGTGAGATCCAGCACAGAATGTATTCCAGGCCTCACACAGTCCTTGTGCTCTTTCAGTGCTTGTTGACTCATTGATTTTTGATAAGGCAGAGAAATGCACAACCAAGACATGAAACTTTCTTACATAAATTTAATGAACAAATACCTATATTTATATTTATTCATTTATTAAATGAATATTCTGTTGAGCCTCTACTATGTGCCAGGTGTTAGAAGTAGAAAAATAAATACAATGTGTTTTTTTTTGCCCATGAAGAATTCATGTATGGAGATATATGCATACAGTCCAACTTTTTCTCTCAATTTCTCTCACTTGCTGTCTGGGTCTCTCCTAAGGCTAAGACTCATCATGTGTTAGCTGGTGTTAAAGTTTTGTTTTTCATGTGTTTGTGTGTGCATGCATTCTTTTTGTTCATTCGTTCATTTGTTTGTTTCTTGACAGTGTCTTGCTCTGTACCCCAGGCTGGAGTGCAGTGGCGAGATCGCAGCTCACTGCAGCCTCTGCCCCCTGGGGTTCAAGTGATTCTCGTGCCTCAGCCTGCTGAGTAGCTGAGACCACAGGCACACACTACCACATCTGGCTAATTTTTTGTATTTTTAGTAGAGATAGGGTTTCACCATGTTGGCTAGGCTGGTCTCGAACTCCTGACCTCAAGTGATCCTCCTGCCTCAGCCTCCTAAAGTGCTGGGATTACAGGCGCGAGAGGGAGTCTCACTCTGTTGCCCAGTTTGGAGAGCAGTGGCTTGATATAGGCTCACTGCAACTTCTGCCTCCTGGGTTCAAGCAATTCTCCTGCCTCGGCTTCCTGAGTAGCTGGGATTACAGGCGCCTGCCACCATGCCCAGCTTATTTTTATATTTTTAGTAGAGATGGGGTTTTGCCATGTTAGCCAGGCTGGTCTCGAACTCTTGACCTCAGGTGATCTGCCTGCCCTGGCCTCCAAAAGTGCTGGGATTACAGGTGTGAGCCACTGCACCTGGCTTGTGCATGCATTCTTTAGGTCCAGTAATTGATTATAGTTACTTCAGGCAAGCTCCACCTATTATTCACCTTCGTAACCCCAGGAGCAGTGCTACTCTAAGTTTGGTCCATGGACCAGGAGCATTAGCATCACCTGGGAGCTTGTTAGAACTGCTGACTCTGGACTCTACCCTCAGACCTACTGCACTAGTAGCTCTGGGGGTGGGACCCAGGAATTTGTGTTTTAGCATTTCTCCAGGAGGTCCCCATGCATTCTCAAGTTTGAGAAGCACTGCTAAGGATAGGGAAGCCAGGTTCTCTCATGTGTGGTTGCTCAATAAATAATTTTTGATTGATTGCATACATAAATTACTGTATGAACAGGGAAAGTGGGTTGGTCTTACTAGGTCTGGGCATGACTCCAGGCATCCATTTTGCCAAGTCTGCGGAGACTGTGAGGAGGTGGAGTCGTATTTCCTTCCGTCTCAGAAAATTTGGATGGATGTGTTTAAATGGCTGGGAAGATAGACTCTGTCAGCATCAATGTGGGAAATGGTGAGCAACTGAGCATGTAACCTGATGGGAACCGAGTGAATGGGCCAGTTTGTAATGAAGGCCAGAAGATAAAACAGGGTGGAGTGATGATTTCACAGAAGGGCTGAGAACTCTGTGCAGATGGTTTGGGGCAAGATGCTAAAGCCACAAGTTTACAAGAATTGTATGCTTGGGACTCTTGTCTGTTCCAGGGACTTATTACAAATTAAGCCCTCCCTATTCCTGCATATGTGGCAGAGCCTTGCTGTAAATCTATTTCAAATGTTTTTTCTTTCTCATCTTATTCTCCTTTTCTCTTTCTTTAACTCTTCCTTCCCCCTCTATCTCCTTTTTTCTTTCTGACCAAGAGGCTATTGTTGTCTGTGTTTTGATCAGGGCTAAAGCTACCCTGTGGCATAACGTTTGTCAAGGACAAGGATGTGTGGGTTTTTGTGAGTAATCAGCAGCTGCTTTTGGAGTCATGGTTTTAAGGAATCTCCCTCCCTCAATAGTGTGATCATTCCCTCCTCCCAACACCCCCTTCCAAAAGAGAAAACTTGCATAAGAGCAGTTGGCGCAATATAATAAAATACAGCTTGGCATCGTGAGCTAGTTTTGGCAGTGGGAGGGACAGTAGCAGCCAAGGAGATACATATGGCTGGGTTTAGCAGCATCCTGGACTCATGGGAAGAGGATCCCCAGCTTTAGATCCCTGTGAGGGGGAGGCGGGGTGAACAAGAGGTTAGAAAGATGAAGATGGTTCAGCATCCAGGAACACTGTTATACTCACATTTTCCTAAGTACAATGCCTATTTATTTATTTTTCATAAACAATTACCTAGTGCTTATTTTATGCCAGTCTCTGTTCTCTAAGCCTTTACATTTTTCAAAGCAGCTTTATTAAGATATAATTTACATACTATAAAGCTCACCTATTTTAAATGCACCATTCAATGATTTTTTTTAGTGAGTTTACAGAGTAATGCTACCGTCTTCACAATTTGATTCTGTCACCTCTTATGCCCATTTACAGTTAATTCCCAATCCCACCCCCAGCCCCAGACAACCATTAATTTACTTACTCTCCCTATTAATTTGTCTTTTCTGGACAGTTGATATAAATTGAATTACATAATATGTGATCTTTTGTGACTGGCTTCTTTCACTGAGAGTAATGTTTCTGTTTGTTCCTTTTGATTGCCAAATAGCATTCTGTTATATAGATAGAGTGCTTTATATTTATAACCTCAATTCATTCTTGTAAGAACCCCATGAGGTAGTTGCTTCTGTTATCAGCAATTACAGATGAGGAAAATGATGCACAGTTAGGAAGTTGAGGGGTAATGATTCAAGCCCAGGGAGTCTGACCTCAGAATCTGTGTTCCTGGGCTCCCTGGCTATGCTGCCTCTCCATGGGTACAAAATATGTATTCACTTCTAACTTGGAGAGTTTCTTTTTATATAATGACCACTGAATTTCTTGAATGCCTACTTTGTGCGTGGAATTTGCTAGGTACTGTGATGGACTGAGACAGGTTTTGTACCTTCAAGGAATGTAGCATTTTATTTGGTAAAGAAGACTCAGATCCACGTGATCAAGTGAATTCTCTAGGGCCACACAGGATTCCATAGATCCGAAGCCTAAATGCACACGCCAGGTATCGAAAGTCAGCGAGACAATGATGGTAGTGAGAAGAGCCAAGGAAAGCTTTTCAGGGGAGGTGACATTGAGCTAGTTCTAGCTCCTTGGACTAATCAATCCCAAATTCCATGAATGGAAGCTTGGAATTATTTAGAGCCCACCCTTTGTCATCATGTCCCTTCCAAACACAAAGTCCTTTTCTTGGTGTGTTCCAACGTTTAGATCCCATGTGTGTGACTATAATTGCACCAAGAAGCTTTTCCCCTTAAGCTGTTTTTAATAGAAATGTCTTAAGGAGGAGTTTTTCTCTTTAGAAAAACTAGTTAGCCAGGACATGGCTTGGGGGTATGTGTGTGTGTGTGTGTGTTTATTTTAAAATGCTTCACAACATCCAATTCTTGGGCTGGCCACAGATGCCTGGCAGACAGGGAATCAGAAGTAAGAATGGTACATGGAACTACATGTTAGACTCTACAAGGCCTGTTTCAGTTAGCTTGTGCTGTGTAATAAACCACCCCAACACTTAATGGCTTAAAACAACAACCGTTTATTTGGCTCACAATTCTGTGGGTCATCCGGGCAGTTTTCCTCTTCTGGACTGGTTCAGCAAACCTCTTTTGGGCTCACATATGCATCTGTGGCCAGTAGGGCTTGTGGCTGGGCCACAGATCTAGCTTTTGGCTGTCCATTGGCCGGGGTGACTTAATTCCCTTCCATGTGGTCTCTTATCCTTCAGCTGACTAGCTTAGGCTCATTCAAAAGGTAGACAGACACAGGGTTCCTAAGAGCAACAACAGAGGACAAGTCCCAGTTCCTAAGCCTCTTTTCAAGCCTCTGCTTGCATTATGCTTGCTAATGGCCCATTGTCCAAAGTAAGTCACATGGGCCAGCTCAGATTCAATGAGTGAAGAAATAGATTCTACATCATGATGGGAGATCTGCAATGTTATATTGCGAAGATGTTAATGCAGAAAAAGGAAAAAGGATGAATTTGTGGCCATTTGAATAATTATCCACCAAGTTAGAAAGTATAGTAGCGACAAGGTCAGCCAACACATCTATTAAATGTTTACAGGGTGCAGATACTATTTAAGTACTATATATATATTAAGCCATGCAACAGCTCTGAGAGCTAGGTGTTATTATTTCCCTTATTTTTCAGAGGAATGACTTGTATCTCTGAGAAGTGAAGTAAAGTGAGAAGTTGGCCAAAATCATACAACTAGTAAGAGATGGCCCCAGGATTCTTTTCCAGGCAGTCTGGCTTTAGAGTCTGTGGGCTCTTAACCACTATACCATCCTGCCCATTATGAGCTTATTGAAATTGAGTTGATGTGCCACCAAACTATAGGGATAATGATTAGTACGTAGTAACATTAATTGAAGACCTAGGATGTGCCTGGCACTGTTCCGAGTACTTTACATACATTATGGTATTTAAATATATGTAAAGTACATTGAAATGTACTTTATGAAGTACAAGGCAATCTGATCCATCAAAGACTGCTTTTATCCCCATTTCACAAATAAGGAAACCAAAGCTCCAAGAAGTAAGTTGTATGTTTAAGAGGCTGCACAGTTAGTATATGGGCAAGTTAAGATTCAAATCCAGGTCTGAAGGGTCAACTGTCTTATCTAATTCATGGCATCATTTCACTTATTTAGAATTTATTTCACAGTCTCAATTTACAGATGTGGGGGAGGGGGATCTGGAAACTCTCCAGAACATAGATGACAGTAGAAAGAAGAATAAGGGGCATAGAGCAGAGCGTCTAGAGTCGTTGTCACAAAGCCTATATATTTGCTGGGGAAGTTTTTTAGTTGATATTAGTATTTCTTGCCCATTGTGTATGTTGGAGCTGACTGTGCACTGCCCTTACTCCAAGGGGCACCAGTAGCATGAACTGTGATGCAAATAGCACACTGGGTTATGCAATGTGGCACCCATGCAATGCTCCCATGCTCACTCATCTGGGTCTCTACCTTGCATAAATTAGCAAAGCAATTAAAACGGACTTAAGGAAAAAATCTGACAACAGCTTATAAGTTCATTACCATAGGACAATGAAGGAAATCTCGGAAGAACTAGTTTACCAAAAAGCACAAGAACTCAAAGTAAGAGAGTTTGGGCAGTTGTTGTAGAGACAAATACCCCATATAAAGCACCATAGCTCCTGGGGGTTTGCTGGGTGGGGGGAGGGTGGCGGGGGCGGGGTGGTCATTGTCTTTCTACTTGGTACAGTGGCTTTTTTTTTTTCCCCTGGAGGAAGAAAGGTTAGATTAGGTTTATATGCTTTGGTGTTCAGAAGAGGGAATTAAATAATGTAATTTGGAAAGGTTGTCATAGATGATCATGATGATGATATTAGTACTTCTCGGGATGATGATATTAGTATTTCTTGGGTAAAGCATGTCATACCCTGAAAGGCCAGATAAATAGGATATTATTAAAATTGATATTCCAGGGTTGCTGTGGCCTCTTGTGATCCCTGACTTTTCAGATTTTTGCCTCTTGATTTTGTTGGGGACAAGGGAAATGTTCCCTTCTGCCATCTGGAGGTTTGCTGAAAATCACCGGCAAGAGGCAGATTGATTAAACTGTTAAAAAGGCATGTAAACGTATTTAACATGTATACATGGGGGTCTTCAGGATGAAGACCCAAAGATCCAGGGGAAATTGTCCATTTTTTTTTTTATGCTTAGTCTTAACAAAGTATGGAGAGCTGTGGAGAAACAGGGATAAAAAGGGCCTGATTGAATGCTGATAGACTGGGGAAACCCAGCAAGGCCTGTCTACCTATATCTTTCTTGGCCTCTCTGAGCCTCATTCCTTTCTCCCGAGTGTGGGGCAGATCCCTCTGGAATGGGGGTCTTATGACCTACAGTCAAACAAAGTAGGTCGAAGAATTTCTTTATAGTCAATTTTTACACAGAAAAGCAGAGTGAAAGTCAGAGTCGTATTTTTAGGTTTATGGCTGGCTTTGGGGAAAAGGTGTTCTGGTTTCTATGACCTGCCTTTGGGGAGAGGGATTCTAGTTTCCATGGGTAGCCTTAGAGAGAATGGGACTGAGAGATAGAGGCAGGAGAAGGTCAGAGAAAAACTTTTGCTTCTGAGGCTGCTGCTGGGGCCTTCATTTTGGGGTATTGTTTTTTGAGTCCCACCAGTTTCCTGTAGGGTTGATGTAATTCCAAAGACAGAAAATGAGGACTCTCGGAGATCAAGGAGATGGCCCAGTGACCCTTTAAGGCTTGTGAAAGAGCATGACTCAAGCAGCTTTCAGACTCAAGAGGTGGCTGGTTCCTCACTGGGAGGGTTTGCACCTAGCCTTGAGGGTGGTTGTGAAGAGTCAGTGCATAACAATGAGAAGCCACAACAAGCAAGTCTGTCCTGGATTGACCAGTGTCCTGAAATGAGTCCCCACCTCCACACCCCACCTCCTATAATTAAGTGATGGAAAGGGCTCCCATTTCTAAAGTGCTCTCAAGATCAGATAATAGAAGGAAAATGAAGATAAGGGGAGAGGTGATTCTTCTGAATCTCTAGGGTTGGTGCCAGCAGCCAGCTGCAAGAATCAACTTGGAAGATCCCAGCTTAGTGTTTCACTGGAAAATGGCCCACCACTGTGCTCAGAGAAAGCTGTCATCCTCCTTTTGTCCCACCATTGTCCTCCCTTACTTTATAAGAACTTTAAGAAAAATCCTAGTGCCAGATGCCTCATGTCCCCATGTATAGCCAGGTCTGCCTTTGGTCCACCAGCAGCCATGTCATGGTAGCGGTGCATCTGTAAAGGGAGAAGAGGAGGCTAGAACCAGCTGCATGGAAACACCAACCTGCCAAACCAAGGCGGGCATGATCTCTGATGCTCTAGCTGGCAATATGTGGACACTGGTGTTTTATCGGCAAAGTGCTTTAAATTCCTGGGAGGAAAGATGTAGAACAGAACGTGGGAACTTGCAGCCAGCTTATGAGAGCCTTTATCATGGCCAGCAAGTCATTGATGCACAAATGCATTTTTATGGAGGCAGCAAGATCTATGTCTCCAGGTAAGTCCCTTGGAGTGACTACAATTGTGGCGTGTAGGTGTCTGGGGTGCTAAGTTTGAACAGAGCTCAGAAACTTTTAGATGGTTTTGAGAAGAGTGCAATGATACTATGGGGCAAATAAATGGATGCAGTTGGCTGCTTGACTCATAAAAGTCTTGGTAAATGCCCCAAAGCAAAAATATGGAAGGAATTAAAGAAGCACTTTGGAGACCTCGATTGAAATTTCTTTTCTGTGTATCATATGTGGTCAAGACAGCAGCAGAGACATTAAAGGAAAGGGCTCTTTGTGCCCTTGTTGGTGCAGGGCTCAGATAAGGGTGAGGTTGTTCTTTGTTAATACTTATAATGGTATTTGTGGAGAGGAATAAAAAATGAAATTCCCTTTGGCTAATTTCTCAGATTGCTGGAGGAGTAGATGAAGAAGCAAGAATAGGGTTGTATGCATCTCAGAGGAATCTGCTCTTCCGGGCCAAAAAAAAAAAAAAAAAAAAAAAAAAGTTACTCCTTACATAATGGAAGCTAGAGTCCAAGAGTGTTCCCTTTCTCTGGGAACACATCATTTTTGCTTTTCACTGTTTTATGCTTTTGTGCGTGGCAATTTCTATTTGCCCTGTCTATGTTAAAGCATCATATTCATCAGTGTGTGGTTCTACTTTATCATGCATAATGTCTAACATGCCAAAGCTGTTTTACATCCATTTTCTGAAAGAGCTTAAATCTTGCTGTGTGCTCACCCAGCAGTACCCTCCTTGCCCCTGGGGAAACAGCATGCTGCTGGTCTATTCTTTCCTCTATGGCCTGCCTTCGTTATATAACGGAATTTGAATGTCTAGCATATGGTGATTAGCTGTGACACTGGGTGTGTAAGCATGCCCTACAAAATGATGTGCATCTGCATGCATGTGCCTTCCTACAAATGCAAACAGAGCACAGATCACAGATGTGGTTATTGTGGAGGTAATCATACATTTGGTCTGAAACCAAATAAAGTTTTGCCCTCCTGCCCTGTCGGGCATCATATTTACCTCATTGACCAAGAGAGCTGCAGTGGGGCAGGCAAGAGGGCGAGGCTAGAGAGAAGGAGATAGAGATGCCATATGGAAGTGGTTGGAAAACAGATGGGGGAAGTCTGGAAAAATCCAATTTGTTGTTCTCAGGTGTTTAAAGGAATGTCTCCATGTCAGGACATTAGAATGGATTTCAGTGCTCAAGACAGGTTAGAATTAGATGATGCAAGGCCACTTCCCAGGTAGAATTAGTATATAACTAAGCTTTGAATAATGATGTTGACTTAGTGGCTGATCAATAAATGGAAAGGCTAGGTCTGTTTATTAGGCAGGCTTGAGTGGAAGAAGTTGGCCAGAGTTGGGGCAGTCAAGCACCTCGTAGTGGAAAGAGTCTGAAAATAATCTTATTGTAATCTTGTCAACAATAAAATGGGATGGAGGAACCAAAAGTTCCTTGCTGGAGGGTTGACGAATCCAGTTGCATCACTGGGGCAGAAGCCACTGCCAGGAGATCCATTATCTAACGCCAGACCCCTATCATCTCCTTTGTTATTATCACCTCAGAGCGAGGTTTTGATGCAGTCTAGAAACACAGACCTTCCCGCCCTGGGCAATGCACACATCCAACTTTTATGTCATTGTCTGTACCTTGGTGATAGAAGCTTGTTTGATATGTTTGATCCCGTGATGTAAGAAGCTGGACACTCTCTTCATAGATTCCTTTCATGGGCTTCTGTTGAAGAAAATCAGATTTGCAAACAGTCATGTGTAAGCTCTGGATGTCCATGTGAACCTGCTGTTAATGTACAAAGGCCAATGGACCCACAAGGAGTAAAAGATTCCTTTTTACTGGCTCCTGTACTCAGCATCTAGTCTCAGGGCATAAGAGCTTAGCAGGCCCTGGAAGGGCTTCAGATTCCTGGTCCTCAGACATGGTAAGAAGAAGGGAACAGCCCTGGATCTCCTGCTTGACTCCTAATCCAGTGGTCTTTCTGCTCTACCATTTTTTAAATTTACCTTTTCTTTTACATTACCTTAACATTCCTAATTAATGAAGATGGTCTTACTGAAATTGCCTTTCCTTTCTTTTAAATTCCAAAAAAAAAAAAAAAAAAGACAGAAATGTACTTTTACTTACTAAGGGGAGTTCATCTAGTTTCCCAAAACTGTTGTTCTTTCCTTTCAGTGACAAACACAGCATCTCATCTCTTGGTTTAATTTCAAACTAAACAAATGAACTTAATAAGGTTTCGTGATTATAGGAGTTGGGCATATTGAGTTCCTACTACCTTAGGACTCTTTCTTGAGAATGGAGGGCCATGGAGAGGTGACATTAAATTTCATAGTGGTTAAAATTAGATTTTTAGTTCATAGCAATTTAGTTTACCATTCTCCCAAATTATAATTTTGCCAATTATAATTGAACATGTTTTTAGAACCTGAATTTTCTCACTTAAAGTTATTCCCTTAAATATTGTTTTAAAAATTAAATTAATTACCATTGCACTAATTAATTCCTTAATTGGCTCTTAACCCAAGAATTAGATTGCCTGGATTTTAACAGAGAAAGCAAAACAGACAAAAACAACAAAACCACACAAGGATTTTTTTCTTGACCAGAATATTCTGAAGGGATCATTTGATCAGATTTATGGTATGTAGGTGAAACTGGAATAAAACATTTTAAAAAGACATTATGTAATTGATAAGAGCCATATTTTTGACTTGATCAATTGCCTATTTTGATTAATTAAAAATATGTAAAATATACTTAGACCCTCTCCGTGAGAAAGGACAAATTTGTGAATTTGAACACATGATTATAAATAATCATTTTTATTTTTGTCTCTTGCCATCCCCCACTGCCACCCCAGGGATTTGGGAATGGTCTGTCTCTGCTTATATTATGAACATGTGAAAAATAGACTCATTGATCTATCATAACAGAGAAAGGAAAGAAAGCCATGGGATTTCTAGACATGACATGTAATTCTTATACTCTTCTCACCTTCCATACCCACTGCTGGTTTTTCCTATCATGCTATTTGCCAGTGTTAAAAAAAAAAATGAGGAATGAGCTCACCACGACATCTAAAAGAAAAAAAGAAAAGTTCCTTGCCACCGATCACAGTTTGTAAAGTACTTTAAAATCTTTCTCTTGCAGCTTGAGATGTGAGCCTTTGGCAGATACAGCCATATATGAGGGGCCTGAAAGAAGGTGTCTCTCAGTGTAGAAGTTGCTGTTTCCATTCACTCTCAGCTCATCATTTAAAGAAATGAGGGAGAGCTTTTTTATTTTTTCTTACTGAAAACGCCAAAACCAATGATCACCACAGGAAGATTTAGTTACTATCACAGCTGGGCCTCACCAAAAATTCTTTTTCATTTTTTTAATGTTTATTTATTTACTTACTTACTGAGACAAGGTCTTGCTCTGTCACCCAGGCTGGAGTGCCGTGACATGATCATGGCTCACTACAGCCTCGACCTTCTAGACTCAAACTATCCTCCCACCTCAGCCTCCCAAGTGGCTGGGACTACAGGTGCATGTCACCATGCCCAGCTAATTAAAAAAATTTTTTTGTAGAGACAGGGTCCCGGTATGTTGCCCAGGCTGGCCTCAAACTTCTGGACTCAAGCAGTCCTCTTGCTTCAGCCTCCCAAAGTGCTGGGATTACAGGTGTGAATCACCTTGCCTGGCCTTAATACATTTTTTTTAATTGAAGCATAACATACACATAGAAAACTGTACCAAGATTAACAGTAGAGCTTGGTGAATTTTTACCAGCTCAAGACAGAAAAAGAAACAAAATATTATAAGCACCCCAGAAGCCCTTCCTGTCTCTGTCTACCTGCCCTGCCCCCAAGATAGCCACTCTTATGACTTCTAACCCCATAGATTAATTTTCTTGTTTTGAACTTTATATAAATGGAATCATACAGTATGTGCCCTTTTATACCTAGTCTCTTTTGTTCCACATTATGTTTGTGAGAGTCAACCATGTCATGGTTTATAGTAGTGGTTCATTCATCCATGTTGCATTCCGTGGTGTGAATAGACCACAATGTATTGATCCAGTCTGCTCTCTATGGGCATTTGGATGTTTTCCAGTTTGGGGCTATTACTAGTAGTACTTCTATGAACATTCTTGGATGTGACTTTTGGAAAACATGCGTTTGTATTTCTGTTGGGTGTATATCCAAGAGAGAAAATTCTGAATCATTCAAAGGCACTATTCATAGATCTTGTTTTGCTTTTTTCCTCCTTCTTATCTAAGAGAGGGTAGTTATGGGATTTCACGACTGGAGGAGGCCCCACAGAACATGTATCTGGCTGGTGTTTTTCTGATTCCGCCTCAATATCCTCTAAGGAGCTCAGGCATCTTCAGTGAGGGGAGAGGGGAGCTTGTGTGGGGCTCTGGGGCTCTGCTTCAGCCAGAGCAATGCCCCCTTCATCTGTTTCATAGACAGTGGTGAAATTACAAAGAACATATTGTTTCAAGAATGAGTTCTATAAGTTTGTTTGAGTCTCACTGTGTCACCGAGGTTGCAGTGCAGTGGTGCCATGGCGTGATCTCGGCTCACTACAGCCTCCGCCTCTTGGGTTCAAGTGATTCTCGTGCCTCAGCCTCCCAAGTTACTGGGATTACAGGCATGCACCACCACGCCTGGCCAATTTTTGTATTTTTAGTAGAGATAGGGTTTTGCCATGTTGGCCAGGCTGGTCTCGAACTCCTTGCCTCAGGTAATTGGCTCTCCTTGGCCTCCAAAGAGATGGGATTATAGGCCACCATGCCCAGCCGTTTTTGTTTGTTTGTTTGTTTTTGAAGAGTTTGAAAAGAGATGATTTGAGTTTATCGTTTTCACTTGAGAAAGGGGAAAGCAGGTCTACACAGCAGACTGGGGTGGATTGATGAATGTGGGGGCTGCTGGCATTTTATGGGTGCTATTTTACTCAACTCTGCAAATCAACTCTATGAGACAGGCGTGTTCTTATCCCTGTTTACAACTGGGGAAACTGAGGGGTGAAGCAGCTAAGTGACATTCCTAAGGCCACCCATCTAAATGAGGCAGAGCTGAATCCAGGTGGTGTGCCTCAGGGCTTCCCCTGCTCCCTTAATTATCCAAACCAGAATACTCTACTCCCACGCACTGCCCATTTCACAATCTCCCTCACAGACTGTCAAGGGCCTGCATAAGCCGTTATGGTGACAGTGGTTTTTTGAGTTTTTGTTTCTCTGGTATGTAAAGCTATTGCCCAAGAAGCGAAGGCGTAATATAGAGACAGGCCCACATGAAACTGACTCCCTCGCTTAAGTTCATTTCAAAGCAGAATGTAATCCTTCGTGCTTACCCTTTCACATGCCTGATGTTATATGATTTTGCTGGAACCCTGTGATACAAGCATGGTAAGTACTACTGGCCCTTATTTTGCCAATCTCTCTGCTCAAGTCTCTTTACTTGCTCACTGCACTCCAGCTACCACTGGCTTCCTAAATATGTCACAGG
This sequence comes from Papio anubis, assembly GCF_008728515.1. Classification (NCBI taxonomy): domain Eukaryota; kingdom Metazoa; phylum Chordata; class Mammalia; order Primates; family Cercopithecidae; genus Papio; species Papio anubis. The sequence goes on along the minus strand of NC_044996.1, from coordinate 128,089,380 downwards.
TCCTTTGCACTCATTGTTTCCTCTGGCTGGAATTCTCCTTTCTCAAATATTCTCATGGCTTGCTTTCTCAGTTCCTTCAAGGCTCTGCTCAAAATCATCTAATAAAATAGACCTTTTCTTACCTCCCTATCTAAAATGACATCTCCATTATGTTCCCCTGCCTGATCTACTTTACTTTTCTTCAAGGCAAGTCTGCTTCCTGGCTTGTGATATATTTATTTACTTTGTTTCATAGCAATTGACAGACAAGGTAGGCTTCAGGTGGTCTGGGAGTGGGGACAGGGGGTGTTGATCATTGTGTATCTCTGGCACATGAACAAATATTTAATGAATGAATGAATGAATGAATGAAACTGGTGTTAAAATGTAGGTACTTGATACCCAAGGAAGGTAGTTGGAACTTATGTTTAATGGGAGAAACTTGTAGGTGCTATATCTCCTTACATTTCTAATATTTGTTTTACTTTTTCTCTTTTTTCTTGATTATTATTGCCAAAAGTTTATCTTTTCATTGAACTTTTCAAAGAACCAGCTTTTGGTTTGGTTGAGCCTTTTATTCCATGCCTTTCTTCTTGTTCAGCTCTGTATTTATTTACTTTGGTTTGTATATGTCTGTTATATCTCTGCACATTAAAGATTGCTTGAGTGCAGAGACCATAGCCAACCACAGCTATGATGAGGCTTGCTGACTAGGTTAGACCTTTGAGCCACCATGTCTGGGGGTCTGTGGTTTAAATCTCTCATTTGCCAAGCTTTCCCATTTTTGCATGAGCCACCAGGGTGGAAAAGAGCAATACTTAGATTTTAAAAAAATAACAAATTATCCAATTATCATTTCAACTAAGCTGTTTTAAAACAACATTTAAATTGGTATGGACTGGTTTCTAACCTATGAATATGATTGCTGTTATAGTATCATTTGTTAATTCCTTTATAACAAATGTCTTCTATAGCTTGCAGTATTACTTATATTATTTTACTGCTGTAATTGAAACCATAGGGAGATTAAGTTTATGCTAGAATGAAAAAGTTCAAACCACATTTTGGGGCTCTTTTTTCCAGATTAAAGTGAAATCCATGTTAGAATAACAAGACAGAAAATCTGTCTCTATAATTAGGAAATTACTGGAGTCAGAATCAAGCTGTAGGAAGGTGCGTAACTAAGGAATGCTTCTAAGACAGTAGAAAATAAAGGCTTATGTGAACAAGGAGAATCTCTGTGCATGGACCTTCAGGGATGGGGATATGCGCTTGCAGGGGCAGGGAGGGGATTGATGGGAGCTCAATATTTAGTTAAAGCACTTAACCACTGGGGTGAAATCTTAGTCCAGAAAACACTGAATGGTTTCACAGCAAAATGTCATCTGATGAACCCTGCTGTATAAAGTGGCATAGAAGTGGTCGTAAATTTGTTCAGGGATTCTTGTGTCTCATTCTGACTTTGGTTTGCAATATGATAGGTTTGATTTTCCTAGGAAGTCTCCTGATACCATGTCCACTTGTGTTAAGATCAAGGCGTTTAGTTGGTATGTGAAATGTGATCAGGGAATGCACCAAGGATTCGGCATCTTGGGGGCATTATCTGTGACCCTAAGGTAGATCAGAGAAAGTGAAAGGGAAGGAGAAATCATGCGGGAGGGCAAGATAGATAGATAGATAGATAGATAGATGAGAAATCATGCGGGAGGGCAAGATAGATAGATAGATAGATAGATAGATAGATAGATAGACAGACAGATAGATAGATATTGAAAGAGAGAGAGACAGAGAGAGACAAGAGACATAGCTGGGATGTTTAGGATTATGAAAAAGCATATCTGTAGTACCCTGTTAAAGATGAAAATTTTACCCCAACCCCATTTTTCAGGCTCCCACCATTAGATCCACAATGAGAGAATGTGAGAGAGACAAAGAGATCTGATTCCCAGTATTCCTTCTGGCTTGAAGCTCCTTTGATTCTAAATGCAGGGAAGGACATTCTCTGCAAGACAGAGAAACTTTCTTTCTTTTTTTTTTCTGTGTTTTTAACTTTTTATTTGAAAATAATGTCAAAAGAGTTGCAAGAACAAATTGTTATTAATAATAGTACCAAAAACACCCTTTTAAATATCCTGCAGGGAGGGAGCTACAAGTTGGCTGTGACTGTGAATACCTCTCTGTAATGTTTTGCCCATTTTGCTTTAATATTAGCTATCTCTCTCTTTCTCTCTCTCTCTCTCTCTCTTTCTCTGTCTCTATTTGAACTATTATAGGGTAGGTTGCATATGTCTTGGCTCTTTATCTTAAATACATCAGTATGAAGAATTAGGATAATTTCTTATACAACCACAATATAGTTATCACTTAAGTAAATTTTACATTGATAACAATATTCTTGTCTAACCAACTGTTTGTACTTCAATTTTGTCAGTCGACCCTGTAGTGTCCTTTGTAGCCACTTTAAACGTACCTTGAGAGTTCAAAGGTCAGTGTTTATCTCCAAGTGATGTTCAACTGTGAGCACAGGAAATGTTCCCTGTGAATCCTGTGTCCAGGGGAATTTGGGTCCAGCATCCAGACCACCACAGACTCAGGTTAGGGTGCTTTTTAGAGTCTGATGGGAATCAGTCTGGATTTTTTGGACCCCAAGAACACTGACCTGGTGGAGTGATGTAGTCACCATGTGCAGAACAGTTTTCGTGGGTGAGTCTCTCAATGTGTGATACCAAAGGCATGTTTCTTTTAGCAAAGGGAATTCAAGTTCCAAACAGCAGCTGTAACAGAGGGAAAAGGTTATATTCTACTTTTTCAAAGGTGTCAAAGTAATAGAGACCATGGATTAAGTACAAATTTGGGTGAGGAAGGTTCAAATTTTCCAATGATTTGTAGACAGTGAAAAGTTTGAACATAAACACACATGATTTATTTACCACAGAATATCAAGACTGTCAAGCCAAGTCAGGAAGCAAGGGTGTGCCAATAAAATCTTGACAGATACCAGAAGAAAAATGAGAACCCAACTTACTAAGTGGTGGGAAAGAGTAAGTGGTGGTAGATGGAATTCTTTTTAAAGAGCCCATATAGAAATGAGTGAGTGTAGTGTTCTTGAACAGTGGCCCATTTATACTGGAAGCTATTTCTTTGACATATATGAACCAGCCAGATCACTGAGAGGGAGGATGCTTCTTCCCACAAGAAGAGTAATCTGATTGTTTTTCCTCAAATGAATAACCGATTTATTATCGACCCAGATATGCAATTGTTAAAGACACTAAGGTTGTGCTGTTCAATATGGCAGCCTCTAGCCACAGAGCTGTAAGCACTTGAAATGTAGTTAGTGCGATTGAGGAGCTGAATCTTGAATTTCATTTAATTTTAATGAGTTTAAATTTTAAAATGGGTGTTTGATTCAGTTATTGGAAAAGTTTTTGTTCTTTGCAACAATTCTGGTGTGTGAATCTACTTTTTCAGCCATTTCATGAAATCTAAATATAGATCAAGTAATTCTGATGAAAATTTACCATCCAAATTGAGATGTGCTTTAACTGTAAAAGCACATGGGATTTCAAAGACTTAATATAAAAAAGAGAATGTAAAATATCTCATTAGTAATTTTTTTTACATTGATCACATGTTGAAATGATAATATTTTAGACATAATGGATTAAATAAAGCACATTATTTAATTTAATTTCACCTCCTTTAAAAATTTTTTTAAGGTGGTTATTGGAAAAAATTTAAATTACATATGTGACCTGCATTTTTGCATTATATTTCACATGAACAATGCTTTATCTATCTATCTATTTATTTACTTTATTTTTAACTTTTATTTTAGGTTCAGGGGTACACATGAAGTTTTGTTATATAGGTAGACTTGTGTCATAGGGGTTTGTGGTACAGATTATTTCATCACCCAGGTATTAAGCCTACTACCCAATAGTTATTGTTTCTGCTCCTCTCCCTCCTCCCACCTTCCACCCTCAAGTAGGCCCCAGTGCCTGTTGTTTCCTTCTTTGTATGAACAAGGCTTTACGTGCCACATTTGGTGGATAAGGCTAGTTTTGCCACTGAAGATTGAAATGAACTGGGAAATGAGAAAAATGGTGAATCCTTTACTCTCGTATGAACTGAAAGTCTTCCCTGCTCTTCCCTTCTGTTCCTGAGCCTAACCACTAGGTGATTTATTTAATGTAAGTCTTTATATCCTGAGAAAGCTAGGTATTAATGAACTTTGTCATGTGCTATTTAAGTCTCAAGCTCAATGAAGAATCTAGTTTGTAAGTGATTTTAGGACAACGTGCTTCCTTCTTACACATCTGTCTTAGGTTGGGTGCCTGGGACAGACTCTGAGATGGAGACCTGTGCACAGGAAAGCTACTGGAGAGTGCCAGTGGAATAAACACCTGCAGGGAGTGAGGGAAGCAGGGCTGGGCATGGGGAAGAGCTGAACTGTCATGCAGTACAACAAAGACCTCAGCTCTGGAAGCAAGCTGGTCCTTTAGAGTTGTCCCAAATTGAGGCAAGGGGGCCTGGTCTTTGTATTTTCCAAATGACCAGTCTTTGGATGCAGGTTTCTTCTAGGTAGGGGGCAGGAGCTTGCGTGAGGCAGCTCCTTTCTGCAGAAGGCAATTTCCAGAGCAGGAAAAAGCTTTGAGCTCTCAGAAGCCAATAATCCCAGCAGCTGGGAGACGGGGTACCTCAATACAGAATGAGAGACCTTAGAGGCACCCCACAGCATCCAGTATGACATCTCAATCTTATTCTGATCATAAGCCCCCAGCCAGACCCAGACAGGCAAAGCCTTTTCAAATGGCATCATCCTAGACCTGGGGAACTGATAAAACTCCCAGTGCCTGAGAATGAGGAGTAGGGTATGTGTCTTCTTGCATTCCTCTCCTTCCTGCCCTGGAACAAGCCATAATTTCTATAACACAGAAGTAATAAGGGATTGAGGGAGGGGAGGGAAAACTGGAGACAGAGAATAGAAGGATGAATCAATATGACTCAACCACTTATAAATCCCCCAGTGGCATAGATAGGCAGAGAGCCATTTTATTTTCCTCTAACTTCTGAATTGGGCGGTAGCCACAACCCAGTAGCTATTCGGAAGTGTGGGGAAGGATGAGAAGGAAACCTGGTCCCAGACCAGACACCCTGCCCAGATCAATTTAGAAAGAAGTCAAGACTGTCAGCGTAGGCTAGTATTTCACTGACTTCCAGCCACATGGAGAACGAATGTCACTCAGATAATAAGCCAAGAAAGAGAGCAGGTCTCGGCCTCCAGTTCTTTCAGAGAGTGACCTGCGGTTGCTGCAGAGGAAATAAGAGCTTGGTAGCCATTCAGTCTCTGAGAGTTTGACCTCAATTCTTTTCTGTGTGTCTGTCTGGCCATCCATCTGGTTGTTCTGTTTCCATTTTCTATTTTGTCCTTTAGGACAAGTTTGCATCTTAGTATGGCTTCTTCCCAAGCATCTCCCCTGCCTGTTTGCAAACATTGATTCATCAGAGATGCCCAACAGCCTGTGATCACTGGGCAGGGGCATTTTCCCATAAGCCTTTTCTGCTTCTCCTGCCAGTTATCTTTAATTTAATAGCTGTGCATGTCACACATGTACATACTCACAGAGGGATGCACACATTCTTTAACTCACACACACCTCTAAAAGCACGTCAGTGCAAACTGGGTTAAAGCTGCTTCCAGCTATCTCACTTCCCTTCCTGCCCCTCACCTCGTCCCTTTCCTATCTCCAGCCGCCTTGCTCTTTGCCTCTCATTTCACGCTGCCTCTGAGAAAGAAATCTCATTATTTCTGATTTAGGGGCTCCTGTGCCCTCCCCTGCTACGTGTCATGCCCGCTGCCAGCTTGTTACAACATCACAAGAGAATTCACAGCTCTGATTTATCCACCAGAGGAATGCCTCTAGGGAGGATGGGGGTGGGTGAGACTGGAGACCAAGAAAGGGTGTAAAAGTGGGGAGGGATTGGCAGAGAAAGCCTGAGTTTTTAGAGCCTTGATAGCTTCAGGATGCTTGGATTAGCTGGGCTAGACCACACTATGAGTACAGCACATTTTATCAGAAGCCTAAAGAAGAAGCAGTGCAGCTTTTGTTTATTTGATTTTAGAGATGGGCTGAGGACATATCATTGGGGCTTGGGCAGAGCTATTGAGGGATGCTGTAATGGGCTTTTTAATCCCTCCCTCCCCTTTTCTTCCTGGAAAGTAGTAAATGGTGAGGACAGTCGTGTAACTTATAATTTAACAGTCTTCATAAATCCATCTTTGCCCCATTCATTAGCCTGAGAGCAGGAATTAGATGTGTTGAGCTTAACATGTGGGCACATAATGGGATTCAGAAAATGTTTGCTCCATATGTAATGCAGAAATCAGCCAGGTCTCCCTACTGTCTTGGGTTTGGTTCCCCCAGACACAGATCCTGGCATAATGATTCAAGTGTAGGTAATTTATTTTGTGTGTGGGTGTGTGGGGGGGTAGGATACAGGATAACACTACCTGTAGGTAGTGAGAATATGATACAGGGAAGGAGGGCAACAAGTAAAGGACATTATCAAGCTGAATCCTACAGAAGGATTATCCCACCCAAGGGGCAAGGGAGCTGGAGTATTTATACACCAACCTCCCAATAATCGTTGCTTGGAGGCTGCTCCTGGAGGCATTCATTAGTTCCTTGGCATTTCCAGCCCACCTCGTGCACGGGCAGAGTGACCTTCTACAGTCCTGGTTCAGGAAAATTAGCCCATAGGCTCAGAGATGCAGGCACTAGCAGTTGGAAATCTCCTGGTGCTTACCTGAAAGGCCTGAGGGATATGTGCAGGGGCACTGACAGAGTCTGCTACAGTAGCCAAGTTTCATACATTCATTTATCCACTCAACAAATATTTATTCAACCATTCCTATGTTCCTGGCACTGTTTCAAGTGTTGAGGATACAACAATAAACAAAACACATTCAGATCTCTGTTTTCAGAGAACTTGCAGTCTAGTGGAGGTGACCAATATAAAATAAATATGTTATACAGCTCCTTAGGTGATGACACTGTAATGAAAAGAAAAATAAAGGTGGGGAGTAAGGATTGCTGAGGGTGCCATATTAAATTAAGCAATCAAGGAAAGCCTCATTGAGAAGTGGATATGTGAGTGAAAACCTGGAAGGAATGAGTCATGTGGATATCTGAAGAAGAGAGTTCCAAGCAAAGGAAATAGTAAGTGCAAAGGCCCTGAGGCTAGGGTGTGTGCCTGTCATATTTGAGGAATAGCAAGGAGCCTGGTGTGGTCAGAGCTGTGTGGGTAAGGCATGAGCTGTGGGAGAAGAGCTCGGACAAATCCCAAGGTGAGGGCAACAGTGCAAGACATGCAGGATCTTTTGGGTGCTTGCAAGGCCTTTGCCTTTTACTCTGAATGAGATGAGATGGGGAGTTATTGGGGGACTTTTAGCAAAGAAGGGATACATTATGGCTTATGTTACTGTGTTGGGAACATACTGAGGCAGGGCAGGGGTGGATGGAAGCAGGGAGAGCTTGTCCAAAGCACATCTTCTAGGACCTTCTATTTTACTCCATAATAAATGAATTAAAGATGAGAGTGGGAACAGGTCTCTTGAGCCCTACTTGTGGAACTGGCATGATACAATTTTTGCTGCATTTTGTTGGCTAAAACAAATTGTAAAGTGGGACTAATTTCAAGGGATGGAGGAATAGACTCACCTAGTGATGGGAGGGGTTGTAAAGTCTCTTTGCAAAGGGGTGTGGATAGAGGAAGGGAAATTATTGTGGTTATTTTTTGCAAACAATCTACCATGGAAAATGACCTCAAATTGAACTTTGAATATCCCTGTTCTTAAAATATCCTGGGGCTACCTCACCTCATGTTATGGAGTAAAATGAAAAGTCCAAGAAGATATGCCACATTCACTTTAGATCCTGCCCACCACAGATGTCAGTGGGTATGCATGTGCCAGGCAGAGATGAGGAACTAATTGTGAAGCTACTTCCACTTAACCACTTTGCTCCTTTTAACCTCAATACCATGTCCTTTGGCCAGCTTCTTCTTTCCCTTCTCATCCTTGCTTCTTCCAGTTCTCCTTGAGAACAAACACTCACTCTCTTGTGTTACAAAGAAGACTTTGCTAGATCTTTAGTAATCTTGTTGCTGAACACTGCACCAAGTTTCAAAGTTCACATCAAGTAGTGACCAAGGGATTTTCCCAACCAAAATCAGATCTCCATCTCTACCATGCTCAAGATGAATTCTGTGCCCATTGTTAATATAATCCATTTTTGATCTGCTTTATAACTGAATGGGCTTGACCTTGAAACTGACACCAAGGTTCTGTGGGTTCGGTGAGGAATGGTATTATAGATGTAGTGTTGTCAGAGGTCTCGTTCTATGCTCTTTTACTAGTTTAGTTTATGACTATTGCTTCTTGAAGCCAAGTTCTGTGCCTGTTTCTTTGATTCCCCTTCCAATACCTAGGACTTTGTAGACTCTCAAGTAATGTGACCTTGAAATTTAAGGTGAGTTTCTACAACAGTCTATCTAATATCTTAGACCTTCTCCTCTTCTCAAGCTCTGAGGGAAGGATCTCAAAGAGTTTCCATAGATTAACTAGATTTTTGTGTATCTAGACCAGTGCTGTCCAATAGGATTTTCTGTGATGCTAGAAATGTTCTGCATCTGCAGTGTCTAATATGGTAGCCACTAGCCACTTAGGGGTATTGAGCACTTGAAATGTGGGTAATGTAACTGAGGAACTGAATTTTAAATTTTCTTTAATTTTAGTCAAATTTTATTTGAATTTTTTATTATACTTTACATTCTGGGATATATATGCAGAACGTACAGGTTTGTTACATAGGTATACACGTGCCATGGTGGTTTGCTGCACCCATCAACCCATCATCTACATTAGGCATTTCTCCTAATGCTATCTCTCCCCTAGCTCCTCACTCCCCAACAGGCCCTGGTGTGTGATGTTCCCCTCCCTGTGTTCATGTGTTCTCATTGTTCAACTCCCACTTATGAGTGAGAACATGTGGTATTTGGTTTTCTGTTCCTGTGTTAGTTTGCTGAGAAAGATGGTTTCCAGCTTCATCCATGTTTCTGGAAAGGACATGAACTCATCCTTTTTTATGGCTGCATAGTATTCCATGGTGTATATGTGCCACATTTTCTTTATCCAGTCTATCATTGATGGGCGTTTGAGTTGGTTCCAAGTCTTTGCTATTGTGAATAGTGTTGCAATAAACATACGTGTGCATGTGTCTTTATAGTAGAATGATTTATAATCCTTTGGGCATATAACCAGTAATGTGGTTGCTGGGTCAAATGGTATTTCTGGTTCTAGATCCTTGAGGAATTGCCACACCGTCTTCCACAATGGTTGAACTAATTTACCAACAGTGTAAAAGCATTCCTATTTCTCCACATCCTCTCCAGCATCTATTGTTTCCTACCTTTTTAATGATTGCCATTCTAACTGGTGTGAGATGGTATCTCATTGTAGTTTTGATTTGCACTTCTCTAATGACCAGTGATGATGAGCTTCTCTTCATGTGTTTGTTGGGCACACAAATGTCTTCTTTCAAGAAGTGTCTGTTTATATCCTTCGCCTACTTTTTGATGGGGTTGTTTGTTTTTCTTGTAAATTTGTTTAAGTTCATTGTAGGTTCTGGATATTAGCCCTTTGTCAGATAGATACATTGCAAAAATGTTCTCCCATTCTGTAGGTTGCCTGTTCACTCTGATGATAGTTTTCTTTTGCTGTGCAGAAGTTCTTTAGTTTAATTAAATCCTATTTGTCAATTTTGGCTTTTGTTGCCATTGCTTTCCATGTTTTAGTCATGAAGTCTTTGTCCATGCCAATGTCCTGAATGGTATTGCCTAGGTTTTCTTCTAGGGTTTGGACTCTCATTTACAATTGCTACAAAGAGAATAAAATACCTAGGAATACAACTTACAAGGGATGTGAAGGACCTCTTCAAGGAGAACTACAAACCACTGCTCAAGGAAATAAGAGAGGACACAAACAAATGGAAAAACATTCCATGCTCATGGATAGGAAGAATCAATATCATGAAAATGGCCATACTGCCTAAAATAATTTATAGATTCAATGCTATCCCCATCAAGCTACCATTGTCTTTCTTCACAGAATTAGAAAAAACTACTTTAAATTTCATATGGAACCAAAAAAGAGCCCGTATAGTCAAGACAATCCTAAGCAAAAAGAACAAAGCTGGAGGCATCATGCTACCTGACTTCAAACTATACTACAAGGCTACAGTAACCAAAACAGCATGCTACTAGTACCAAAACAGATATATAGACCAATGGAACAGAACAGAGGCCTTATAAATAATGCCACACATCTACAACCATCTGATCTTTGACAAACCAGACAAAAACTAGCAATGGGGAAAGGATTCCCTATTTAATAATTGGTGTTGGGAAAACTGGCTAGCCATATGCAGAAAACTGAAACTGGACCCCTTCTTTACACCTTACACAAAAATTAACTCAAGATGGATTAAAGAGTGAAATGTAAGCCCTAAAACCATGAAGTTTTAATTAATTTAAATTTAAACTTAAATACCATATTAGCCTGTGCATCTGTAGATAGTGCTTCTGAAACTTTTCCGTTGAAGTGCTCTTGATGGTAGAAAAAAGATAATGCATACCCTGAAGGTTTGGGGGCTTCAATTTTTCAAGTACAAAATTACTCTGAAGCTAGTTTAAAAAATGCATGGCGATTTTGCGTTTCTCTTTATAATATGTATACTCTTACATGGAGCCAAGTGTATGGTCTAGAAGCATGTGCCCATGACTTCCTTAGTACACGGCTTCCATGTAGTCTTGAGGGGTCATGATGGCCAGTTAGACATAGATGAATGCATTGCAAGTAAGTTGCCTTAAAGTTTAAACTTTACATTCTTCCTATTTTTAGTGCAGCCTGAGAATAAAAACATCTCATCAAACACCTATTCAGTGTTATGAACGACCTTCTGGCTGGTATGGGTTATAACCGTCTTACTGCAGTGCAAACCTCCTATTTGATTTAAAAGAAAATTCTCTCCCAGAAATCTCTTCAAGTGCATTTAATGAATAAGGCGGTGTCCGTAACTTTCTGTGACATTTACTTTAATAAGCCATGGGAGTGATTTAGTGATCAGTGGGCACTGACATTTGAGGAGGGAAAGATAAACTTTGCTGCTTCTGACATGACTTTTTTTCTTCTCTTCTTGACTCTGGTCTTGCAGCCATGGAAACTTTGTTTCCACAGAGATGCTGTGTTCTCTGGCTTTTGGAAGTAATCTATTTTTTTTCCTTCAACAGGCAGCCACAAATTAATTTCTCTTTTGTGTATTTGATGTTGCAAGTGTTTCTACTGAGTAGAGTATGTTTTCCACAGCATTTGAACTTTCTGTCTTCTTTTGTCTTGTATGCATGTATGTGTGTGTGTGCGTGCATATGTTTTTCCTCAACATGGAATTTGTTCTATCATGTTTGGAAGAAAAAACATGGAATAAAAAGGATTTTAAAGGGAAGATTTTAAAAAATCACTACACAAATACATATATAACTACAATTATAACCCTGATTATATATATCTGTACAACCACCATACAGACCAAGATATACAAGAACATTGTCCTCACTCCTCAGTCTTCTGTGTCCCCATTCAGTCCATACACCCTGCCCAGAGGCAACTATTCTGACTCGTGTCACCATAGATTAATTTTTTCCTGTTCTTAAACTTCGTGTAAATAGAATCAAATAGAATACAGTTTTCACTTACTCTTAGCCAAAAGGTCAAGAAGCAATCAAAATGCAGTTTTGACATTATGTCTATGACATTCATCCATGCTGTGTGTATCAGTACTTCATTTTTAAATTGCTAGATAATAGTCCATTATATAACTGTATCACTATTTATTTCTTGTTGATGGGTATTTGGGTTGTTTCTAGCTTTTGGCTATTATGAACAAGGCTGCTGTGAATATTCTTGTACTTGTTTTTTGATGGACTTCTATACTCTTCTCTTTGTGCATGTACTTAAGAGTAGAGTTGCTGGGTTATCAGATTAAAAGGAAGGTTTGGCTGCTCTAACAAAGACCCAGTATAACAGTGGCTTAGACAGGTAGAAGTTTATTTCTTTCTCATATACTAGTCAGGGACCTAGGATCAGTTCATCTTGGTGCTCTGCTATTCCCAGGGTGAGGTCCTCATTCTGGTGGTCCAAGATGACTGACTGCTGTGTCCACATTCCAGACAATGGATAGAAGAGAAAAAGGGGAAGTCAACAACATGCCCCTTCCACAGAAGACAACCTTCCCTAGATTCGGGCACAACACTTTTGCTGAGACTACATGGATCAGGATTTGATTCACAGCCACCCTCCCACAAAGTGCAAGGAGTCATTTATATTTTGGGAAGCCTTATGCTCATCTAAATATAGAAGAAAAGAGGGATAGATGTTGGGATATTATGAACACCTTCTTCCAAAGCTTACTTCTTGGGGTTGGCAGATGCCCCACTTGGGAGAATGAGGGTGTAAGGTCTATGTTGCAAAGTTCTTCCCTAACCCAGGAGAACCTCTGAGAACTTTCTTGAATCCTTGGAACAATTATATCAGCCATGCCACCTAAATTTACTAAGCATGGATGTTAACTCGTCACTTGTACATAGCTGTGTCCCCAATAACTGATCCGTTTTCTATTGATATAGTTTGGATATTTGTCCTCTCCAAATCTCTTGTTAAAATTTGATCCCCAATGTTAGAGGTGGGACCTAGTGGGAAGTGCTTGGGTCATAGGAGTGGATCCCTCATGAATGGCTTGGTGCCCTCCTCAAGGTAATAACTTCTTGCTCTATTACTTCATGTGAGAGCTGGTTGTTTAAAAGAGCCTGGCACCCTCCTCCCTTCTCTCTTGCTGACTGTCTCACCATGTGACATGTCTGCTCCCCCTTTGCCTTCCACCATGAGTGGAAGTTTTCTGAGGCCTCACCATAAGCAGATGCTGGCACCATGCTTCTTATACAGTGTGCAGAACCATGAGCTAAATAAACCTCTTTTCTTTATAAATTACCCAGCCTCAATTATTCCTTTATAGCAATGCAAATGGACTAATACATCTGTAAATAGAATGTTGTTATACTTATTGTTTTCAATATTTATTGTTATTTTCCTAGTAGGAGACTGCATCTTGGCTCAGTCACTTATCAGTTTGTGTTGTTTCAGAATAGTTGCTTATTCTCTCTGAGCCTCTGTTTCATCATCCATAAAATGAAAATAAAAATGCCTATTTTGAAGAACTATTTTCAGTAACAGAGATATTACACATCCAATATAACTGGAGCTCCACCTGGTCTAGCCTTTGTATAGTATCACAATAGGAAATGTGTAGCAACCAGAAGTGATAGTAGCGATCAGAAGTGATAATAGAATAGAATCCTTGTTTCTCAAAATGTTAAAGGAGATCCAATTCATAATCTATAGAAACAGTTCTTTTTAAAAAATCTGCCTCTTTTCATCTCTCAAAGACACCTAACCATCTCAGAAGGTTCTTTCTCTCTTTTGTCTCCATTCTTCTCAATTCTCCCAAACTCTCCCAGACTCTCTAATAGCCCATCTATATGGATGCTTATTTTCCATCCCTTTACCCACTTCTTTCCACCTTGATTCTTTTCCTCTTAGAAGGAAAGAGGCCATGATTTTGCTTACATCGTTAGTGCTTTTGTCTGTAATTGTCTGTAATATGTGTCTAATGTGTGTCACATAGTAGACAATCAGTGGTTGCTATTTGCATTACTATCAAGATGAAGATACTAGTCTTCTTTGCTTATCTAGGCCCCTCTTAAGAGTTCCAGTAGAGGTGATTACCACTGAGGTTCACCCTGACAGTAGGGATATGTGGTGGGTGGGCTGTTGTTAGTCATGACAACTGTTATGCAGTTTACACAGTATTTGAGCTTCATTCGTTCACTCATTTAATTTATATGGATTCATTTATTTATTGATGCCTTTCAACAGTTTCAAAAGAATCAACGGAAAAACATCCAACAGAGGATGAAGTAAATAATAAGTATGATCAAACAGAAATAAAACAACCACCCCCCCAAAATGCATACCCCAAGCTGATGTTCATCTCAGAGGCATTGGGGAAGCTAAAGGAATGTGACTATCCAGCCTCGCAGTCATTTTGAGGATGAAACCTTAAGAATCATGTGATAATGCTTACCCAGGTATAAAGTACTCAAGAGATTATATGGTGAAATGAGCTTTATCTCCCCAGCGTGCACCTTTGTGACTATGGTGGATGCCTGGTCTATTTTGCCTCATTTCTGCATTGCTGCCCTAGTGGCTGGCTTTGAACAGAAGAGGCACCATGCTATCAGCTCTCAAGATCTTGCGGCCCAGCTCGACCTCAGATACTTGTTATTCATCACAGACAGCTTAGTGAATTTTTGGTATTCTGAGGACCATTAAAAGATGAGCTTTCTATTTTATTAACCTTTATTTTACGTATGGGGTACATGTGCAGGATGTGCAGGTTTGTTGCATAGGTAAACATGTGTCATGGGGGTTTGTTGTACAGATTATTTCATCACCCAGATATTAAACCTAGTATCCATTAGTTATTTCATTAGTTATTTTTCCTGATCTTCTCCCTCCTCCCACCCTCCACCCTCAGGTAGACCCCAGTATCTGTTGTTCCCCTCTGTGTGTCCATGTATTCTCATCATTTAGCTCCCACTTATAAGTGAGAAGATGCCATATTTAGTTTTCTGTTCCTGCATTTATTTGCTATGGATACTGGCCTCCAACTCCATCCATGTCCCTGAAAAGGACATGAACGCATTCCTTTTTATGGCTGCATAGTATTCCATGGTATATATGAATCACATTTTCTTTATCCAATGTGCCACTGATGGGCATTTGGGTTGATTCCATTTCTTTCCTATTGTGAATAGTGCTGCAAATAACATACGCGTCTATGTGTCTTTATAATGGAACAATTTATATTCTTTTGGGCATATACTCAGTAATTCATAACAAGTTTGGGTGCTGGATCCTTGGCTGTGGTACACGGGAGCCAGCTTGTTCACAAGAGCCAGCTGTGTGCATTTCTTACCAATTCCATGTTCAGTGACATTATGTTGGTAGCTGATATGAAGTCAGCCATGGTGGGAGTATTTACACCACAGAAATCAGCAAGCACTACAAGTCAGGACTTTTTTTTCCCCTATGGAAAGTCATTTGCTAAACACTTACCAGCATAATGTCAAGTAAAATAGATGCTACTGTTTCGAAGAGCTGTGGAAATAATTTCAAGGTATTCTCTGGACTAAAAACTGCTGTGTGACATTGCAAAAGAATTCCAGATAATTCTTACATCTGACCCAATAACCTCAATGGAATTATCAGAATTCCAGGTTGGGAGACTCAAAGGTTGAACATAGTGATGAATGTCCTTGATTTGTTTGAAAATCATATGGGAGAGAGGAGGTTGGAATTTTCTGCTGAAGCCAGAATCAGAAAACCTGATATCACGTCCAGGGCCAGGACTCTGAAGCATTCCCTGCAGGGCACCATGGAGTTCAGCTGAGATGATCCTTCCTGACACATCTTCTAAGAGACAGAGAGGATGACAAGAGAGCAGAGAGCGTTGTCTCTGTGCAGCTGATGTGCTTATCCTAGTAACTCAGCTGACAAGGCATCCTTTGGCTCCCGGTTATCAAATCAACCAGAACTTTCATATCTTCACAGTCAGTAGCCAAGGCTGGTGTGTTGGCTGTAGCCAGAGAGTTGTTCAGGATCAAAAGTCACCACAACCCCTCAAATACTGCTTTAAATGTACCTAATTAGCCAGGAAGCTTTTCAATCTTTGGAGTTTTTTCAGGATGCATCTATTTTGAATAGTGACTAACAATGTAGGCTTCAGAGCTTCACTAAACTGGGTTCAGATCCTGCTTCTGTTACCTACCACCTGTGTGACCTTGGGCAAGTAGCTTTACTTCAGTTTTCTCATTTCTAAAATGGGGATACTAATAATATTTAGCTCAAAGGTTTGTGGAGAAGAACGAAAGGACTGCTTCATTTTATGTTTCTAAGTGCTTTGAGTAGGCCAGGGAAGCTCCTGCAGTGGAATTTCTGCTGCCAACTTTTGGGTGCCCATTCATTCCCAGTGGGAAGGACAAGAGACATCTCAGTGCTTTTTTAGGGAGCTCTTGAAATGTCTCAGCAGCATGACAAAGTATTAACTGCCCAAGTAGCAATTTATCCACAGTCCCTCTCTATAAGGTAAGCTCCATTTCCTCTGCAATGCTTGAGCCTAACCAACAAAATTATTTACTTCCTAAACATTTTTCCAACCTCCAAAACAGCTCATAGATGCAGACACTCTGGCCTCAAGGAATCTTCTAGGGCTGAAGGTGTCATGTCTAGGTTTTCTGAATCATAGATCATGGCAGAATATTAGTGATTGGTACTTGTTGAGGACATCCAGTGGCCATGTTTCCAGGACTCCAGGAGTAGCTGTGGCCAGTTCCTGTAGGAGTCAAAGCATGAAAGTAAGTCAGGAAACAGCCAGTTGGTGGGGATGGAGTTGGGAATTGCATCTGGTGCCGTCATGGATTGGAGAGCCTTGTCTGGGGCCAGGTAAGCCATAGTTAGGATTTCTGGTGGGTAAGAGAGAACACCAGGCAGTAAGCACCATCCTCCTATTCAGTGGATATCTCTTTAAAATTTTTTAAAGTTTTATTTTATTTTTAATTGACAAATAATACTTGTATGTACAACTCATAGAATTAGAGAGTAGAATGGTATTTACCAGAGGCTATGGGGAGGGGATGGGGAATGGAGACATCTCGATCAGTGACTTCCATGATGTTCTGACACCTTGTGGGGACATGGAGCTGAGACTTTTCCAGGGGGCATCTGCTCCACTACTGTCACCCAAGTAAGTCTGTTAATGCCCCAGAAGCTGTGAGAATAATAATAATGATAATAATAAAGTAGCTACCATTTTTAATATCACTCCAGGGATTCTTGTTTATTTGAAACATGGCAATCTAGTGAAACCTATGGATCCCTTCTCAGAATAATGTTTCTTAATGCATAAAGTATAATACATAGGATTAAAAAGGAAGCCAAGTATATTGAAATACAGTTATCAAAGTATTTAAAATTTTTCAATATTATAATAGATATATGCTCCTTTATTACTACATTAAATAACAAGAGTTAGTGGTGAATCCAACAAACATTATAATTTGAAGTAGTGGTGGTGTAAATAATATTTCAACATAGCAACTTTAATGTGACATGAAAATATCTGTAATTCCTATTGGTAAGAACCTCACAAGTACTGCTAATACCACTGTGGTTTGTTACTTTCACTCGTAATTGAAGGAAATATTAAATTTCAGTTACAAATGAATGAAAAATATCTATTTATGGCTCTCTTGATCAGTTTAGGAACTCCTGTTTGTGTCAGGCATTGTGCTATTCTCTGAACGTGCATTATTCCTAGCCTTACAATCCAGCAATGTTTGGAATTGTTATTCTCATTTTACAGATGAGTGCACTGAGGTTTGGAGTCAGACTAACTCAGCCATGGTCACATAGCAGTGGAGCTTGCCGTCCAGGCCAGGGCTTTGTGATGGCAGAGCTCAGGTTTTCTCTCCCACACCCTGCATGCCTTGAACTCTTGAGCCATATTTCCCCCTGAGAGACACTGGCATAAGAGATGCCCAGGGACTTTTAAAGGAATGTAGTAAAGGCACTCTTTCCTAGACTTTCCATAGTTCTCCAAAGAGAAAGCAAGCTCCTTTCTTCTTCTGAAAGCCTGTCCCGTGGAGGTGTCAAGCAGCTTTACTCTTGGATCTCCAGGGCCACATTTTGGGAATTCCCTTGAGTCTCCCAGCAAATGGTAGGTGGTCCTATTCCACTGATGTGCCAGAGCTGACATGTAAAGGCTTGCAAGAGTCAATTGTGTACATCTCTTCTCACATTGGTAGCTTGAAATCGACCATGGTAGGACTATTTACATCATGGAATTCCTAAACACTACTAATCAAAGCATTTTTATTTTAAAAGCCAGTTGTTTAACATTTACTCTTGAACATGCTTCTTTGTCCCTCATGTGTTCCCAGTCCTCACTCCTCCAAAGGAAAGGGTTTGAGCAATCAGCCACCACACAGTTGGAAGAACTAGCTTGCCTTGGTAACATAAGGTCTTGGCTTACTTGCTTACTGTCTTCCTCCTTCCTGGGTACTGAAGCTGTTTTAAAATGTAGGTTTTATTATTATTCAGGTACAGTGAGGCCAACAGATCAGGAGATGAATAATTCCATTGAAAAGACAGGTTGTTACTCACAGATCCTCCCAAGAGGAGCGGGGGCTATACCACACCATGGGGGCCCACACGGGGAAGCACTAGGGTGGGTCAGGAGACAGGAGAGGGTACAACTGTGCACAAGAGACATACTTGTGGTTTTCATGGGAAGGAACAGGCAAGGCAGGGTAATTAAGCTTTGGATTGGCTAGTTTCAGGAATTTCAGTGGGCTCTGGGGCATCTCAGGGCCAAGTACCAGACAACTAAGGACATCTATGCCTTAAGACATCTATGCCTTAGTTGTCTGATACTTGGCCCTGGGATGATTAAGGCAGGTGAATGGTGACTGGAGTGTGAGCTCCATAAAGGAAGTGGTTGGGATGTGGGCTCTGGTTTGGTTGGTTCGCATATGAAGGGAGCTCTCTCATGTGAGTTGTTTGCTATCTGTAGGAATTACCTAGCCCTGGGAGGGGCAGCTCCTCTAGGGTGAACAAGGCCCCAAGATGTCAAAGCATCAAAAATACAGAATTAGTGCAGAAGCCAACACTGTCCTCAGAGTGGATGGCAGCAGCATTAGATTGGAGTGATTTCCCAATAAGTGGTGTGAGAGGCCCCCCTCTTCCTTTAGCTCCAATGGCGAGAATGTTTTACATTGCACATATTGGCAGCTACCATTGTCCTCATGCAAAGAAGCATGATAGAAAGTAAAAGCTGAGACTTAATGGCCAATTTAAGCTTGAGATAACTATGCTATGGTAGATCTAAAGAGGCTTCCAGGTTACCTACGTAGCACCAGTCTCAATCCTATGTGCACTAATTCAAACTTCAGGGGACACACATTTTGCATTTCTACAAACCAAGTGAGTGTTAGGAAAAATAAACACTCACCAGTTCTTTTTATGCTATCACATTCTATGTTGCACATAAGAAAAACATATGCTTTCTAGAGAGTTGTAAACATTCTGCACACGACATCCATTATGTTATACCTCGCAATGGGGTCCAAATGGAATAATCTGCAGACTAAACCCTTTCATTATCCCTGGAGCTGAGGCTGAGGTCAGTAGGACAGTGTGGGTGAAACAGCTTCTGAGGTGCCCTCCGACTCTGAAATGAAACTCTGACCTGGAGTTTTGCCAGTTGGCCCAGGTTGGATAATAGACTGTTAGATGGCCTACATCTAAGGGATGATAAAATAGCAGCCCAGACCTTGATCCCTGCTCCTGCCAGGTTCTAAAGGATCAGCTCTGGGTGGTGGGGGTGGGGTTCCAGATGGACTGCTTTACAATTTTCCCAAGCTCCAGAAAAGCAGTCGGCTGTTACAGACCAGGACTGCTTTAGCCTGAAGGAGAGGAGAAATGCAACTTACTGCCTTTCCGATCCTTGGTTTGTGCTGGGTTGTATTGAGGAAAAACATGGCAGTGTTTTGGATTCTGAACATCAGTGGCAATTTGAAGGCTGTAGAACTTTCTATAGGGCTGAGAGGATCCTGGACACTGACAGCCTTCCTGTTGAGCAGACACATGGCTGGCTAAAGACTTTGGTGGATTCCAGTGGTGATCATGGCATGCAAGCCTTCCTCCCCTAGCTGGGACTAATATATCACAGGGCACAACTTGGCTTCTAAGAATCAGCATATTAGGCAGCAAAAGATGATTTCACTGCAGGAACTAAATGGAGATGGTCCTGAAGCATGTGTTTCCCCAGTACCTAGTGTGACATCTGTCTGCATGTAATAGGTGCTCAGTAAATGGTAGTTAGGTGTATGAACAGATGCTTGTTTTATGTATCCTACAAGGAAAAGACAACAATTCCTTCTATTGTTTATTTTAATGATGAGAGTTGGCCAAAAATGGAATGGAGTGACTTTTAAAATTTAACATTACAGCCTCAAAGTGTACAAGCTGTAGCTAGATGGTAAAAATAACAGTAGCTATTGGTCACTCATTGCTGTATAACAAGTAACTCTAAAATTCAGTGGCAAGTATCTATTGTCATGTTTTCAGTTTTGCAGATCAGCCATGGTGACGCTGCTTCAAGCTGCAGGTCTGTTCATTGATTAGCTAATGTAGGCTGTGCTTGATTAGCTAATGTAGCTAATGTAGGCTGGGTTATCATCTTCAGGTTTGGTTCCAGCCTATTCCATGTGACTTTGGTGCTTCTGGGACAGTGGGCTCTCCGGGGCATGTTCTTCTTATGGCAATGGCAGAAGCACAGGAGGACAAGCCCCACAGAACAAGCACATTTTAAGCTTCAGCTCACATCGTATTTGCCAACATCCCATCAGACAGAGCAAGTTATATGGCCAAGCCCAAAAGCAATAAGTAGTAAAATATACTTTACCTTCAGTGGGACCAGCAGGGAAATTAGTTATCACTGAACAATAATAAGCAACAACAATAATAAATGAGCAATAAACAGACTACCTATCATTTTTTTGGATGTTACTGTGTGCCAGGTGCTGTTCTAAGCATTTTCCATGCTTAGAACATTTTCCGTATTCATTTTCCAATAAACATATCTAACCACCATAACAACCCAATGGGGTAGATGCTGCTATGGTTAAGCTCCATTTTACAGAAAAGAAAACTGAGGCACAGAATGACTGATGAACTTGTTGCAGGGCACACATCCAAGAGGCAGTGGAACCAGGATTCACACCCAGCTAGTCCAGTCCCAATGCCTACTCTCTTAGCCACTCTACTGTCCTGCTCCAGAAAGCAAGAAGCATGCTAAACAAGTGTGGGGCACTTTGAAGTTTGCAAAATGCTAGCACAAATGTCTCATTTAACATTTCATGGAAACCGGGATAGGCTATTTCCATTTACTAAGCACGAGGACGCTAAGGCTTAGAGAGGTTAAGGAACTTGCCCAAGTCACACAACTGGGAAGTGACCGAGCCAACATGGAGTCCCGGGCCTTGCTTCTAGCAGGAATTCCACTCTTGTGAATGAGGAGCAACTCAGCAGTTATCAAGGGTTTTTTTCTGCCTTCGGGCCTTGGGAGGCTTCTAATTTAGGGCTCCCACCCTCCAATGCAGCCTTTTACTTTACTTATTTATGTATTTTCTGCCCTTGTTCCTTGGCATGGGATAGATGTCATGGCAAGATAGCTGTGCTCTAGTTCTCACGGTCTCCAGGGCCTTAGTTTCTCATGACATGGCATGTCCCTGAGTGTCCCCTTCTCTCCCTGATGCACCCGCCCTTGCTTTCTTCCTCTACAGAATGCTGGGACAGCCTTGGCTGTCCTATGTGTCCGGTTACAGGCTTAGAAGGGCAAGACCAGCTCAGTGACTGTAATTTTAGTCCTGGATAAAAGGCAAGGGGAAGTGAAGGGGACTCTTTAACAGGTGTACGCAAGCCACAAGGCTCTATCTCCTGAACTCTGGTAGAAAGCAGACACTTAATGAAGTGTCTCAATGTGAGCAATATTTTCAGGATCCAAAGCCCCCAGTGTGGGGAGTGCCAGGGAGTCAGGTGTTCCCAACACTAAAATAAAAAGTGTGGATTGATAGCTCTGAACATAACCTTATTCTTGCTGCCCTCCGCAGTGTGGTGGGGGGCAGGGGACAGGGGTTTATGCCAATATATGCTCCCATTCTTGCAACCAATTTGAACAAGTCTCTAAACCAGCAAAAATCCTATTAATGTGTTTCTCCTCACCTGTATCCTGCCGGCATCCCACCTGCCTGCCTTTTCCTCCCACCTCCCCGCCTCGCTTCTGTCAGAATCTGATGGCTACACAACTGTCATTCAGGAGTTTCTGCTACGGGTAGAGATTCCCATAGATAAGGCACAAATGAGCCAGAAAGGACAAGCAGAGAATATTACATTTTATTTGGCCCACTGCCCAACATTTCTTACCTCATTGCCTGAATTCTGTCATACTAGAGTCAGGGCTTATCTTCAAGACACTGGAAATTTCCAGATGCTTCCAGCTCCCTTTCCCCCATTCTGAGTCCTCCAGTCAGGGTGACATTTGGGCTTGAGGGCTGAAAGACCTGCATTTTTTGGTAGGGGAAGGGATGGGAGACATCCTGCAGCTACAGGCAGGAGAGGCCTCATGTGGGGTTACAGGGGCGATGGAGGTATGCAATCACCACCTCCAGAAACCTGACCTAGACCTGGAAACTAGAGCCGGCATTTCTAACCTTTTCTATGTCAGGGACCCCTGGGACAGGCTGGTGAAATCTGGGCTTTTCTCAGACTGAGGTTTGAAAATATGTAGAATTACAAAGGACCTACAGTTACTTATGTAAATAAAGTTTGCAAATATGAATTTGTGATATAGTAAAATATGTCCTTCTTATTAACCCACGAATTATCAAGATCTAGTTGAAGTGTTAAAGTTGTACTATTTCCAGATATCTGAAATAACTGTTTCTGTGATGTGAAAATATCTGTGTTTTCTTTTTATCTTTCTTTTTTTTTAAATTATAATTTAAGTTCTGGGATACATCTGGAGAACGTGCAGTTTTGTTCCATAGGTATACATGTGCCATAGTGGTTTGCTGCACCCATCAACCCGTCACCTACATTAGGTATTTATCCTAATGCTATCCCTCCCCTAGCCCCCCACCCCCTGACAGGGCCTGGTGTGTGATGTTCCCCTCCCTGTGTCTGTGTGTTCTCATTGTTCAACTCCCACTTATGAGTGAGAACATGCGGTGTTTGGTTTTCTGTTCCTGTGTTAGTTTTCTGAGAATGATGGTTTCCAGCTTCATCCATGTCCCTGCAGAGGTCATGAATTCATCCTTTTCTATGGCTGCATAGTATTCCATGGTGTATACGTGTCACATTTTCTTTATCCAGGCTATCACTGATGGCCATTTGGGTTGGTTCTAAGTCTTTGCTATTGTGAACAGTGTGGCAATAAACATACGTGTGCATGTGTCTTTACAGTAGAATGATTTATAATCCTTTGGGTATATACCCAGTAATGGGATTGCTGGGTCAAATGGTATTTCTGGTTCTAGATCCTTAAGGAATCGACACACTATCTACCACAATGGCTGAACCAATTTACACTCCCACCAACAGTGTAAAAGCATTCCTATTTCTCCACATCCTCTCTAGCATCTGTTGTTTCCTAACTTTTTAATGATTGCCATTCTAACTGATGTGAGATGGTATCTCATTGTGGTTTTGATTTGCATTTCTCTAATGACCAGTGATGATGAGCTTTTTTTCATATGTTTGTTGGCCATAAAAATGTCTTCTTTTGAGAAGTGTCTGTTCATATACTTCACCCATTTTTTGATGCAGTTGTTTGGTTTTTTTCTTGTAAATTTAGTTAAGTTCTTTGTAGATTCTGGATATTAGCCCTTTATCAGATCAATAGATTACAAAAATGTTCTCCCATTCTGTAGGTTGCCTGTTCACTCTGATGATAGTTTCTTTTGCTGTGCAGAAGCTCTTTAGTTTAATTAAATGCCATTTGTCAATTTTGGCCTTTGTTGCCATTGCTTTTGGTGTTTTAGTCATAAAGTGTTTGCCCATGCCTATGTCCTGAATGGTATTGCCTAGGTTTTCTTCTAGGGCTTTTACAGTTTTAGGTCTTACATTTAAGTCTTTAATCCATCTTGAGTTAATTTTTGTATAAGGTGTAAGAAAGGGGTCCAGTTTCAGTTTTCTGCATATGGCTAGCCAGTTTTCCCAACACCAATTATTAAATAGGGAATCCTTTCCCTATTGCTTGTTTTTGTCAGGTTTGTCAAAGGAAGATGGTTGTAGATGTGTGGCATTATTTCTGAGGCCTCTATTCTGTTCCGTTGGTCTATATATCTGTTTTGGTACCAGTAGCATGCTGTTTTGGTTACTGTAGCCTTGTAGTATAGTTTGAATTCAGGTAGCGTGATGCCTCCAGCTTTGTTCTTTTTGCTTAGGATTGTCTTGACTATACGGGCTCTTTTTTGGTTCCATATGAAATTTAAAGTAGTTTTTTCTAATTCTGTGAAGAAAGACAATGGTAGCTTGATGGGGATAGCATTGAATCTATAAATTATTTTGGGCAGTATGGCCATTTTCATGATATTGATTCTTCCTATCCATGGGCATGGAATGTTTTTCCATTTGTTTGTGTCCTCTCTTATTTTCTTGAGCAGTGGTTTGTAGTTCTCCTTGAAGAGGTCCTTCACATCCCTTGTAAGTTGTATTCCAAGGTATTTTATTCTCTTTCCAGCAATGGTGAATGGGAGTTCACTCATGATTTGACTCTCAGTTTGTCTATTATTGGTGTATAGGAATGCTTATGATTTTTGCACATTGATTTTGTATCCTGAGACTTTGCTGAAGTTGCCTATCTGCTTAAGGAGATTTTGGGCTGAAATGATGGGATTTTCTAAATATACAATCATGTCATCTACAAACAGAGACAATTTGATTTCCTCTCTTCCTATTTGAATATCCTTTATTGCTTTCTCTTGCCTGATTGCGCTGGCCAGAACCTCCAATAGTGTGTTGAATAGGAGTGGTGAGACAGGGCATCCTTGTCTTGGGTTGGTTTTCAAAGGGAATGCTTCCAGCTTCTGCCCATTCAGTATGATATTGGCTGTGGATTTGTCATAAGTAGCTCTTATTATTTTGAGAAACGTTCCTCAACATTATTGAGAGTTTTTAGCTTGAAGGGGTGTTGAATTTTATTGAAGGCCTTGTCTGCATCTATTGAGATAATCATGTGGTTTTTTTATTGCTTGTGTTTATGTGATGGATTACCTTTATTGATTTGCATATGTTGAACCAGCCTTGCATCCCAGGGATGAAGCTAACTTGATCCTGGTGGATAAGCTTTTTGATGTGCTGCTGGATGCGGTTTGCCAGTATTTTATTGAGGATTTTCCCATCGATGTTCATCAGGGATATTGGCCTGAAATTTTCTTTTTTTTGTTGTGTCTCTGCCAGGTTTTGGTATCAGGATGATGCTGGCCTCATAAAATGAGTTAGGGAGGAGTCCCTATTTTTCTATTGATTGGAATAGTTTCAGAAGGAATGATACCAGCTCCTATTTGTATGTCTGGTAGAGTTTGGCTGTGAATCCGTCTGGTCCTGGGCTTTTTTTTTTTTTTTTTTTGGTTGGTAGGCTATGAATTACTGCCTCAATTTCAGAACTTGTTATTGGTCTACTCAGGGATTTGACTTTTTTCCTGGTTTAGTCTTGGGAGGGTGTATGTGTCCAGGAATTTATCCATTTATTCTAGATTTTCTAGTTTATTTGTATAGAAGTGTTTATAGTATTCTTTGATGGTAGTTTGTATTTTTGTGGGATCAGTGGTGATATCCCCTTTATTATTTTTTATTGTGTCTATTTGATTCTTCTCTCTTCTTTATTAGTCTGGCTTGCAGTCTAACTATTTTGTTGATCTTTAAAAAAACAGCTCTTGGATTCATTGACTTTTTGAAGGGTTTTTCATGTCTCTATCTCCTTCAGTTCTGCTCTGATCTTAATTATTTCTTGTCTTCTGCTAGCTTTTGAATTTGTTTGCTCTTGCTTCTCTAGTTCCTAATTGTGATGTTAGGGTGTCGATTTTAGATCTTTCCTCCTTTCTTCTGTGGGCATTTAGTGCTATAAATTTCCCTCTAAACAGTGCTTTAGCTGTGTCCCAGAGATTCTGGTACATTGTGTCTTTGTTCTCATTAGTTTCAAAGAACATCTTTATTTCTGCCTTAATTTCATCATTTACCCATTAGTCATTCAGAAGCAGGTTGTTCAGTTTCCATGTAGTTGTGTGGTTTTGAGTGACTTTCTTAATCCTGAATTCTAATTTGACTGCACTGTGGTCTGAGTGACTGTTTGTTATGATTTCCATTCTCTGCATTTGCTGAGGAGTGTTTTACTTCCAATTATATGGTCAATTTTAGAATAAGTTAAATGTGGTGCTGAGAAGAATGTATATTCTGTTTATTTGGGGTGGAGAGTTCTGTAGATGTCTATTAGGTCTGCTTGGTCCAGATCTGAGCTCAAGTCCTGAATATCCATGTTAATTTTCTGTCTCATTGATCTGTCTAATATTGACAGTGGAGTGTTGAAGTCTCCCACTATTACTGTGTGGGAGTCTAAGTCTCTTTGCAGGTCTTTCTATTGGTGATGGAGTAACAGGTTCTGTTCATACTATTGTGGTTTGTTGCCTATGATCATAACTAAAAGGAATGCTACATTTCAGTTAGAGATGACTAAAAATAAAATTTTAAATTTCTCTGCAAGTTTCTGGACCCCCTGAATTCTAGCTTAAGGTCCCCTGATATAGGATCAAGCTACATGGTGACTTGTAAGTTCTTGCAAGGCAGATATTATGTTCCAACCACTTACATACTTGAATTCTGTTTTTTTTTTTTTTTAAATTGTGGAAAAGGTCAATCATATAATAAATGGAACAATATGATGAACCTTTCCTAGGTACCCATGAACCAGCTTCAACTATTACCAACTCACAGCCAATCTTGTTCCACCTATACCTTTACCCACTTCCCTTCCTATATTATTTTGAAGTCAGTCCTAGATACTGGATCGTTTCATCCCATACTTTGACTTATACATAGCAGGTGGGCCGTTACATTTGTATGGATTGCTGATGACTTGATTTAGAAATGCCATTAGAGGTGCTTGGTTCCACTGATCATGGGTCAGTGTCCCAGAAGTGTGCATTGGGGTCAGAGAATCCCCTCCCTGTCCTCAGTCATGGTCTATTCCATGCTTCCCAGCACATACCTGATGCTGCATTATTCATTCATTTCCACATTTATTTTCACTCTTTTTCCACTGCAGTGTAAACTTCATGAAGGAAAAGGCTTTGTCTGTTTGTCCACTGCATCACCAGTCCCCCAGCACAGTGCCTGGCATATAGTAGATGCTTAGTGCACTCAGTACATTTCAAATGAGTGGATGGCTAAGCCCCCTGAATTGAAAGTGAATGAGGAAAGGGAAGTTATGGAAATGTATGCCATTTCTACTTAAAAGTAGGGTCCCTGTACCACAGCATCAGTATCTTCTGGAAGCTTGTTAGAAATGCAGAATCTCAGGCCCCACGCCTGACCTACTGAGTCAGAATCTGTATTTAAACAAGATTTTTAGGTGATTCTGTAGTTACGTAACAGTTTCAGGAGCGACACTTTGCCACCTTAACCTGCAAGGGAGAGAATGACAACCAGGAAGAGCTTTCCACTGATTTCCAAGATGTTACCAACCAGGAGGGCAGGGCAGGGCAAAGGAATGCACTCATTGGTGAGTTAGGGATCCTAGTTTTGAAGTTTGGTTCTCTGGGCCTCTGTTTCCTCATCTGAAAGGTGGGTGAATAAAACATTGCTCCAAGGGTTATGGGAAGATTAAATGAGGCAATGGCTCTGGTGTGAAGTACAGAGCAGGTCCTGGATGACTTGGATTACTTTTTTTTTTTTTTTTTGAGACAGATTTTCACTCTATCCCCCAGGCTGGAGTACAGCAATGCAATCTCAGTTCACTGCAGCCTCTGCCTCTTGGGTTCAAGAGATTCTCCAGCCTCAGTCTCCCCAGTAGTTGGGATTACAGGCGCACGCCACCACACTCAGCTAATGTTTGTATTTTTGGTAGAGATGGGGTTTCACCATGTTGGCCAGGCTAGTTTCAAACTCCTGAGATCAAGTGATCCATCTGCCTTGGCCTCCCAAAGTGCTATGATTACAGGAATGAGCCACCGTGCCTGGCCCTGGATGACTCTTGAACTAATTCCACATGGCTGTCTTTCCAAAATATGAAGGAATGACATTTGTTCATTTTTCAAATACCATTTCATATTTTTGACTTCTGACTCCAAACTTGTTTTGGGAATCTTTCCCCTTCTGTTTAATCATAACTGTGGAGAGTGCTTGGAAAAAGTGTGAAGCATGAGGCTCACCTTTGGTGCTCCCAGCCATTAACTTCTGCACCCTTTCCCCTTTTCTGGGATATCCTTCTCCTTATGGGGCATCACAGACCCTCTTCCATAAGATCCTGCTCCCAGGCAAAACAACCAAGATCACAGTCACATAGCATTTCATTCCTTGAGAACTGGCAGTCCTTGAGGGTAGAATAAAATTGTTTTCCTTGATGTAGGTATCAGAGGGCTAGTGGGAGAATTTTTTAAAAACCCAAAACTTTTTGCACGTGCATGCCATTGAGGAAGGGACTTCCCAGCCATTGAAATATTATAACATCCCATGGATAAGTGCCTGCTTTGGCCTTGGGTGTTAAGAGTTCTGATGGTCACAATCACTTCTTTGTATTGGAGCCATGGACCAACAAGGTTGGGTCTGTTCAGCTCAAGAACAGTTGAACAGATTGAGGCACTTCTTACTTCTAAACTCACCTTTGGCTGTTCTAATCTGGAGGTATTCAAAACAACTGGCTGAGGCAGGGAAGCAGAACTCAAGCTTTTTAATGCTTACAGGGAATACTGATAGCCCAGGTAAATGCTCCTCACCCCTTGCCTCCAAACACTCCCCAGCCTTGCCTCACACATCCATTACATGATACTCTGTGTTTACCCGGGGCTTGTCCCAACAGAACTTAGTAATCCTACTTCTATCTTGGCCTGGCTGTGTATTTACATGGTAAACATTTCTACAAAAGACAGGAAAATATTCACTTCAAAATATCCTATAAAAATTGCCCTTTAGAGATGAGTGGATAGGAAAGAGCAAACATTTTATATTTATAAAATGAATCATTTTTATAAAAATGTTACTCATAGACCAAAAACTTAATAATAATAATATTGTTGGTATCACAGTAATACTTGTATAGATTTGTTTTGCATTCTAGAGATACATAGATGTATTCTTTCATATACATCATTTCATCTAAGCTTCTCAGAATCCAGTAAAGTAGACACCATTATCTCTAGTTTTAAAAATGAGAAAACAGGGGCTTAGGAAGGTTGTATAAATGTCCAGTATTATGCTCCTAGGCAGCCTGAGGGTAAGGATATGAGGCTAGGTCTTCTGAGTCAAAACTAAATACCTGTTGGTATATTTCGGCCAAGTGTACCTTAGAAGCCAGTTGTAAACCGATTGGCACATAGCTGTCTCAAAGTGTCTGTACCATCGAGTGTCTAACCAGGAAAATGAAACTACTGCAGATATTTCACACAGAGGGAATTTAATATAAGGAATTGGCTCCACTGATGATAGAAGGGCTGAGAAGTCACACAGAGAATGGTGAGGTAACCCGGAGTTTAGCAATGGTAGTAATATGCTGCCTTTCTCAAGCTGGAGGGACATAGGGAAGGGGCCAAGCTACCAGAACCTAAGGGCTGGTGGCACTCTGGAAAGGTTGGAACAATGGTGAGCCAGCCTGGAAGGAGTGGAAACCCCAGAGGAGACATGGCCATGGTCTCTAAGAGTGAAGGGAGAAATGATTAAATATAAAAAGGTAATTTGGTAAACTGTATATTGTATGATACCTCCGGTATAATCTGGGATTAGACTGTATAATCAAATACATTAATATTGGAATGTTCAGCTATTCACAATAAGTAAGATGAATAAAGTCTATAGTTTTATATTAGTTAAGGTCATGTTTTGCTGTTTAATTTAGGTACAGAATAGTCTTTTGGTTTTTGTAAGCTTCTTGGATTTCAGAATTGCAGACAAGAAATTGTGATCCTGGGTACATTTTTTAAAATGCTGGCTTTTTTAAAAACTTAGAGTTATGTTAACATTTTCTTTTGATAAATTTTTGTAAACAGTTTTAATAATAACAAAATAGCTCATTTCAAAACAAAAAAAAAAAAGAGTGAAGGGAGGAAATACCCTACCTTTTCCCTTCCTCCTGCCCTCCAATCTCCTCTGGGTGCCTCCTCTTGGCTGAGCCCAGCTAGAAGCCAGTAGACCTGGGATATGCAGCCTGCAGGGGTAAGCAAAGCAGTAGAAGGTGAGGAATGGATCTAGGGGAATAGGCCCAGGGCAGCACAGCATCTTTTACTCCTAAGTGTGGGTACACTCCTGGAACTAGGTTTGTGCCGTTGAATTTTCCTCCTCCAAGGACCCCTGATTTAGCCTGTTTCTTTGGTGATACCCACTTCCTAATTGTCCCCCCACCCACCTCAAACAGGCTTGACAGCAATCCGTTTTTGACCGCTTTCCAGGATAAAAAAGGAAGAGCTCAGAAGTTTGTAAAGGTGAGAGAAAGTGGTTTAGATTTGTCCAGTTATGTGTTTGAGACCCAGATAGAAACTCCCATTGATTTTAGGACACAAAGACCAAAGCTCCAGTCATTCAACAAAGGACCGTGTCAGTGAATATCTTGGCAAGCAGATGTCAAAAAGAGCACTGCCAAATGTCCTGCAAGGAGAACTGGTTTGGCAACAAGCTGATAGACCCAAAGGACTAGAATACACCACCCGTTCTTCTTCTAGATACTACTTAATCAGCTCTGATTAAAATAATAATTTCAACCTTTGTTATTTTGCAAAACCCTCTCCCAATTTGCTGGATTTTGCAGAACGGTTGTCTTCCTCTATCCACTGCCCTCCCTCCACCCCCAGGATCCCACTTTCCGTAGATATTTCTCTGTTAAAGGTAAGTTTGTTTAGAGGACTTTTTTTGCTGTCGTTCATTCCACAACTCTCTATGTAGATAATTGGAGACATCTGATGCCCTTAAACTAAAATGGGAAAACCCTGGCGGAAGAAAAATTGTGTCTGTGGTTCATAGCAGTTTTGCAAACTTTTACCAAGGAAAAAAGAAACTCATGGTTATTTGGGTTCATGATTGGGATTAGATAAAAGGGAAACCCTACACCTCATTCAGGGCTGGGTGCACAATAGGTTCTCATAAAAGAAATGCTCACTGAATGGATGGGAACATGCAACATGTACAGTACCCTGTTCATTCCCTTTGACAGGTGCCTTTTTGTTTTAAATACACACGACAGCATTTGATAGCATGCAACTAATGCCTTGGAGGTTTTCTGGGGACTTAATAAAGCCTAAATAGTAAAAGGTCTTCAAGGTTTTGTTTGGTTTCTTTTAAGGAGTTGCTACCCCTGTCCTCTGTACTGTTGAGTTTATGATGAAGTTGAGGCTTATGTACATGTTGAGTCACTTTATCTGCTTGATCACTTTTATATTCTGTAGCTTTAAATATTTATTATGCAAACCTTCAGAGAATGAGATAACAGTCATGTATCAACCATTCAGTTCTACCAAAGCTACTGTTTCTCCCATGTCTGCTTTCTGTTTAAAGAAATAAAATGTTTGTTAGAATTGAAAGCCCCTGCTTTCCCATCCTAATCTAATTCTGTCCTTTCCCCAGTGTTAGTTTTTATTCTAACTTTTGTATTTCTCAACTCGATATGTTTTAATATCATTACTACATATGTATATATTCAATAATAGTATTAACATGTTTTTAAATTTTGCAGAGCTCATATAATGTATGTGTCTTTCTGTAACTTGCTTTATGATTTAAACATATTGATACACATGGCATACGGTATTCATCTTTAACTGCCCTGAGGAATGCTATTAAAGGAATATAGTACAATTTATTTATGCATACTCCTATTGATGGGTATTTAGGTTACTTCCAATTTCTTGCTCCTGCAAACAGTGCTGTCACAAATAATTATGACAAATGTCCTTATGGCACATGGGGGAAAAGGTCTCTAGGGCAGTGGATCTTAATCTTTTGTACACATCAGAATTGCCTAGGGACCTTTGAAAAGTCCCACTGCCAGGTTGCACCCAGGCCAATTAAATCCGAAACACTAAGGTGAAGCCCAGGCACCTGTATTTTTTAAAGCTCCCCAGATGATTCCAATGTGCTGCCAGCATTGACAGCCATTGCTTTAGGTTATATAACTAGAAATGAAGTTTCTGGGCCAAAAGGTTTGTTCCTCTTCAGCTTTCTCGATATTACCAAATTATTCTCCAATGTGGTCTTTCCAATGGAAACACCACCAGCAGCGTATGAGATCTCCTGTGCCTGTGGCATTATCTCCTCACCTAAACTTGATTGATCTTGTACCTGCAGGGATCTCAAAGGGATCTGTCGAGAGATATCCCTTTGATGGCGTCCCACGCCTGCCTCTATCTGATTCATCCCCAGGTAAAAATTTTGCCTCGTCCAAAAGTCATGGAGTAGGAACTGTTCTCACAAAGTATAACTAAAAACTTGGGGC
The DNA here is from genome assembly GCF_008728515.1 of Papio anubis. NCBI lineage: Eukaryota > Metazoa > Chordata > Mammalia > Primates > Cercopithecidae > Papio > Papio anubis. The sequence continues at coordinate 128,056,915 of NC_044996.1, read as the reverse complement.
ATCCAACACCACATGATTTTGCAATTCAGGGTATTGCAGTCAAGAGGTTGTTGCCATTCATTCTTGTTTGTATAGTCTAACATTCATATAATGGCATGATGTGGTGCGTATCTGTGATGTCTAGGTTTGGGGGTAGAAAATGACACAAGCCTTGTTGCTATGATGTTGCTATACCTTCCATTTAGCCACAGGTCCAATATGATAGTGCCTTGAGCATCCGGAAAAACAAGATGCTCAGCCCAAACTCATACTTCCACGATAGTTAGATCAGAGTTATTGTGGAGAAACATCAAAGAGATCCTAGCCTTGACCTTAATCAAGCTATAGCTGTGTAGAAATAAATATCTTCTAGCCATGATGTCCTCTCTCTTTGGATGTTCTGGATACTTGCGTGAGGTTTTTTAAGCTGCTCTCATGCTGAAAGCTTATGTTAAACCCTCTCCCTGTGTTGGTGCAGATTTAGAAAATTTCATGGATAAAAATTGATGGGGTTATAATTGTTGCCCACTTTGAATTGAACAACCTTAAATATAATACAGTAAACTTCCCTCATAGTGTGCAAGTAAAATGCCATGCCATGAGGTCGATGAAAAATTGGGCAAGTCTTCATAGCTACCTGGCTAGGAGTTCCAGAAGTCTTGACTGTGTGATCCAAATCTGTTCTATCACTGGCTGCAGTTTCTGGTGGCAGTGGACCTCTCTGGCTTAAATATTCATGAGGATGATTCTGGGTCCTATGGTTGGCTAGGATACTCCAGGAATCTCCTGGGGAGTTGGCACTCTTTCATTGGTCTATTTGGGGAGATTGGGTCAGAAGAATACTAGGGACTCAGGGACTTACTGTCTTCCTCCCCGCATCACTTTCTGAGTCAGAGTTGCCTGCCATTTCCCAGTCCAGCCTCGCCTTCCCCTACACAATTCTTCTATCCACTTTCCCCTAAATAGAACTTTATTTTTCCCCTTTTTGAAAGCACAACCCATCACTAACTGCATTAAATCCAGAATCATGCTATCATGGGGTGCCTTATTGCAGGGTTTTACTCTTGAACTTATCTTTGCTTCCAACTCTGTGTCTTGAATTGGGTTCCCTAGAGACAGCACCTGAGACAGGGGTTCTAGTGCATGTGATTTATTGGGAGAGAGTTCTTGGGGGAAACTTGTAAGAGTATGAAGGAAGCTGAATGGGGCACAGGACACTGCTGAGCCAGAATGTGGTCTCAGATGGAGCCTAGCTTTGCGTTTATCTGCAGGGAGACAGCTTTTGTAGCTATATCAGTCCTGCCCGTGGGAAAGGAGCGACTTACCTTCCAGGCAAGGTGGCTCTCATCAGCCAAGGGGAACTCTCCTGAGAAGTGGGTAGTTGCGAGACACTAGCAGCCACCACTCACAGTATCTGGAGGATAGCTACACAGGCCTGGTAAAGGGAATCTGGGTGGGGCGCCCTGTCCTGGGTGCAGGGCTCTGAAAGGAGATGAACTTTCAGCTCTCACACATTGCCATGCAGGGCTCTGAAAGGAGATGGGCTTCATGTGGATAGTCAAATAACAAGCATGACATCCACCGGTATGGAGTGCTATAGCATGACTATGTTTAATAATGCATCTTTCTTCTGGCTACAGGTCTGAGCATATTTTGCTGTTTTAATCTTAATCTTGGAATTGAGTCTGGGACTTCCTCCGTGCCTGTAAACCACTTTGACTTTATGTTGAGAAGCGTTCTGAGGCACATGTGTGAACTGATAACCAGGATAAGTGGCATGATGAAATTAATCCCCTAGTAGATGGGAAAGGAAGGCCAGTGCCTTTCCCAGTCTGGGCTTCTAGAGATGATTGACAAGCTGGGGCTTTAAGGCATGGAGAGCAAACAGCAGACACAGGAGTGTTGAATGCAATTGCTTCCTTAAGCCATAAAGCTGGAGAACCCAGATGACTGAAGTGAATGTTTGTTAGGCTGAGGTCAGGTTTGATTTTGCTGGGAGCCTTCCTTGATTCTGATTATGTCTTATCATTTGTTTGTCTTCTGAAGGTTGTGGAGGAGGAGGGAAGGATTCATAGAAATGCCCTGGCTGCGATCCCATTGTTGCCGGTTATAATGTCTGGCCACGTTTCCTCCTGGGGTGTCTGATTAGAACTTCCACTCTGAACAAGCGGCAGGAGCAATAAATAGCTAGGCCTGTGCCTCCTTTTCTATGTGAAGCTAGGGAAAGGACTTTATGAGCTTTAAGCAGTGCCTTGATGGAGGACTTTATGCCTCTGCACATACTGTCAGCTGCTCCTCCAGAAGAGAATGACAAGGGTTCGAGGTAGCATGGAATAGGAACAAGTATGTGGGGCTTTTGCATTAGGCAGACTGGGGTTTGAATCTTGATTCCAGTGTTTATCAGCTGTATGAGCTTTCTTGGTTGAGTCCCTTAACTGCTCCCAGACTCTATTGTTTCACCTGAAAGTGGGGATAATCGTACCTGTTTTAAAGGGTTATTTGAGAGATTAAGTGAAATAGTGTTGTATAAATTGCCTGTCATGTTGTAAATACTCAATAAGTGACATCTATTATTATAGCTTTCTTTAAAAGTTGTGCTGCATTTCTGATTTATGGGGAGGTTAGAATAGACCAGAGCTAATGAGGAGATCAAGAAAGGGATCAGGCCAGGCAGGGTGGCTCACACCTGTAATCCCAGCACTTTAGGAGATTGAGGAGGGAGGATTGCCTGAGCCCAGGGGTTTGAGACCAAGAAAGGGATCAGGTCAGGCAGGGTGGCTCACACCTGTAATCCCAGCACTTTAGGAGATTGAGGAGGGAGGATTGCCCGAGCCCAGGAGTTTGAGACCAGCCTGGACAACATGGCAAAACCCTGTCTCTAGAAAAAAATTATCCAGGTGTGGTGATGCATGCCTGTGGGCCCAGGCTGAGATGGGAGGATCACTTGAGCATGGGAGGTTGAGGCTGCAGTGAGCCGTCATTGTACCACTGCACTCTAGGCTGGGTGACAGAGCAAGACCCTATCTCAAGAAAAAAGAAGGTGGGGGGATTAGGATATTTAGAGGGACTTACTTCCTTGAGACTATAGCCAAGGTGGAAATAAGGGAAGGTCAAGATGTGTGGGCAGGGCCCGTGCAGTGGCTCACACCTGTAGTCCCAACACTTTGGGAGGCAGAGGCAGGAGGATTGCTTGAGCCCAGGAGTTTGAGACCAGCCTGGGCAACATGGGGGAAAACTCCATCTCTATAAAAATTAGCTGGGCATAGTGGTGGGTGCTTGTATTCTCAACTATTCAGGAGGCTGAAATGAAAGGAACACTTGATTCCGGGAGGTCAAGGCTGCAGTGAGCTGTGATTACACCAACTGCACTCCAGCCTGGGCAACAGAGCGCAAGACCCTGTCTCAAAAACAAACAAACAAACAAAAAGATGTGTGGCCAGGGTAACAACAAGTCTTGAATGTTCCAGGACAGTGATGATTTCAGATATTCCCTTTCAGCGAGAAACCAAGTATATAGATTTGGGGTTCATAGAATCTGGTCACTATCCTTGTGAGAAAATGCAACTCTAGGCCAACTCGCTTGGGAATATTAAGAGTCTTTGGCACATCTTCAAAGAAAACAGTTTCCCCATGGGGTTACTTCTGATGTTTACGCCTCCAGTTTCAATTGTTTGGTGGAGAGTCCGTTGAACTCAGTTAATTCTTTTTATTTACCTCAATGTTCGATATCACAGGCCAGCATTGTAAGCACTATTCTAAATTGCAGCTTGTGTACACTCGGGAAAAAAAGGGCCTATTCGTCTCCTCGGGTCTCCTCCATTTTTTTCTTCCTGCATTGGTTAATGTTCCCTTCTCCTTGTTGAATATTTGGAAGTTTCCTTCCAAAACTTGGGAGGGGCTAGTTTCACAAGAAGGTCATGTGAACACGATCTCATGGGCAGTTCATTGACTCTGCCCAGCTTTAACCTCTGCAGTTGGAGCAGGAGAGTGAAGGGCAGTGGACAGACAGACACTGCCCTTTCCCTCTCCATTTATTCTCCTCCTTCCATGCCCCTTTTCTGCCTGGAACCTTCTCCATGCTCTAGTTAACAAATGTGCATTTCAGCATTCAGGCTGAAACTCAACTGCCAGCACAAGACAACTAATGCCATTTGACTTAAGAACAATCTGCATTTAAGAAGTCAGGGTTTTCTTTTACTATTGTTATTATTATTATACTTTAAGTTCTAGGGTACATGTGCATAACGTGCAGGTTTGTTACATATGTATACTTGTGCCATGTTGCTGTGCTGCACCCATCAACTCGTCAGCACCCATCAACTCGTCATTTACATCAGGTATAACTCCCAGTGCAATCCCTCCCCCCTCCCGCCTCCCCGTAATAGGCCCCGGTGTGTGATGCTCCCCTTCCCGAGTCCAAGTGATCTCATTGTTCAGTTCCCACCTATGAGTGAGAACATGCAGTGTTTGGTTTTCTGTTCTTGCGATAGTTTGCTGAGAATGATGGTTTCCAGCTGCAACCACGTCCCTACAAAGGACACAAACTCATCCTTTTTTTTATGGCTGCATAGTATTCCCTGGTATATGTGTGCCACATTTTCTTAATCCAGTCTGTCACTGATGGACATTTGGGTTGATTCCAAGTCTTTGCTATTGTGAATAGTGTCGCAATGAACATACATGTGCATGTGTCTTTATAGCAGCATGATTTATAATCCTTTGGGTATATACCCAGTAATAGGATGGCTGGGTCATATGGTACTTCTAGTTCTAGATCCTTGAGGAATCGCCATACTGTTTTCCATAATGGTTGAACTAGTTTACAATCCCACCAACAGTGTAAAAGTGTTCCTATTTCTCCACATCCTCTCCAGCACCTGTTGTTTCCTGGAAGTCAGGGTTTTCTAGTCTGCCCAATGCTTCTGCTTTAGAATAAATTAAAGAGGAGGACCTCAGCCCATGTTTATATGCCAACTTTATCCATTTACCTCTCAGAAACACACCCTGTTTTCCTTTGAGTTTCTCTACATCCCACTTTCAACTCTTCCTTCTCTTGTGCCTCCAGTATCCTGAGTCTACAGTTCCCACCTCCCTAGTCCCCAATGCACACTGTGAACATCCTCTTAAAAAATGACCTAATCTTTCTAGAACCTTAAGGCTGGCAAGGAAAAAAATATAAATGCATCCCTTGCCTTCCTGGCTCTTATAAATTTTAAAATGATACAACATGTGTTTCTAGAAGGGAAAGTGTTATTTGAATTCTTGGATTTTGCCCCGGCAATGATGGGCCTATTAACCTCCCATTAACATTGGCTTTTTGATTATGGCCAAACCATTATCTTTTTCATTTCACTTTTTAAAATTACTGTTTGATTACAGTGGAAGTGTTGCATTAAAGTGATAATGTTGGAGTGAGGATGCCCCAATTTAAGACCTCAAGATCCCAGTGACTTTATTTTGCTTAAAGAAATATTTATATGGTACTTACTATGTGTCAGGTCGTGTCCTGTGTGCTTTACAGCTACAAACCCACTTAATCCGTATCACAATCCTATGTGATATAGACTACTGCTATCTTCATTTTACAGATGAGGAAATAGAAGCCCAGAGAGGTCAGGTAACTTACTCAAGGTCCTGTAAAATGTTGGGATTTGAACCTACTCATTCTGGCTCCAGAGTCCCAGCTCAGAACCACTAGCATTGTTTTCTCTCTGCTGAGGATTATCTGGGGCACCATTTCTTTATTTGTACAATGAAGGAGTTGAAATGTATAACTTCTGAATTAATTCCAGGACTAATATCATGGGGGACAGTGATAATTTCAGGGTGTTTTGTAAGCCATAACACCTGGCTTTTATAATTTTTATCCTGATCCATGTGTTGAAATAATTATTTTGGGTACAATATTCTGTGCATAGCTCTTAAGTCCCATGCCCAGCCATTCTGTGATCTCAACATTGAGGAGGAGAAACAACCATTGAATGAATTGACTTCTGAAAGCACATTCCAAGACCCACCAATGCAGTGCCATGTTTGAAAGAAAGGGTACCCCAGAGAGGAAGTCTGGGAGATACTGCATATCACATCTCACCCTTTTGAGGAATCATAGTACACTGAACATGTTGGAGGAACCTAGTTGTTCTGCAATTGGGAAATCAATTCAACTTTGATTATTCAAGTGTTTACCATTCTTGTCTTACCAGGAAATCTACTCTTTGAGCAGCATTTTATTAGCATCCCCTACAACCAGGCTTCTGAAAGACACTAGGGACACACTGGCTGACACGTTTTTATAAGTGGTTTCTACAGCTTTGAATCTGCAGAGATGTGAAAGTTTTACTCTTTTGTGCTGGTACCCATCTGTGTATATATAGCTGTATAAATATTAGGAACAACAGGAGTCTTCTGTAAAAAGATTACATATCTACTACCTCTTGAGATTCTCAGCTAACAAGATATGTATACTTCTCCCACAGCCATCGTTATGGTGAAAATATTCACTTAAATACAAACTGTACATGTAAAGATGTGAAATTGACCCTCAAGCTGTCTCTCCCTTCACAGTTCCATGCCAGCTAGAGAATGTGGTCAAACGTTGACTTTCTCTCACCCTCTTCTTACATCATCTTTTCTTCCCATATGTTCTTGGGCTTTTTCTGTATTTATTTCCTTTGGCTTTCCATTTCTATTTTCCCCTCCTTCCTCTACCTTTCATAATTCCCAAAGACAAGGATGTTCAGGAGAGAGAGGACTGGCAGCTAACAGAGCAATGTCACTAAACACTGAGGCTGGGTCACCACATGTGGCAACACAGTGTTTCCATTTGCTGATTTATTATTTTTACAATGCCCACTTGCAAAAAGGGTTTCTTTACTCCGCTTGGTAGTTTTCTTTTATGGTGTGTAATTTTGAATTAAAAAAATAAAATACATATACACAGTTAAAAGTAAAACCTAACTCTAAAGAAAGGAATGAAATAAAATGAAACGTGAAAGTCTTCCTCTCACCTGAGTTTTAGTCTTCGCTCCAAAGATAAACACTGCTAACAGGTTCATGTGTATCATTTCAGAAAAGTTTTATTCAACTACCTCTGTGTGTGTGTGTGTGTGTGTGTGTATGTGAATATATATATGTATATATGTAATGTAAATCAATCTATCTCATACTACACACAATGTTCATTATCTTGCTTTTTAGTTGCCTTAATAACAAACCTTAGACATCTTTCTAGTTCCAAATTAACTACTCTTTTTTTTTTTTTATCAGATGCAGAGTATTTAAAACTTTGTAATATATTGAACCAGTCCCCACTGACAGATGTAGGTTTTTCCATTTTCTGCTATCAACATTGCTGCATTGTGTATTTTTTTTTACATATAATTGGGCTTACTTTTGCAGCTATGTCTGGGAGTAAATTCCATACAGTGGAATTGCCAGTTCAAAGGGTGGTATGTTTTCTAACTGGAGAAAATTTTGCCAAATTACCCTCCAATTAGGTTGCAACATTTGTGTTTTTACCCTGTGTGTACGAGAACCTTCTTCCTTCCAACCTTAGGTATTACCAAGCTTTTAACTTTTGCTCATCCGAAATAGCTAATACAAGTTATATTTACTGATTTAAAATGACAACTGTCATTTTTATTGTGATTTACTTTATAGAACACAGATTACACCTTCTTATTTAATCTGCATAATGAATAGTGACATCGGGATCAGTGTTTTTTTTGTTTGTTTGTTTTGTTTTTTCCATATGAAGAAGCAGAGGCTCAAAGAGGGAAAGTGACTTGCCAGAGCCAAACAGTGAGAGAACAGAGAATCAAAATCAGGTTTCCTGACTCAAGATTGATTGATTGACTGATTTTTCTAAATTGCACTGTCTCTCCAGCCAGGGTGAGGGTGAAAATATTGTGTGGATATGTGTGTGTGCGAGTGTGTGTGCATGTGCCTGTATATGCATGTGTGTGCATCTGTAATGGGGAGCCGGGGCCTGAGGAGGGAAGATGACTGAATGCAGGATCTTTTTTCCCTTCTTCTCCCCACTAGTTCTCCTTAATACCCTGAAAAAGAATCACATTTGAGCATCAGGTGCTTTCTTCAACATGATCAGATTTAATTATCACACCCAGCATCATTCTTCCTCATCTGACTCTCGGCCAAATCCTCACTTTGTGGATCCCACGGAAATAGAACCAAGGAACATGGAAATAAGAGGCCATGTGTGAAATTTAAGTTAGAGCCAAGTCAGAACTTTGTCACCTCACATTTCTAAAGCACTCAGTCCTAGAATCAGCACCCACAGGCTGCCTTTCTTATCTCTTATTCACACACACCCCACTTAAAGTCAGGTGCACTTGGCTGGGTGCGGTGGCTCATGTCTGTAATCCTGGCACTTTGGGAGACCAAGGTGGGCAAATCACCTGAGGTCAGGAGTTCAAGACCAGCCTGACCACCATGGCAAAAACCCATCTCTACTAAAAAATACAAAAATTAGCTAGGTGTGGTGGTGGGCTCCTGTAATCCCAGCTCCTGGGGAGGCTGAGGCAGGGAGAATTGCTTGAACCTTGGAGGTGGAGGTTGCAGTGAGCTGAGATCACACCACACTGCACTCCAGCCTGGGTGATAGAGTGAGACTCTGTAATTAATACATAAATAAAGTCAGGTGTACTCATCCTGATGGTACTGAGAGACTTCAGGGACTTTGAATCTTTGCCTCTTTCTCCTTGTGACTGTTGGTAATTCCTTGAAAGAGAGGGTAACTACAGAAATATCCACCTTTTTAATTCTCAACAAGATAGTGGATTGGCCTCTAGCATCTATTCTCACATCCTTCCAGCATATCTTCCTGTAATGTGCTAGAGAGGCTGGAAAGCTAGAAATGACATTTTCCAGACTCCGTTGCAGCTAGGTTCCAGTTGGAAAGTAGATTTTGTTAAGTAGATGTAGCTGTGCCTTCTTGAATCCACTGGGGGATTTTTCAGGTTCACTGGTTTCTAGGGCATAAATCTGTGACATATCTTCCCCCTGGCCACATTTAAGGCTGGGAAAAAAACACCAGTCAGATTAGATGACTAATCTTGCCATAATGGAGTGTAGTTTGAAGTGTCTATTTTTCAGATTCCTTACTACCTTTTATAGTTGACAGATTTTTTTCCACTTTGTATCTGGGTTGTATTACAATCCCATTGGCCAGTCTTATTAGGCTTCTTGCTAAAGCAAACAATCCCCAAGTAGCCAACAAACAAAAAGAGGACAAAAGTTTCTACTCTTCCTTTGTAAAAGGTGACATCTTCAGATGCCATCTATTATGGGCTTCATAAATGTGTACTTAGTTCATGGATCATTAAGAATCATGAAATGAGTGGAGAGATAATGTTATTGATGTTTTGACATCTGAGGTATTTCTGTGGTGACATATTTTCTGTTGTAACTTGGGTGCTCCTCTGTGAACTTGTCTGTCACACCTTTGCTGCCCTTCACTTGTGCTAGAGTTTTGCTTTGAGATGGAAAAACACAAATACCTAAAAAAACATAACTCACCCCACTGTAATGAAGATCAAAGTGAAAAAATGAAGAATGGCAAGACATCCCAGGTGTGTTTTTAAATTCCCAGAAAATTTTGCCTCTGGGGATTCTCCGTGCTTCTTGCCAGAAAAGGTTTTCCCTTTTAGAACGTAAGGCACTATTGCTTATTTTTCAGTTACAGATGGGGATTTTTAGTAAAGACCAGGCCCCCTCTCACCATTGTTTATCTGAGGTGTCTGATCACTTTCTTTATTGGCATATTGTCCAAGACGTAGACAAAACTGCTAAAGGATTTTGGATGCATTAGGTGAGGGAGAGGTGTGTGTTCTTCTGTCTCTAGAGCACAAATTTGATTAGCCCTTTTTATTAGAAGTCAAGAATGACATTCAGTCTTAACCTAGCTCATCTCTCACACTGTGGCTTTGGTGTTTCACCTTCTTTCTCTGAAAGATGGGGGCAAGCATGATAAAGGACAGCATTTCTTGGGTGTTTACTCTGCCAGGCATAGTGTTAAGTGTTTTCCATATACTATCTCATTTAATCCTCATAGTAAGCCTGAGGTTGTTATTGTTATTATTATTATTTTGGAATTGTATATTTTTTCATTTAGGCGAAATTTGCATAACAAAATTAACCATTCTGGAAGTGAACAATTCAGTGGCATCTAGTACATTCACAATGGTACAACCGTTGTGATGAACTATGGTACAACCATCACCTCTAGTTCTAAAACATTATTATCACCCCAAAAGGAAATCCCATATCTGGTAAACAGTCACCCCACCATTCCCATTTCCCCCTAGCCCCTTCCCACCACCAATCTACTTTCCGTCCTATGGATTTGCCTATTCTGGACATTTCATATAACTGGAATCATACAATATTCATTCTTTTGTGACCAGCTTCCTTCAGTTAGCATAATGTTTTCTAGGTTCATTCACATTACAGCAGGTATTAGTATTTCATTCCTTTTTATGGCAGAATAACATTCCAGTGTATGGATATACCACCTTTTGTTTATCTTTTTTTGTTGTTGTTTGTTTGTTCGTTTTTGAGACTGGGTCTCACTGTCGCCCAAACTGGAGTGCAGTGGCACGATCTCGGCTCACTGCAACCTCCGCCTCCCAGGCTCAAGCAATTCTCCTGCCTCAGCCTCCCGAGTAGCTGGGATTACAGGCATGTGCCACTACTGCCCGGCTAATTTTTGTGTTTTTAGTAGAGACGGGGTTTCACCGTGTTGGCCAGGCTAGACTTGAACTCCTGACCTCAAATGATCCACCTGCCTTGGCCTCCCAAGGCACTCCTTACAGGAGTGAGCCACCGTGCCCGGCTCACCTTTTGTTTATCTATTCATCTGTTTATATACTTTTGGGCTCCTTCTACATTTTGGCTATTGTGAATAGTGCCATGTGAACATTTGTGTGTGTATTTGCTTGAGTACCAGTTTTCATTTCTTTTGGACATATACAAGGAAAGTCACCATGTGGAAGTGTGGGTACAGAGAAGGTAAGTATGCTAGTAAGGGTTGGAGATAGGATTCAAACCCAGAGCCTTCATGTAACCAACGTGTCGGTCGTGCTGCTTCCTATAATAAAGAACTCTCTCTGGAATCCCTCTTAGGGAACTAGCTTATAACAAAGTATCTTTAGCATTTGGTAGTGAAAGTCCTGCAGGCGTGATGGGGTTCAGGTAGAATCCCTTTAAAGTATCCACTGCTCTCCAGCAAATGGTGTTGTTGGGAGGCATTCTTTCTTATTCTTGAACTTCAGGTAATAGTTAGAGGTAACTTATTTATTTATTTATTTTTGAGACAGAGTCTTACTCTGTCACCCAGGCTGGAGTGCAGTGGTGTGATGTTAGCCCACTGCAACCTCTGCCTCCCAGGTTCAAGTGATTCTCATGCCTCAGCCTCCAGAGTAGCTGGGACTACAGGCACCCACCATGATGCCCGGCTATTTTTTGTATTTTTAGTAAAGACGAGGTTTCTCCATGTTGGCCAGGCTGGTCTCGAACTCCTTACCTCAGGTGATCCACCTGCCTCGGCCCCTCAAAGTGCTGGGATTACAGGCGTGAGCCACCACACCTGGCCCAGTAGTTAGAAGTAATTTTAATCTCTATGGTGTGTTATTTTTAAAAAATATCTTTACATGGGGTTTTCATTTGGCCATTATAACAACCATCTGAGGTAGCCAGCTTTATAACTTTCATCTCCATTTTACAAATGAAGAAACTGAGACTCAGAGAGGTTAAGGAACTTGCTCAAGGTCACACAGCTTAAAGGTAGACAATCCAGGGCCTATACTGGGTCTTCTATGGCCTTGTTCCCTCTCCACTTAGCAATCAGAAATGGTTAGAAAACAGGCACATGCAAACTGCCTTCTTTACATCAAAAGCTAGTTGTAATAAAGGAGTGTAGTTTTACAGTTATCATGCCATAATGATGGTAACAACAGCAGCCACAATAGTAGCAGCAGACAATTCCAGCGTCTCTACATTGTGCTTATGCAGCAAATATAATCCAGCACAGAGTAACTTTCTACTAACATTTTTTAATCAGTGCACTTTAGTATGTGGAATAAGCATCATAAAAGCTCTCAATCCCGAAAGGTGTACCCTGGTCTCCCAGGGTCTACCTTGAAGTTTATCCCTGACAGTTGTTCACTGTTGGTGACCTTACCATTGACTACGACTAGAAACTGTTATTTCTCTTTTTCAGTATCTCCTTCTATTTCCCACTATCTCAGATCATATGAACCATTTCCTGTTTTGTAGTTAAGCACCCTGGAAGTGAAATATCAAGTGAGCAGAAAGAGCTAGGCACAGAATTCTGGGTGCCTTTCTAGAACTTTCCAAATTGCCTTGCTTTCCCTCAGAGGGCTGAGCCCACCACACTCCTCCCTGAGTATTGGTCATGGGCCTTTACACAGCCTCCCAGTCTAGGTCTCATTCCACCTCATGAATTTACTGGTCTGCAGATGCCCACCTCCTGCTTTCTTGTTGGGATATTTGTTCCTAAGATGTCACGTGAAGATGATTTCAATGTGAACCACTACTAGTGAATAGTGGGGAAAGCATTGCTTCCCGGGATGGCCAATACATACCCATGCCCAAGGTTAGCACTGTTCCTATAGCAGCAGCTGAGCTGGTACTTGAGTAGTGAGGTTATAAATTGAGTGGTGAGGCTGTTTAGATTTTCCCAAAGTAACCTGGGTAGCTGGTCTCTCCATTTCCCTTTATCCATGAGGGATGGTTCTGTCTTTCTGATTCAGACATTGTTACATGTAAAAATAAACTCCAGGCTCATTACTCTGACATTTTATATCTGGATATTTTTTGATGTGAGCATAAGGCTTCAATGGCCAATTTAACTGAAGACATAGATTTATTTACTCATCAATTCTAAAGCAATATTATCCATCATTCAGTTGCATAGATGAGGGCTTTATTCATTTGACCAGCCTCAGAAATGAGCCATATTTGGGGTTAAGGAAAAGTAAGGAATTGAGGCTGATGCACAAGAGATTGTCCCTGGTTGTAGATGGACTGGCTGGCTGCAGAATTCCAGTTCTGTGTTCAGCCATGGGTGGTGAGGTGGGATTGCCTTGGCCTTAAGCTCTAGGAGATTAAATGTACAGCAATTTCCTGAAGCTGAGTTATCTCTAGGAAGAGAGAAGCTATTCTGGGGCCTTAAGTCACCTTACTTGTGGGTGGGCAGGATGTGACCTCGGCTGGGAGGCCCTCATGCCTGCCCCCTCGAGCTCTATATAAGCCACTTACTGCCGTTGAAGATTAAGGGAAGAAACAAATGACCATAGCCTGCCTGCTACCTCTTTGTTTTCTGATAGTGGGTGCAGTTGGGGGCTAGAGGGGCTGAGCACCACTGTAGGTCTCTCCATAGTGATTTCTAGGCACTCTTCTGCCCCTGTCGCATAGTATAGGAACTTCTGAGGCCAGTCAGAATCTGAGAGAACTAGTGTATTATTTGTTTGGCATTGTTTCCCAGGCTTGCCAGATAAGACAGTCACTTTTGGAGGCTGGCAGTGGGATGGGGAGAGTTTTGTTCACCATAAAAAAGCTTCTTGGGCCCTTCCTCTAGAGAATTTGATTCAATAGATGTAGGGTAGGTCCCAGGAATCTGTATTTTAACAAACCTTGTGTTATTCCTAGTGCCAGGCAAGCTTGGAAAACACTGGTTTATAGTAAGAGGTTTTGAAATGTGCAATCTCATCTCTTGTCTCTTTTCTCCTGCAGTATTTTTCCCTCTTCTGTCTTGGTGGCAGATGCTCATAAGAAGATGACTCATATCCCTTGGATCTTACCACTTCAGTGTGCTCCATTGGGATTTTCATCTATCTACATCTCATTGCCTTCCTGGGGACTCAGGAAGGAGGGATCCATGAGGGATGGTTCTGTCCTTCTGATTCAGACATTCAGGCTGGAATTACCCCTAGGAGCAGCCCTCAACCAGGACCCAAGAAGAGTTGGTGTATAAATACCCCAGCTCCATCGCCTCTCAGCTGGGATAAATCTGAGCCATGTCCTGCACCATTTCCCAGAACTTCCCTGCACCATTTCCCAGAATTTCCCAGTGGGATTAAACTCTAGTCATGCACAGTGGTAATATGCTTGACAATGCACTCTTTATAGGCTGCCTTTCCTTCCTGTCTCACTTACTTGATTCTATATTTCCTTACCAGCATTTCCTTGCCTCTCAAATAAACTACAGTCAGTTCTGCTATAACATGACAAATGAGTTTCTAGAAAATCACCATGCCATGCAAAATTATGCAATAAAAACCACAGGGCTTGTGGGATAAATGAGATTAGGGGGCACAACACTTAAAAAAGTAGTGATATATAAAAAATAAGATAGGGACCTAATAAAAATTATAGTTTTACACGTGTTGTATGGTTTAAAAATGCATAAGTACAACAATAGATAGGGCACTTTACCTAGAAAAATCCCTGAAGGTGGCTTCTGGAAGTGGTCATTGGAAGAGTTGCAGCTTGTGACTTACCATGCAAGAGTGGAAGGAAGGTGGTCAGAAACCCGATGGAAAATTTTAACACCAGATGTGGATGGTTGTGGCTTCTAAGGTGAACTGAGGTAGCTTGTCGATGTTCAAGGGTGTGTATGTGTGTGCATTTTGTAAATGCAGCTCAATTCAGCTGGGTGCACTTTTCTGTGTTCACTTACTATTTCTTTCAGACAAAATGGCACATAAGCAAATGTGAAATTTGCATGATGCCCAAGTCATTTCCTAATGTATCAGTCACATTGGAACAAATTTTTGTTTTTAAGACAAGTGTTTGGAGCAGAATTTTCCATACTTGTACTAGTGTTGTTGTTGCAGGGCTTGCTTCTAAACCTAAGCTAAAATTACCTATCAATGAGAGCTTGATGGTGGTTTTATTTTTTAAGTGGCTCTTTCTCCTGTTGAACAAGGCTGATAAGCAAAACACAATCCCTTTCACACCCAAGTAAGTTCAGTAGAGACTGTGGCTGGATATAAGAAGTGACAACTTAAGCCAGAATGTCCCTGTTGGAGGCTCTGCACTCCAAGTTACCTGGTCTCACCTACTCATTTTCTTGTAACTCACCTGGGGACTGCAACCCTGTTTTACAGGTCTTGAGAATCTTGGCTGCCTATTTGCAGTTTCTTGGAATGGGATTAAACCTAAAATCAAATGTCAGATTATTATGAGCTAAAGCAGAATTCTGTAAATGCTCGGTTTCTTCATTAGGGGAAAAAATTAACGTGGAACCTTGGTAGATATATTACTCACCTGCATTCAGTGCTTCCCAAGAGGTAAAATTACAGTATTAGCTCAGCACATTCTTAATTTCCCATGGTAGGTTACAAATGGGCTCTTTTCTACTCTACAACTTCTTTAATCTCAATACCTTATTTCTCCCACATGTAGCTCTACACAATCAAGCAACCTATATACCACATGGCTCATTTGTCTAACTGTTTCTGCTTTGGTTTCAAGTTCATGCTTTCTATAACCTTGATTTTGACCTGGGTGTGCATGCAGGCTGCAAGTTCAATGTTTTTCAGAATGTAGACTTCAGATCAACCACATCAGAATCTCCCCCAGAGAGCTTGTTGCAAGCATAGATTCTTGGGCTCCACCCCAGACCTCCTGAATCAAACTACTTTGAGAGTGGGGCTCAGGGATCTACATTGTTTTCTACAAGCTATTGGGTGATGCTTATGTGCACTCAAGGTTGAAACTCACTGGTTTCGACCAGTGGGTCTCAACTGGGGCCAATTTTGCTCCACAAGGGGACATTTGACAATGTCTGGAAATGTATTTAGTTGTCACATCTCGGGGGAGGTGCTACTGCCTAAGCAAGTAGAGGCCAGGTGTGATGGTTAATATTGAGTGTCAACTTGATTGGATTGAAAGATGCAAAGTATTGTTCCTGGATGTGTATGTTAGTCTGTTTTCATGTTGCTGATAAAGACATACCCAAGACTGGGCAACTTACAAAAGATAGAGGTTTAATGGATTTATAGTTCCACGTGGCTGGGGAGGCCTCACAATCATGGCAGAAGGCAAGGAAGGAGCAAGTCACCTCTTACATCCATGGTGACAGGCAAAGAGAGAGCTTGTGCAGGGAACCTCCCCTTTATAAAACCATCAGATCTCATGAGACTTTTTCACTATCATGAGAACAGCATGGGAACGACCTGCCTTCATGATTCAATTACCTCCCACCAGGTCCCTCTTCCAACACATGGGAATTCAAGATGAGATTTAAGTGGGGACAAAGCCAAACCATATCAGCATGGCTGTGAGAGCGTTACCAAAGTAGATTAACATTTGAGTCAGTGGACTGGGACAGGCAGACCTATCCTTAATCCGGTGGGCACCATCTAATCAGCTGCCAGTGTGGCTAGAATAAAGCAGGTAGAAGAATGTGGAAGGACTTGACTTGTTGAGTCTTCTGGCCTTCATCTTTCTTCTGTGCTGGATGCTTCCTGCCCTCAAACATCAGACTCCAAGCTCTTCAGCTTTTGGACTCTTTGACTTACACCGGTGGTTTGCCAGGGACTCTTAGGCCTTTGGCCATAGACTGAAGGCTGCACTGTTGGCTTCCCTACTTTTGAAGTTTTGGGACTTGGACTGGCTTCCTTGCTCCTCAGCCTGCAGAAGGCCTATTGTAGGACTTCACCTTGTGATCATGTGAGTCAATTCTAATAAACTCCCCTTCATCTATACATATATCCTGTTAGTTCTGTCCCTTTAGAGAACCTTGACTAATATACCAGGGATGCTGCTAAACCTCCTATAAGTGTACAGGACAGCGCCCAGGACATGTAAATGGTGCCAAGGTTGAGACACCCTGGTTTCAACCCTGAGAGATTTCTCCAAGGTCTGCTGCACTTATAGGGCTGTTTCCTTTCTCATTATTTTCTTTGGTTTCTTTACAACCGAATGGCTTAGAAGCAACAGAGTTCTCTGGATAAGTAGAAATATGTGTGGGGGCAGACTGGCAGCTTTATGTGGGTAGAATCAGGGTGGGTATGAGTGATCACTGACTCCTTAAAAGATGCCCTCCCCAGAATCCAAGAGTTGAACTATAAATCAGGTCAGCTTAGGTCATCCAAGAGATGAGGGGCCCTTGCAGAGTTGGAGCAAATAACACAAATTTGAAGAAGCAGAATGGGCTTTTCTTGCAGTGTGCGTGGATTCTTTGTCAAACATACTCAGTTGTTATTACCTGACATATGCATGATTCAATGAAAGCTGGCCCTATTCATCACCTAGGACAGTGCCTGTATGACCCTTCCATGCTTCATGTGTTACTGACCTGTGCTTACTAAACATTCTGCAAATATCTTCTAAATCATCAAAGAGGGGTTAGTATGTTTAGTACCATTTCAACATTGGGAGTATTCCATTGTGCCATGAATCTTTGAAAACTGGTAATTCATGTATAGGATAAATGGTGATTCAACTGCCAGCTCTGAAATTCTGAGTCTATATTATATACCAAGGAATATTTATTGGTATAAATATTATACCAATTATTCAGTGATAAGACTTGTCCACATTATACAAAGAAGGATGTTTCAACTGCTAACTAGTGAGATGTTACAAGTTCATGTATGTTATTGAAACGTTTTTGTATATGCTGTAGCTTGAATGTAGAACCTCTTTCATCTGTAGCCTGTTGAAGTCTGGAAAACCTTTTAGGATCCTTTAAAATGATTAAAATGTTGACATGGTTTGGATAATTATAATACTTAACATTTATTGAGCACTCACACTTGCCAGGTGCTCTTCTAAGCACTGGACATTTATTTTGCTCATTCAATTCTCACAACAACCCTATGGGATAGAGGTATGATTATTACCATTTTACAGATGAGGTTAAATATGAAGGACATGCAGATAGTAGGTGGCCAAACTACAGTTGGAACTCAGGAAGTCTGGGTTCTTAACGAGTATTATTCTGCCTCAATTTCTTCAAATGTAGTCAATAACTTGTCACATCTGACTTGAATCAAGTGAAATGATTAAGATGATTTTCTTGGTCCAGCACTGTTCAGTAGAAATGGGATGCAAGTCACATGTATAATTTTAAGTTTTCTAGGAGACGGACTGTTAAAAGATGTAAAAAAAAAAAAAAAAAAAAAAAGGTGAACTTAATCTTAACAGTATATTTTATTAACCAACATATCTGAAGTACTATAATTTGAACATGTGATCACTATAAAACATTATTAGTATTTTACATTTTTCTTTTGTAGTATGCCTTTGAAGTTCTGTATATATTTTACACTTACAGCACATCTCAATTCAGATTAGCCAAGTTTCAAATACCCCAAAGCCATATGTGACAACTGGCCACCATATTGGACAGTGCATCCTTAGCTGATACTTGGTGAGAAGCATTAGGCTTGGAGAACTGAGTTTGAATGATTTTCGAAAGGCAGGAGGATTGTTTTCCAATCCTGCTTTTTTTTTTTTTTTTTTTTTGAGACGGAGTCTCGCTCTGTCGCCCAGGCTGGAGTGCAGTGGCGCGATCTCGGCTCACTGCAAGCTCTGCCTCCCGGGTTCACGCCATTCTCCTGCCCCAGCTCCCTGATAGCCTGGGCTATAGGTGCCTGCCACCTCGCCCGGCTAGTTTTTTGTATTTTTTAGTAGAGACGGGGTTTCACCATGTTAGCCAGGATAGTCTTGATCTCCTGACCCAGTGATCCGCCCGTCTCGGCCTCCCAAAGTGCTGGGATTACAGGCTTGAGCCACCGCGCCCGGCCTTAAATGTTTTTCCATATTTTGACAGACTTCTGTGGCTACTTCTTTCCACGGGCTGGCTTCTGCAAATGGACCCAAGCATTTATACCCTCATTTGCACACATGCCCCTCCTCTGTAACTGCCAATAAATATTCTTGAAAGGGGATTTAACTCACAACACACACACACACACACACACACACACACACGAAGAAAACACTGACCATCTTTGTTGCCAATGTGTTATTTTCATTGGATTGAGGAGTGTACAGGAGGGGAGAGATGTTTCATTTTTGCCTGTGTGATACCTTCCTATGTCTGCTTGACCTTTCAACCTTCACATACTGCCAACTTGGCCCCAGTGTAATTCAAATGGAACACACACACGCGCGCGTACATACACATTTTAACCCAGGAATGGGAATATATGGATCTATAGCCTTAAAAGCAAAAAAGCTTGTTGCATGGCTAGCCCAGAACTCAAACAAAGCTCCCACACTTGTGTCATAATGGCACCAAGTTTGATGAAAGACATCAGCTCAACTCAGAAGCATATAGGGCTGCTTTAAAGCCTAGAAGAGCAAGTACCTTTTGTGTATCTGTCTAGTGGAGGACGTCTATCCCTGATTGCTGGATAAAATGCACAGAGATGCCCCTTGAACACTCAGACCAACAGGAGCATTAGCCATTGGTATTGTCATCTTTCTTTTAATTAAATTCGTGGGAGCAAGTAGTTCTAGAAAAACACAGTCATTGAGGAGCAACATATTGCAGTGAGATCACAGATGAAAGGTTTTAGTCTTGACTTTTGCCATTAACTAGCCATGTGACCTTCATTCCTCTAGGCCTTTGAGGTAATAAAGGGATTTGGGATTAGATTTCAATCCAGGATGCACATTAAAGTCACTGAGGACTTTGTTGTTAAATGTTGATGCCCAAATCCAATTCTAGACCAATTAAATCAGAACCTCTGAGGTTGGAGCCAGGTTGAGAATCACTGGATTAAATGATCTGTAATTTTCCTCTAAGTCTTCAATGCTATAGTGGATCACCTGTTACAGATAGTGTAGTGTGTTACCTACTTCCAAGCCTTGGGAAGGAAAGTGTCATTTGCATTCTGTGCCTCCTATTCCTTTTGAATCAGTCAGGGCCCTGGTTTCAGGGTGGGAAGTCAAGTTAGGCTGCTACCTGCCTCAAAATCTTCATTCCTAAGGAACTACTAGTATTGGGGAGAATGTTAGAGGGCTGATTGTGTTGTAAATGGGCCCTCACTCTTTTAGTGGAAAATTAGGGGACCAGAGAGAAAGAAGAGAAGGATTTAGGTGTCTAATTTCAAATGCTGTTTATTTGTAAGAGAGAGAAAATCCATTTATTTTAATTCAATTTCAATTAGTTAGGCCCTTTCTAGTCTCAGAAATGATTTAAGGTATCAGGGGAAGATAACTAATATTAGGTGTCTCCATTCCTCCCTCCTGAGAAGAGTTCCATAGAGAAGGAAATACTCTGGTGTGTCTCATCCGTATTCCCTAGAGTATAGATGAAATCAGAGTATTTCAAGGGTGGGTGATTGTATCAGTCAGGACCAGCCCAGTAACAAATGACTCCCAAATCTCACCGGTTTACAACAACAGATGTTTATTTCTTGCTCATGAAAAATGTCTGATACAGGTCAGCTACAGCTCTCTCCTGTCTCCTTCACTTCAGGACTGGAGCTGATGGGATTGGTCTCTGCCTAGAACACTGCTGGCCCAAGTGGCAGATAAAAGAAGAGAAAATGGTGATCACACACTTGATCTTAATGCTTATGCTCAGAAGTGACACAACCCTTCTGCTCACACTTAATTGGCCAAAGCAAGTCATGTGGCCAAGCCAACTCTGAGTTCAACAGAGCAAAGATGGGGATGTGTCAGCCTTCTGCAAGGATAAGGATGAAAACAGTAATGCAATCTACTACGGTAGCAAAAGATGCTGTAGTAAAGAGAGTCACAAGCTTCCATCTACACAAGGAGTGACCGCATGGCCACAACCCAAGTTAGCTCATAGCTGTCATGGCCTGCCTCTCCCCGCCCCTCCAGTTGATCTACCAGAGTTCACTTTTGCCCTGAACACACCAAGCGGGAGCCCTTGGGACATACTGTAACAGCAATTCCTGTCATGCTGGCCTCTGCTGACCTTTGACCTTTCCAAAATCCTTCCATCTGCTGAAAGATGCTTGTTTGCTCTCCATGCAGATTTACTGATGACTTGAACAAAGATCTAGGATGGGCCCAGCCTTTCCATCTGGAGGCAAGGAAGCAGGGTGGCTGGGAACAATGGTTCTCAAATTTGGCTGCACGCCAGAGTCACCTGGGAGCTTGGAAAAGTCCTGATGACTAGGTCCTACTCTCTGAGATTCTGATTTAGTTGATCGTGAGTCCAGCCTGGGCTTGGATGATTCTAAGTCAAATTCTGAGAACCTCTGGTTAAAAGCACCAGCTTCCCAGC
The DNA here is from genome assembly GCF_008728515.1 of Papio anubis. NCBI lineage: Eukaryota > Metazoa > Chordata > Mammalia > Primates > Cercopithecidae > Papio > Papio anubis. The sequence goes on along the minus strand of NC_044996.1, from coordinate 128,035,677 downwards.
CAGCTGAGACCTGGGTTCAGAACTTGACTTCCTCATTTCTCAGCTGTGTTGCTTTTGCCCAAGTCACTGTATTTCTCTGTTGCTTGGTTTTCTCATCTGTCTCTATGTCATAGGCTTTTGTTGTGATAATTAGAGGAGGGTGAATAAAGCACTAAGTGTTGTGCTTAGGTCCTAGTAAGTGTTCAATATGTATAATAATTGTTGTTACTGTCATCATGCTGCAGCTTCCTGTGCTGCACCAATGCCTCCTGGAAAAACCAGCTGTTCTACTAGATTGGCCGTTGAAGGAATGGTTGTAAAAGCCATACTGTGCTATTAAGCATGATTACATTTAGCAATGGTCTAAGCAATGGGAATGAATGCAGCTTTTGGCTTTCCTTGACTTCTCAAGACCTCACAGCAGAAAAAATCCTCTGGACCTTCTGGAACCCTCACCACTCATTCTTTCATCTCCAGCATGGAAGGCTTATTCTGGGGGAAGCGATTATGATAAAACCACAAAATAAAAAAGAAGGAAATGTAACGATTTTGAAATGTGTCTTTCCATTGTTTTGCGGCCCATTTTAGTTTCCGATATGAATGAGTAAGCTGTTGAGAAGTAAGGGGAACAGCGTGTTGCTCTCTTCCCAGGGCCTTACACAACAAGGAGGTTTGGGCCAGCTGGACTGAGACCCAGGAGCACTTGCACACGCACACCATCCCCCCGGATGTTCCGGAGTGTGTTTGGGTTTCACTTTGAAATAAAACATGAAACATGGGAAGTGCCAGGAAGGGGCAGGGTGGCTAAAAGCTTAAAAGAGCTCTAATACCACTTGCTTCTAGCTATTAGTCAAATTTCTTTGTGGTTTAGGATAACCCACTGGGACCACCGTCCTGAGGGACTTTGGGGAAGGAAGAGAGATGATCACTGGTGTACCTCCCATCATCATCATCCTCCTCATTTCATTTAAAATAAGCATGTAGGGCTCTTCAACCTTTTAATTCTGATTTAGCAAGTTCTTTGCCTCTTAATCTCTCAATTCCCAAGATAAGGCGTTTCCCACTCTCCACCCCCACCCTCATTTGTGCTTATGGAGTTTTTAATGATTTAATAAGCAAATGTCAAGACTTACATTTCTGTTTCCAGGAACTAGTTCTTGATCATTCCTAATTCTTTGCATATGACACATACATCAGAGTTAGTTCCATTTGACATTTGTGAATTTATGGAAAACCTCATCTTTGTGGACATTTAAAACTTGACTGCACCCAGTGAATCCACCCTAGGGAATAATTTTGCAAGGTTCCCTAAAGGATTAGGCGAGATAACCAATAGCATGTTATTTCTGTAAATTCCAATTCCTGGGGGGCTTTGATGAGAAAGGTACTTTTTCATTTTTGTTTCTTTCTCCTGCAAACATGGAAAATAGGAATGTCTCCGAATGATTAAGATCTAAGAGTGGATAATGAAAGCACAGACAGTGATAGTTTTGCTGACTGCCAAGAAAGCAAGCTCTGTAGGGATTTGGGACTGGCTCTGAAGATAGCATGGATTGCTCACATTCTATTTGGACAGAAAGTAGAATTGCTGGATCTGAAACATTTTACCCCTTTTAGGAATTGCTTCTCCAGTTGTGGCCATCCAACTGGGCTAACATGCTGTCTGAAGGGCATGATGCTTATTGTCATGTTAAGAGGGGTTGTAAGGGAAGAGAGGGAGAGACTGGAGAGAAGAAAATTAGCAATTTTTAAATGGAATTTCCCTAAACATGATTGGAAAGCAGAAACACATTTCCATCCATTCTAAATATTGCCATCATTATTTGGGTGAAATTGTGCAAGCATGAACCCTCTTTCTTAATTGCAAGTGTGATTTCAAGATGGAGAAGAGGCTGAAAGTAGAGGGTGTTTTCATTTATTTGAACTGGGATGCATACCCTGCCCCCACTCTCTTTCTTTACAGGTGTATTTTAGAGCCTGCTTTCTCAAAGTGGGATCCATGCAGCCAGCAGCATCGCATCGTCAGGGAGCTCATTAGAAACAAAGACCCTCAACTCCACCCACTGAGTCAGAATCTGCATTTCAGCCAGAGCCCAGGGTGACTGGTTCTCATGCACAGTACAGTCTAGGAAGCATTGCTCTTGAGAATTTTAAAGAGCTATAGATTCTTTCCTTGCTGCGTTGACTCTCTGCAACCCAGTTATGTGAAGGAGCCCCAATTTGGCTCTCTCTAAGGAGCACAAAGCTAGGGGCCTCACTGTGTGCTCAGAAATGTCATATCCATGGTGGGAATAGAAATGCTCTGTTCCAGAAAATCTAGTTGGAGTGATGGCAGGGGCAGAGTGGCAGATCTGTTTGAGATGCCTCTTCTTGTAATGTATGACCGATGAGACCTTGCAGAATTAAGCTGGGTCTCCCATTTCTCTATGCTTTTGCTACTGAGGAAAATCTCCAGTGAGTTCTACCTTTTTCTCCTGCCCACTATCCCTTCCCCCTTTTTTTTTTTTTTTTGAGAGAGGGTCTCACTCTGTCAACCAGGCTGGAGTGCAGTGGCATGATCTTGGGTCATTGCAGCCTCGACCTCCCTGGGCTCAAGCGATCCTCCTACCTCAGCCTCCAGTATACCTGGGACCACAGGTGCACGCCACAATATGTGGCTAATTTTTTTGTCTTTAGTAGAGACAGGGTCTCACTGTGTTGTCCAGGTTGGTCTCAAGTTCCTGGGATCAAGTGATCCTTCCACCTCAGCCTCCCAAACTGCTGGGATTACTGGCGTGAGCCACCATGCCTGGCCTATTCCACCAGCTATTGTCCTACAAATATCTATTACATCTAATGCATTATATGTTTCCAAAAGTGCTTATTTGGGAGAGATGTCTGCTCAATTTTTGCTAGCTTAATTGCCTTCTTTTAATCATTCATTCATTTTGCAAAGCCAAATGTATTTTTATTTGCTAGTGCTTCATTTTCATTATTAAGCTAGCTAAGACCTGGTCACCATAGCTGAAGCAACGTGGAAAACTAAGAAATGGTCTTCATTTAGCCGAATGATGTTGGAAAATCAGGGTTTGGTTCCAATTCTCTGGATAATTCCCTGGTCGCTTCGTTTTGGTTTGACAGAGGAAACAGTCCGCATGCTCAGCCCTTAACTGAGTTTTGTCAAAGTCAAGATACCTTAGTCTCTGTTCCCTGGGGTCTGTGGCATGAGGCCCAGGCTTGGAAGACAGAGACAGGTAGGTCCTGGGCCACAGTCATGTCCAGCTACAAGGGCCACTTGAGAGATGGTGTCCACTGTTCTTTGTGGCATTTTAAGGTCGTGCTTTCTGATTCTCTGCTTTGTGCTGCTTCCAAGTCGCCTGGAGCAAGCTCTTAGTATGTGGATTCTGGCCTCGGAGGAATGCAGTGGCTCCTCCAGAGCTGCCCCACTGACATGTAGGATAAGGGATGGGAGGGAGAGCTGGAGAATATTTCAACCTTGGCTGTTTCCACATGGTTTGGCCTGGTTGGTGCCACAGCCTCTGAAGAACCTGTCTTGGGAGTGGGACTCTGTGTCAGGCCCACAATTTCCCCCTGGGGGCAGCTCTGACACATTTGCTCAAATATTAGCCAGAAGCCGCCCCCCCCCCCCCCCCCGCCCCCACCCATTCCGGAAGCAGCTCTGGGCCCTCTGTGGTCCAGGTTTCAGGAGCTGCAGCCGCCTGGGTGTGGCTGCTCTTCTGAAGTTCCCGGTGCTGCCATCTGGAAAACCCGGACTGGATTTCAGTTCAGGCCTGGCTCAGAGCAAATGTGGGCTTGCCTGTAGCAGGGAAGCTTTCTTTGTGAGGTGTTGATTTAGAGACCCCTAATGTTAATTTGTGAAGTTGGTGATTGGTCTGTTAGGAGCCATCTTGTGACATTGCCCCTAAATCTTTCCTTCTTTTTCTTAAGATAATTCCTCTCCAAGTTATTATGTGAGAACCCAACAAGGCCACCTTCAGTAACTGCTGTTGGGAAACTGATGTGGCTCCATCATGCAGTTCTAATTCATCTTCTTCCTGGTACCTGCTCTAGTTACATCAAGAAGTCAGGTTTGCACTGGTGTATGGTTCTATGTCAGAGGTCAGAGGTCATCTCTGAGGTTACATTGTCCATCACTTGTTAGGAAAAAAAAAAATGGATAGGGAAGACTCTTTGAAGAAAAAACTTCTCGCATTGGTGACTGTCTTTTGAGGAGTTGTCCATGGTCAGCAAGGCAGTTCTGTCGCTAAGTATCATGAGTCTAGCATGTGTGCTCATGGAGGTGGAATATGGTGAGTAGGGGTGGTAGTGGGCAAGTACAGAGTGCCTGATGGCTCTGCAGGGAAAGAACTAGGGCACCATCAGGCTGAGTCTTAGAGCCTGGCAGGACTCAGGCCTGACAGAATGCAGGAGTGCTGGAATGGAAACTGAGGTAGCAACCCACTCACATGATTGAGTGGACACAGCAGGAATTAGGAAACTCAGCAGCAGGTGCCACTTGAGAGGCAGAGACCCAGTCTTCCTGACAGGGATGTCTCTCCAGGGTCCACCCCCAGGTCTTGATCTCTGCTGCTGCCAAAAATGGCAGGGATGACACAGCAGGATTGCTTATCTCTACTGAGCAGATGAGGAAACCGAGGCATACAGCAGCCATGAGACTCATCCCAAGGCTCCTGACAGTCCAGAGGCAGAGCCAGTAGTAGGGGCAGTCTCCCCAGATGAGCAGACCTCAATGAATCTTTACACAGAAGAGGGATAACAGATACAGGAGCATCCAGTAAATACCCCAACAGCTCATCTTGGAACCTGTGAGTCCCTGCTTGTGTTTCTTGGCTTCCCCGGTCCCCTCACACCTCAATAAAAGCCCAGTCTTGTCTTTCTCTCCCAACAGTGCCAGCAAAAGAAATAAGACCTCCAACCACCACAGTGAAAAACCTGCAGGAAGAAAATGTTCACAAAGAGTTGAACCATGGCCCGAAGTGGTTTTGGTTTTCTTTCAAGGCCTGCAGCATCCTGGAGTGCCAGGGGCCTGTGGTCACAAAAGCATCATCTCAAAAGAAACTAAGAGGGGGTCAATTCTGGGGAATACTCTGGACAGTGCTGTGAAGGGTAGCTGGGAAGAGAGCTGGCTCTGTGTTGTGACTCTGGGGACCAATTTTGTCTTGCCCTTGCCCTTAACCACTGATAGCAAGCTCCACGTTTGGTGATGTTTGCTTGTTTGTCTTACTTTTTATTTTGAAATAATTAAAACTTACAGGACAGGTGCAAGAATAGTGTAAAGAACTCCTGTATACCTTTATCTAGATTCACTAATTGTTCATATTTTGTCACATTTATCTCGTCTCTCCCCCACACTAATTCATGTGTGTATATATATATATATATATATATGTGAATTTTTTTGCTGAACCATTTAGGAATAGGCAGCTATCATCAAATTCTCTTTACCCCTTGCATTTCCCAAGAATGAGAATATTCTCTTGTATATGTACAGCTATCAGCTTTAGAAAATATAATATTTATTTCATGCTTTTATGTAATCTGTGTCCCAATAATGCCCTTTCTGTGTCCCAATAATGCCCCTTATCACAATTTTCTTAAGGTTCATAATGTAGTCCTAGATCCCACATTGCATTTAGTTGTCCTGTCTCCTTTGTCTCCTTTAATCAAGAACAGTTCATAAATCTTCCTCTGTCTTTTGTGGCCTTGACATTTTTGAAGAATACCAGCCAGTTATTTTATAGAATGTTCCTTCATTTTGGTTTCTCTGATGTTTCTTCACATTTACATTTGGATTTAGGCATTTTTCAGTTGGAATGCTATATAGGTGATGTAAGTGATTTGTTCTCTGGGGACCATATCAGGAGGCACAGATGTCCATTTGGTCCTTGTTGGTGAGGTCATATTTGATTAGTTAAGCTGGTGTCTGTGTAGTTGTTCTTTTTCCTTTTGTAATGAACAGATATAATTTGTTGGAAGATATTTTGACATTATGTAAATATCCCATTCCTCATCAAACTCTCTCCACCTAGCTTTAGGTGGAGAGGATTCTTGCCTGAATAATGATTTACTTTAATGGTTTCATCCATCATCCCCTCTATATTTGTTAGTCCAAAATAGTATTTGATTGGGGGCAAGGCATACCAAGCCTGCCGATCTTAGTAGCTGAGCTCAAAGTGGGGAAGGACCTTGATTTCCTCCTCGGACCCTGACTGACTCCTTTGAAGCAGTCCTGTTCTGTTGGGTGTACGTTTTGACACATGTAGTAACTCATTTTGGAAATACTTATTGTTTACTAGATAACTTTCAAATAAGTTTTTAAATACTTTACAAAAAAATGGTAGAATGTTGGTTGCATATGCTATCATTTTTGTGGCATCTGCTGGAAAATTGCACCTGGTTCTTTTACACAGTTTTGATCAACAGAAACCTGATCGTGATGATAGCAGTAATAATATCTTCTCACCATCTGAACCCTGCTCCAGAGAAAGGGATGAAATTAGAGAGATTGTTTGAATTCTGAGAAGGATGGTTGGGCTAAAAAGGAAAATCAGCTAGTGGAAGCAGATGAATTAAGTAAAACATGAATTTCCAGGAATGTTTCAAAATACTTGTGTGGGAGTTCTCTTTGGAATGTTAAAGCAGTGAATGGCATTGCTTGGAATTTTGTTTTTTTCTTTATTGATTTTGGTTCAAAAGGAATCCTTAATCAGTTTCTAGCCAGTTCATTTTTGTCTATTTTTCGCAGCAATTTACTGTTTTGTTTTTGTGTTCTTTTTTTTTTTTTTTTACAGTAGAAGGGATTTTTATGGGAGAAACCTTTGATTATTGTTTTAGTAAGCCTAGAATATTAAGTTCTATTAAGATTAAGATTTTTGTCTTTTTAAATAGTTCTTTATAGCCCATAGTAAGAACAAAGGACTGATGGGGAATGTTTGGGAGGTTTCTCAGCTCTTATATGTTGTTATAACACTGGTTGTTACAGTTGCCATTAAGGTTAATGTTTTCAGAACAGCAGCAAAAGCTGTAAGTGGACATGAAGGAAAAGCAGCTGTTTTTCATAAAACCTACAGATGAACCAATGCTAGTTACTCCTGTGATGAGTGATCTAGAGCAGCCTTTCCCTAGGGTGTGTGTTCCTTGGAATGTGCATGTGCATATACACACAGAAGAGAGAAAAGGGAGAGTAAGTTTACGGTCAAATAAGTTTCAAAAACATTGCATATTGTAACCCCATATTGGAAAATCACAAGGTTAAAAGAATATAGTTAATGCTTTGAATGTTATACCTTTGCTTGAAAACAAACTACCCCAAAATTTAGTGGTGTTGGAACAACAAACATATATGTAGTCTGTGGTTGAGCTCAGTGGTTGTTCCAGTCTGGGCTAGGCCCAGGCCAGGTGGTTGTGGCTGGGCTAGCGCATGTGTCCACAATCACTGATACGTCAGCTGAGGCCTAGCTGATCTAGATTGGCCTCACCTGGGATGTTCCCCTGGCAGTGTCCTCTTATCGTCTAGCAGGCCAGCCTGGGCTTGTTCATACGGTGATCACAGAATTCTAAGCATGTGAGCAGAAGTGTGCAAGGCCTTTCAAGATCCAGGCTTGGAACTCAGACAGTGCCACTTCTGCATTGCATTGGCCAGAGCAAGTCACAGAACCAACCCAGGTCCAAGGTTTTGAGAAATAGACTCCACCTCTCGATGGGAGGGCTTACAAGGTCTCATTGCAAATGGATGGGGAGATACCGAAAGGGGAATGATTGCGGCCATTTTGACAATCTAGCACAGAGATCAACTAATACGTGACTGGCTATTATTTCTATGCGCATTTCTGGGTTTGGGAGGATTTGTAGGGGAGGAGGAAAACAGATACAGATCATTTATAATTGCAGAAAGTAAAAATAAGACTTCAGTTGGGATTTAATGAGCTAATCTATTTCAAGTGCTTTGAACTCGCATGTAGTAAGAGCTCTATAAATGTTGCTGTTATTATTATCATGAATGCATATGTCACTTGAGGTCCTCAACCTCACTTAGAAGTGAAGCAGGAAGATTCATTTGACAACAAAATGAACAAAACTTCAGATACTTGTGCAAAACATATAATCAAGTGAAGGAATTTAAATAAGATACCCCCAGCAAAAACAGTCTGGAGCACAGAACAGACATTTTCCTCTGGGGGTTGAAGATGGGAAGATGTGTCCAGTTTTGCCTTCTCTGACCAGTTCACCCTGTTGGGCTTGTTTCCGAGGTAAGGTCAGAGCTTGCTGGGTTCTTGCTAAACTGGAGTCTGTAATAAAGAGGGTACCCAGGTGTGAAGAGTTTTATGTTCTCAGGACTTGTTCTTTGTTTATTCAGTTAGCCTTTATTAAGTGCATTGGAGCCTTGGGGGGCTCTGCAGTGGCTTTTGTTGCGTGATAAACGTGGCATGTAGCTTTTCTTTGGCTGACTTGGGCTCCAAGTGACAAAGGCGGAGAGGGCCCTGCCAGCTTTCCTGGCTCTGCCCCTTCAGGGCATTTCGGGGAGCAGTCCAGTGACTGACGCCAAATGCCCTTGAGCACTGTGCCAGCCCTCTTGACTGGAAGCTGGGGAAGGAGACTTTCTCAGGCCCTCTCTCTCTTGGCTTCTATTTCCCCTTTCATTTTGTGGTCTGAGTGGCCCCCGCCCCTCCTTGCATAAACCCCTCTGCAGTTAGCATCAACAAATCCCAAGTTGTTTGTATGTGTGTCTAAAAGAAAAATTCTCTGAGGATTAAAAGCAGACACAATAGAGGGAGTGCTCCCTTTTGCTTTAATCACTTCAGGCTCCTACGTGTTGACAGAAAGTTTTGTTAGTATCCAAGTTTAAGGAAAGGAGTATGCAGGGGTGGCATTTTTTTTTCCTGTGTTGAATTCTTTAAGTTTGTTGAGATATCTGGTAAACCACAAGATGCTCCCTTTTTAAATAGGCTTCACTGTCCCCTTGGCCTGCCCTATAAAAGCGCTGTTCCCTTCAAAGAGATCCATAATCATGCTGAGTCTGTGGGTTGCACGACTATACCCATTGGTCTTATCTGCAAGTTGAGTTTGATCTTCCTGGCTGAAACCTGTGAGATGTTCCTTCTCTCTGAGCCTCTACTCTTATGTCTCCACATTCTTTTCTTCCCTTTCTGCTCCCAACCCCACCCCCAAATTAATTGGTGTCTGGCGACTTGTTCTACTGCTTCCTCTTGTTTTCTGTGGCTTTTGTCTAGGGCAGTGGGGGATGGTGATTCTTCCCTCACCCCCAGGGGACATGTGGCAATGTCTGGAGACATTTTTGGTTGCCACAACTGGGGAAAAGGGGCATCTAGTGAGGAGAAGCAATGGATGCTGCTAAACCTCCTACAATGCACAGTGCATCTCCCACAGCAGAGAATGATCCAGTCTCAATTGTCACCAGTGCCACCACAAGGAGCCCTTCATCTAGCAGGTTGCTTTCTGGTGGGGTGCTCCTGCCTCTGATATGGCTCCTCCTCTTCTCTCTTCTTCCTCAAGAGGACTGTTCTTGTGTCTAGTATTGGTTACATCACCCCTGCCCTTAAATAACTAAACTCACAGAAGGAGAAAATGTTTCCTTAAGGATGCTACTGACTCTGGAATCCTTGAGTTACATGTGAATAACTGGGTCATGCATGTCGGCATTAAGAAATAATCACAGAACTACTGATTCTGGGTTGCTCTGGGTGGCAGCTGTGCTGGGTTTACCCATGGAGGAACTTCATGGCTGCTCATCTTTGACTCTTTTCTGAGGAACCAGATCTCTCTCGGAGTGCTGACTTACCCCTTCTTCAAACATGCTGTGTGGCTTCGGGATATGGCTGCTGGCTTTAAAAAAGAAGGAAAAATAAATTAAGACACCCACACTTCAAGACAACCCCTGTGAGTATATATTATACTGGGAATGCCCCATTTCTCAAATATTTATAAGTATATGGTCTCTTGGAATGTTCTAGGTCTGTCATTTGGGAAGGTTAGACAGCCCTGGGACACCATCGTTTTTCATAAGCACAGGACACTTTCACAAACACCAGATTGACAGCTGGGTGATGCCAAGGGAATGGTGATGTGTTGCCCTGTGTGTATCTGGGATGTGTCAAATATCCCTCCCTTCCTTCCTTTTCCCTCCCTCCCTCCCTCCTTTCCTTCCTTCCTTCCTTCCTTCCTTCCTTCCTTCCTTCCTTCCTTCCTTCCTTCCTTCCTTCCTTCCTCCTTCCCTTCCTTTTTTCCTTTCTTTTTTCTTCCTCCCTCCTTCCCTTCTTCCCCTCTTTTCTTTCCAAGCACATCAGTGAGAATGTAGCACAGCTTGATTTTCTGAAGTTCGTCAACTACTGTGTGCTGCTTGTCAAGAAGGGTGCTATATAAGCTGAAATGCTGCTCTAAATTTCACATTATCCCTTCCTGCTGCTCATTGAGTTATTTAATTAGAAGCTGCCATATTTTCTAGGGAAAACACTTTGAACAGAAGGCCTGATTTCACTGAGAATGGATGCCTTTATTATGTGTCAAGGAGATAAAAATTGCTAGTAAGATGTCAGTGTGTATATGTATATGAAATACAGAAAAGCGCACGTACGTATATGAAGAGCAATCAAAAGAGAAATGCGAAGGGGTTGGAAAATTAAAGGTGTCAGATCCAGTCAATGATTTGGTTCCTGCTCAGGAGTGTGTAAGCTTCAGTTGGCTCCAGTTTGGCTAACACTGCAATGCCTTTAGTGTCACTGAAGCTGACAAACAGAGCTGACACGTTGTTTTTCTAGGGGAAAAAAATGCTCTCCTTCCACATTCCCAGTGCAGACAACAGCAGAAAACAGAAATGAGACCCAACTGCCCAGAGTCCACACAGACTCTAACTCAAAGTCTTTGAATTATGTATTCAATTCTTGCCACTTTGTACATTTTCCCTTAAAGAAAATTCTAAAAAATCAGTTCATAGTAGCTCTTAAAAAGCATGGAGGGGTTGGCCGGGCGCGGTGGCTCAAGCCTGTAATCCCAGCACTTTGGGAGGCCGAGACGGGTGGATCACGAGGTCAGAAGATTGAGACCATCCTGGCGAACACGGTGAAACCCCATCTCTACTAAAAAAAAATACAAAAAACTAGCCGGGCGAGATGGCGGGCGCCTGTAGTCCCAGTTACTTGGGAGGCTGAGGCAGGAGAATGGCGTAAACCCGGGAGGCGGAGCTTGCAGTGAGCTGAGATCCGGCCACTGCACTCCAGCCCGGGCGACAGAGCGAGACTCCGTCTCAAAAAAAAAAAAAAAAAAGCATGGAGGGGCATTCAGGATTAAATTCATCCCAAGAGGCAGATTTTAAGTTTCATTCTTAGGAAGAGATTTTGTGTTTAGGGTATGATGGTGTGGAGTTCATAGGAAGGGATGTCAGGTAAAACCAACTGCATCCTGTCTTTTGTGTTTGTTTTCCCTTTGGTGTTCCCTGTTGACATGCGCCTTTCACTTTGCTTGGAGACTCTCTGGATGTGCAGGCTGCTTCATGTCCTTTAGGCTGTTCTGTGGCAGCCAAGGAGGTTTCCTTTTTTCTTCCTTCTACTTCTGGGCCACAGACAGGAAAGAACAAAGATGCTTTCCCTGCACTGACTCCAAGTTGAAGCTAATCAAACTCCCCTCTGAAAGGGGTTAATCATTTAAAAATAGCTCGAGAAGAACTTGAAAGTGACTTTCAGTGAACATGTCCAGCAATCTCTGGATTTAAATCCCCTCCTCTCCTCTCCCTCTCCAGCCAGGTCACTGGATGGGGATGGCTTATTTCGATCTGCTCGCTAGGTTTTTCAGCCCTGCTGAGAGAGACGCCAGTGCTGGGCTTTAATGTGGAGGAAATTCAGTTAAGGAGCATGACATTTCTCAGGTTTCTGGAGAGATGGATATTTTGGCTTATGTTGAGTGCTACCGACCCCATTTGTCACCAGCAAGCAGATGGATAGTCCCTTAACCTCTCAGAATGGGGTGAAGGGATGATTTGGACCTTTGCTACTCAAAGTGTGGTCCTTGGACTAGCAGTATCGTCTCCCCTGGGAGCTGGTTAGAGATGCAGAATCAGGGCTCCACTGCTGACTGACTGAATCTGAATTTGCTGTTTAACATGATCCACAGGTGATTCAGACGCACATTAACGTTTCAGAAGCACTGGTCCAGGGCAGTGGTTATCAAATTTGAGCATACATTGGAATTTGTTTCAACAATCCTGTTAAAACACAGATTGCTCAATACTATTCTCAGAGTTTTGAATCCATCAGGTTTGAGTCAGGGCCAGAGAATCTGCATTTCTTCCTTTCTTTTTTCTTTCTTTTTTTTTTTTTTTTCAGACAAGGTCTCACTCTGCCACCCAGGCTGGGATACCATGGCACAATCATAGCTCACTGCAGCCTCAAATTCCTAGGCTGGTCTTGAACTGCTGGCTCAAGTGATTCTCCTGCCTCAACCTCCCAAAGTGCTGGAATTTCAGGCGGGAGCCTCCCTGCCAGCCAAATCTGCTGCATTTCAAACAGGTTCCCTGTTGATGCCCATGCTTCTGGTGAGGTGGAGGATCACACATTGGGAATAGCTGTTCTGGAGGAACCCTGGCCCTTCTGGCAGCCTTTATTTCTCTCTCCATGGAAACGCTCACACCAGCCAGGCCACCCTTGCCCCCTGCCTCATGCTTTCGATTCCCTTCCCCTTCTTCCCTTTGGAGAGGCCAGTTCCTCCCCCTTATGAACCTCCCCCATTTCCTAGCTGTGAATTCAAGCTCACACTTTCCTTTCCTGGCCACTCTGAGCTTTCCTATCCCCCTTCAGTGGCCCACCAGTTCATCCCCTGGTGCCCCAGCCTTCCCAGTTAGATTGCAAGCTCGAAGTGGGCCTTCCCCTCCCTCACTATCCCCTTAATCCATCACCAAGATCATTCATTTCACTGTCCAAGTATCTCTCAGATCCCTCTTCTGCCCTCTACCCTAACCACCACCCCTGTGGTCTAAGCCCTGTCTTCTCCTGCAGCTATCTTTGGAGGTCTCCTTGTAGCCTCTCTTGCATTTGTCCAGTCTTTTCTACTATCAAGTCCAAGTGACCTATTCAAAGTCTCCCGCACTATTACTCCCTCCCCCTCCTCTGCCACCGCTTCAGCTCTTTCTGTGACATCATTGGTTGTAGCCTACAATCCTGAGCATGGCCCTGAAGGCCCCTAGGGTGGGCCCTGGCTATGCTTCTGTCTTTCTCTCTGCTGCCCTCCCTTGGCTTTGTGCTGCAGTCACACTGGCCTATTTCAGGCCCCCACAGGGCCTTTGCACAAGCTGAGGTGCTTTCTCCAGCCTCACCTCACCTGCTTAGTGCCTCAGCATCCTGCCAATGGCCCCTCAAGCTTCCCCAGGGAGACTTCCTTTGACTTTCCCCAGCCAGTGAGATTCATTTGTTATTGACCCTCCTTCTTATCCTCATAGTGCTTTTTGCCCTATGCAGTTATATATCCAAAATGTGACAACTGGATTAATGCATGTCTCTCCTGCTAGACTATAAGTTCCATGGAGTGAGGACCCATTCATTTGTGTTGATTCTTGTGTCCCCAGGAGCTGGTATCTAGAATGCACCCAACAAATATTTGTTGGTGACGTCAGTGGGATCCTTTGCAACTCCATGCAGTGGTTCACACCCCACATAGACTGTCCACTCCGTATAGGGGGTGTGTAGGAGCATGGGTCTCCTAAAATATGATACTGGAAAATGAAAACCAGACTCCCCGCCAAACCTATAACAATTGCCTTTTAAAAATTGTTTTAAATTTATAAGAATTCAGCTCTGAATGTCTAGATAATTGGTAGCATGAATGGGCCCTCAAGGTCAGGAAGACTTCTTTGCTCTGGTTTTAATTAGTGCAAAGCGGAAGCCATTTCTATGTAAATGAATCTATCCATTGAGGCACACTTCTTAAGCCCTGATTATATGCCAGGCACTGTACCCGAGCCCCAGGAAACAAAGATGAATGATACAGTCCCTGCCCTTGAAGGGAGGAAAAGCAGATTTCCCTGGAGAAAAGGTCTCTGGAGAACTTCCTAGCAGTAAAGAATTCAGTAACAGTATGGACGATGGCACCAGAAGTGTGCCTTGAGTTTAGTATCAACCTCAGTGCTCCCCTCACTGTGCATTTTGAAGACTTCCTCCTTTAAAAAGACAAGAGCAGATTCAGAGCACCTGAGATGTCACCATGAAATATGGTCTCTAGAATGTCTCCCAGGAAGGGATGAGATCTTGGGCCTTCAGTGAAAATGCCAACATTATTGGAAGAAAGCCCAGACCAAGGAAGGGGCTGGGGCTGGGGTTCTGAAGTAAACTAACTGCTAACCTGGGTTCAAACCTTGACCCAGCCACTCACTGGTGGGTAACTTCGGCCCTTTTCTTAAATTATTTAAGCCTTAGTTTCTTATCTATGAAATGGGTATAATAGCTTCTACCAGTAGAGCCATGGGGAGGAATAAATAAAATCCTGTGTGTGGGGCATTCAGCACAATGCCTGTAGTATAGAGTTGCTGAATCTATTGTTATGATGAGTATTAGCTATGCAGAGCAGGGCCTACCAAAGACCTACGCGGATTCTTCTATAATGAACAACAACCATCACCAGAAAAGGCTAGTAAGTTGCTGGCAAGTGTCTGCCCTGCCCACCACAGAATAGTGTGGGTGCAGCAAAGACATGGGAGAGGGCCAAAGCTCTTAGAGAAGTGAAAGTCATTGGCATAGCTCTGTATGGAATTGTCTCCAGTGCGTGAGTCTATGTGCTTAAGTCCTTTACACATTTTTTGGCAACCTTTTTTGTAAGGCTGCTTGTTGATTTTTATTTTTTATTTTTTTAAGTGAGACAGGGTTTTGCTCTGTCACCCAGGCTGCAGTGCAGTGACACGATCATGGCTCACTGTAGTCTCGACCTCCCAGGCTCAAGTGATCCTCCTGCCTCAGCTTCCCAAGTAGCTGGGACTACAGGCATGCACCACCACGCCTGGCTAACTCTGTCACCCAGGCTGCAGTGCAGTGACACGATCATGGCTCACTGTAGTCTCGACCTCCCAGGCTCAAGTAGTCCACCTGCCTCGGCTTCCGAAAGTGCTAGGATTACAGGTGTGAGCCACTGCACCTGGCCTTGTTGTTTTTTAAAATTATGGGTTTAATACTTTTAAAGCAATCAGGGAATAATCATTTTCAAGTACTGAGCACAAAGTGCTGACTCCTGCTAGGAAGATGGACAGGGCTGGGGTCATAGGCATGACCTTGGGTCTTGGAGAACTGAGTTTGCTTCCTGACACAGCCCTTTGGGTCCCATGACCTTGGGCAGCCCCTACAGCCTCTCTAAGTCTTGCTTTCATGGCCTGCACTATGAGGTTAATAGTAATGCCTATTCTGAGGGCTGTTTTGAAGATTACATGACATAAATACAGAAATGTCTAACACTATGTCCAATAAATTGTTGTTTCTCTTCTCTTCCCATCAATATGCACTTTTCTTGAGCAAAAGTCTTGTCAGCACTTAACAGAATTAATTACAAAACCTAATTAAGGGAGTCTATAAGTGTGATATTTTACTGTTTTCTCCCTTTTGATGATGAGTTCTCTCACCTACTGAGAGGAAGAAAGGCTTCTTCAGACTGTTGGCTGAAAGGTCATTGTGTGTGTGTGTGTGTGTGTGTGTGTATGCACGTGCATGCGTGCGCACGTGTGCATGCACACATGTGTCTACTCTGACATTAACACACTTTGTCCAGGATGCATTCATGATGCCCTGGCAGCCAGTGGGTCTTTGGAAGGAATTCATAGGATTGAGACTATGAGTTGATTTCATGAGCAGAAAATTGTATATTTTGACAAGAGAACATTAGAGAATGCCTCCTGAAGAAGGTCACAAGGAGGCCAGTGTTGTTAGCGATGCCTGGGACATTGACTTTTGGGAAGTAATGCCATGTGTTTCTTCCCCCAGGCCCATAGCTACCTTTGCTTAGCCAGCACACTCCCTCATGTTGGAGACTTCGGTGGCTCTTGGTGGATTTTTGTGTTGCTGTAACTTTCCTGTTTTGAAAGTTAGGGACAAGAGCTCAGAAAGCAGCAACCTCTTCAAAGAGAGAAATTAAAAGTATAGTTATGACTCTAATGACTCTAGCGGCCCCATAAATGGTAACTCCCCAGGGTCTATGGCTTCATGAGGGACCCTTGGCCAAATCCACTGTGAGGTTCCAAAATTTAATTGTATGGACTCTTCCAAACATAAAGTCAAGTGTATAAAAAATAATTTCCAACAATTTCCACAAGCCCTGGTTGTTTGATTCAGGAACTGAATAAGTGCCCAGACTCATGTTCAATGTTGGTCCTTTTCTAGCAGATGCTATTGGTGCCCACCCACAAGTTCTTGGCATCTGGTGTCCCAGTGCACACCTGGACAGTGTCCTACTCCAAGTGTCTGCAGTTCTCTGCCTGAGGGCTTTCTGTCAGCCTTCGAGCAGGGCAGACGCAGAGTGGCTGGGGATTAATGTTCCTGAACAGCCTTCAGTCAATGAAAGATGAGAGCTGGAGAGTCAATACCCTAGCTTCCTCACTTCTCAGGTGGGCCGATTCTGAGCTGTGTACTACAGTGTCTTCCAGAGTCTGCAAACAAGATTGAACTTCGGTTGCCTGTGGCAGAAACCTGTTTCATAACCTAACTTTATGGCTTCCTTCCCTTCCCCGTCTCACTTACCCCCTCTTCCACTATGTTTCCTGAAAGCATCTCCCAAACATATCATTTATACTTGAATCCTTGTCTCAGGGTTGGCATTTGGGGAAATTCATACTAAGGCAACATTTCAGAGTGACCCTGGGGAAAAAAAAAAGAAGGAACGATGTCTTTCACTGAAGTACAATGTAAAACCTGGGTTACCAACCCTAGTCTCACTGTTTCCTCTGACCTCGGGCATTTCTTGAGATTTTGCCCCTCCTCTGTAAAGTGATGGTCACAGGTTGATTCAACTGGGGTGTGATAGGTGGATCAGGTGGAACAATGATTTGTTGCATGGGATGAACTGAGCATTCCAGGTCATCTAGAATCTCTGTGCCTACTAGAAGCAGTAAGGGAGGCCCTCTCCTAGTCACAACCAAAAGCACCCCCGACACTGCCATATACCTGTAGGGGGCAGCACCGTCCCTGGTCAACCACCGCTAACAGATATTTCTCAAGTCTGCTCTAGTTTTGACATTCTAAGATGAGTTGATTGATCAAGAACCTCAGACTGGGATAGTGTCCACCATGGTATATTTCAGTCTGGGGAGTGGTGAGGAGTGGCTGAATGGTAACTTTTTCTTTTAGAGACAGGGTCTCGCTCTGTCACCCAGGCTAGAATGCAGCAGTGTAATCATAGCTCACTGCAGCCTTGGACTCCTGGGCTCAAGCAATCGTTTTGCCTCAGCCCCTCAAGTAGCTGGGACCACAGGCGCCCACCACCATGCTCGGCTATTTTTTTTAGAAACTTTTTGTAGATATGGGACCTTGCTACATTGCCCAGGCTGTTCTTGAACTCCTGGGCTCAAGTGATCCTCCCATCTTGGCTTCCCAAAGTGCTGGGATTACAGGTGTGAGCCACTGCACCCAGCTGGTAACTCTTGAATAGATTCTGTATTGTCAGAAATAACCACTGACTTGCCTCCTTCCTGAAATGTTGAAGAAGGGAACATTTAACTCATTCCCTCTGCTTCCCTAAACTCCTTGGCCAAGTTCCCCCTTCATTCATTTGACAGGTCTTCCCTGTGTCTGTAGCTGGTGATGAACTTTAAAAACTTGCGTTCGGGCTGGGCACAGTGGCTCACGACTGTAATCCCAGCACTTGGGGAAGCTGAGGCGGGTGGATCACGAGGTCAGGAGATCAAGACCAGCCTGGCTAACACGGTGGAACCCCGTCTCTACTAAAAATACAAAAAAAATTAGCCGGGCGTGGTGGTGGGTACCTTTAGTCCCAGCTACCCAGGAGGCTGAGGCAGGAGAATGGCATGAACCTGGGAGGCAGAGCTTGCAGTGAGCTGAGATTGCACCACTGCACTCCAGCCTGGGTGACAGAGTGAGACTCCATCTCAAAAAACCAAACAAACAAACAAACAAAAACTTGCATTCAAACCTATACTGGCTCTTTCTTAGAGCCAGTTCATCCCTGGGCAATAACATGCCCAGCTATCTCTACCTAGTCAGAGATCCATGTGTAGAGTATAGAGGGAAGGAAAAAGTACTAGAAGGTTTGCTCCATCTGAGTCAGAGTCAGATTTGTGATTTATTGATTTATTCCTGAGCCATTTGTTGTTCTGCTAGTGGGGTGGTTTGGGATCATCACCATTTTCCTTTCTGTTTCTTGCAGAAAAGTTAGAGGAACCCAATTAATTGCTTCTTTTTCTTTAAAAAAATCTAAAAGTATATTCCTGTGTGGGCAAGATAGGTCTCACTTATGCCACACACTTAGCCACTGTCTGACACATAGGAAACTTTCTATAAATGTATACTGTGTTGACTAATCAACAAGTTGTTCTTGTTCATTGCATGAAACCTTTGAGAATGTTTCTTTGCAAAGCCCCTTTTTTCCCGTTCTAAGAAGGTATTTGAAGACCATGCTACCAGGCTTTTATGGTGTATGGTGAGTTGAATTTTTCCAGGAAGGAAACTTTTGGGGAATTCTAATCTTGATTTTCCATAAAGTGATTGAACTGTGGAGATAAATTGAAATATGAGTCATGAAATGTATTGAAATAGCAGCAAAGACTTGCCAGATGGAAAGCAAAGCAAAGACTCTTGTCATGTCCAAGCAAGACAAAGACCAATTTACAAAAAAAGGATAAGTGGGGCGTCTTCCTTCCATCTCTCCCATCTCAGGCGCGTATATGGCATCAAACTTGAAGTGAAGTTTCTGGTAGATGTTTTGCCTGTTCTGTTAGGTTTTGCAATAAGCAAAACTGACCAGTGAAGTTCGATCAAAAGCACCATTAGGAGATGAGAGCTTTATCTTTAAATGTGATCCAAGCATAATGAACAATGAAATTCCTGTGATTAAAGGTTTAAACTGGGGCAAATCTACACCTAGAAGAAGACAGAATCTCTTTAAGTTTAAAGGGGCAAATCTACACCTAGAAGAAGACAGAATCTCTTTAGGTTTAAAGGGGCAAATCTACACCTAGAAGAAGACAGAATCTCTTTGGATGAGGAGGAGAAAGCAAAGTGAATTGGAAGTAAATTATGTAGCTGAAAAATTTCCAGTAATATGCTTCCTAGCCTGTCCCAGGCAGAGATAAGGACAGGGTCCTGCCTGGTGCTACCCTGAGCTAACTTCTCAAAAATCAGATACTTTAGAGGTGAATTTCTGTAAAAGGACAAAGTTGAACTTCAAAAAAGAAAAGTATCACGTTCCCCCAAAATGGAGGTGGCCTGTTGGCTCAGCAGAGTGGCTAAGTCAAGTAGGAAATGTGGCATCTGGCCTAGCAGTGACAGGAGACTACGTTGCATTAGGGGTTAGACAAAGGTCAGCAAAGCCAAAGGGTTTAAAAGAGGCGGGCGTGGGGACTGTCCTGCTCAGCTTCCTGACCTGCCAGGCTGATGTCAGAGGGTTTATTCAGATTTGAGGGCTTTTGTTTGGGGGGATTGGAGTGATTCCTAAGAGACAATGCCCGACTGGAGGCTGGGGGCACGCGACGCCTGAATTGAATTTGGGCAGTTGCTGAGCAGATGGGGATCAGAGGGGAAAACAAAAGGGAAGCTGTTCCCAGCACATCCACAGGAAGGGAGAATTGCAGAGCCAGCCGCAGGCAGGAGGGCTTCCTGCTCAGCCTGGCTGTGGAGGCCTCCAGTGCCCCCATCTTGCAGAAGGCCAAGCATTCCCAGGGCTAGTGGGACTTTGGCCCTTTCGCAGAGAGGAGAGAGGGTGGAAGTGGAGGCAGGTCAGGAGCATGAACTTCTTGAGTTCAGATTTCAGGTTTGTGCATTTCCTCATCTGCAGGCTGGCAAGTTTCCTGGACTCATATAGTCTCACACCCTCATTTTCAGGTGCAGGAGCTGAGACCTGTAAAAGTGCACTGCCTTTCCTGGACTCTCAGTGTCTTAGGTTGGCTTCCTCTAAAAGCAGACATGGCACAAGGAATAGAGCAAATGTTCTTTGCTCAGGGTGGGTCCTGGAAGCAGTGGTTAGGGACTGGAGAGGTAACACAGGGACGAGAAGGAAGCTGACATAGGTGCATTAAAGAGTAGGCTCCTAGCATGGGCAACTGGGGCTCCGTCCTACTGGGGACCTCTGGGCAACTAAGCAGAACACACTTCAGAGTTTCCTGCCTAGGGGGTGAAGAAGCTGGGGTGTTCTTCATAATTCCTCACCTTTGCTAACTGCTCCCGGAGATGTTGAGTCCCTGGCACTTCTGTGTTCCAGTGACCAGAGAAAACCCTCAGGGAGAGGGTCATAGGTGTTATGGAGCAGGAAGCCATGAACATGTGCAAAGTGGGAAGGGGCTTCACCAGGCAGATTTCTAGTCATGCTCTTATCAATTTCCTTAGCTTGTGGGGAAGCCAACCTTTCTGAGGCCAGGAAAGCATTTCTCTGGGTGCCCAATATTGCACAGACAGATAAAAAATGCTTTTCTTTGCTCTTAAGTGGGGCGTACACTTCTCTTCTTCCTGGGAGCGCATTAGATGTCCAGGTTGGATGTACAGTGACTGTCCCTCTCTCCTGCTTCCCTGGCTAGCCACTGCCCTTGTCTTTCTGCCTCGCTTTCAGCCAGGCTTTTTGGCTTTCCATTTTATTTCTAGTAAAAGCCAGAGTCCCAAGCAACTACAAGAGTCTACATGATGGGCACATGCCCTCTACCCACATGCCTCTCTGATGACACCTCTACCATTTTTCTTCTTTCTCACTGCATCCCCACTGCATTGCCCCCTTGTTGCTTCTCAAGCCTACCATATATGCAGGGTCTTCCTTCAAGGCCTTTGCCCTTGCTGTTCTCTCTGCCTGGAATGCTTTCCCCTGAAAGCATGGTTCTGGCTCTTTCCTCTTTAGGAGAGAGTCATATCTTGCCTTATTGGTTAGTGAGACCCTTCCCAACCACCCCATTTAAAACATCACACAACCACTCCCTTTCTCTGTCCTCCTTCCCTGCTTGATGGTTCTCCACAGTCCTTAATGCTCTGCGACATAGCATATAATTGTTTTATTTAACTTTACACCATGTATCTGCTTCTCTGCTTGGCCTCTCTTGAATATAAGCCTTTATGGGGGCAGAGACCTGTGTCTGGTTCACTGCTGTATCTCCAGTGCCTAGAATTGTGCCTGGCACATAGTAGATGCTAAGCAAAATTATCAAATGAATTGATCAGTGGCGATTAGACAATTTTTTCTCTTTTTCCTCCCTTCTGTAACTCCTAGCACATGTCTGGGACCTTTCTGCCCTAAAATTGAAGCATCCCCAGGGAAGTTTATCCTTGTGCAGTAGACAGAACAGAGGCTTTGGACACTAGCAGACCTTGATTGGAACCACTAGGTTCAAAACCCAGCTCCCCCAAAATTCCAAGCATTACTAGCTCACCAATATCTAGCTCACCCCAGTAGGAACATCTAAAGCTTCAAAAGAGGCATGGCAAGGAGGGCTTGATCTTCTTGGTTTGACAAGTCATTGTTTGCTGATTGCTTGACATATCTCTGCCCTGCCTCCCTGCCAACATTGTCCTGCAAGATGGCCAGAGCCTTTTGAAGCAGCCTGTGGAGAGCCTGCCAGGGTTCTGTGTACTTGCATGCCTGCCCCCCAGTTGCAGAGGAGCGGTTTTTGCATTTCTGCCACTTGCCTGACCTGCTGCGGCAAAGCAGCCCACTGGGGAAGCTTGGCATCACTGCCTGGCACTGGTGCTCATTCCTTCCTGGCATTGGCCCATGCCAGCAGGAACAAGGACAGTGCCAAGCATGCCACTATGGTTGTGCCAACCAGTTCCACTGCAGCAGTGGCCTGAGGATGCTTGAACCTGCCCGGCTGTCATTACAACGAATGCCAAAGACACTGAAGGGGGTTGGCCATTTCCTTGCAGTTTTCTTTCTCCAAGCAATTGTGGCTTGCTGGGTCAGCTTCAGAAGCATTTATTATTCACATGCCTGAATCTAGAGAAGGTAGAGCTTCTACAAAATTACACAAAGGGAAATTTTCCTTGTGGAAGTCCTGAATCCAGAGAGAGAGAGAGAGAGAGAAATGGGGGAGAAACAGACCACAGAGACAGAGAAAGTTGAGATGTGTAGTACTCAGACCTGGCTGGGTTCAAGTTCAGGATCCATGACTTCTAGGCTGGATAACCTTGGACAAGTTATATGATCATTCTAAGCCCCAGTTGTCTTGTCTACAAAATGGGTAGAATAATTATATCTAGCTTGTAGGATTTTTATGAGGAGTAAAGGAGATATAAGTAATAACACAGTATATAACACATAGTATTTATTCAGTTAATGTTAGCTGTTATGATTACTTGTATATTATTAATAATGTCCTCATACTTTTTTATCCTCTGAGGGAGGTGGTATAAACCAGTGCTTCTCAAACTTTAGTTCATAGCAATCATCAGGAGAGTTGATCAAAATGCAGATTTCTGAGCCCTGCCCCCAGAGATTCTGATTCTACAGGTCTGTATTTATAACAAGTTCCCTGGTGATACTGGTGATGTTGGTCCACGGACCACACTTTGAGCGGCAGCATTGGTATAAGCCACAGGGCAACAGATATTCTGATGCATTTGAGGGATGGATGCAATGCATTTCATCTTAGTTCTTGCTTTACCTGCCTGCAACTCCTATTCCATTTGGCTACAGAATGAGTGCTTAACATTGTCCTAAGCATTGATAAGATGAGAAGGCAGAAGCTAATGCCTAGAAAAACTAACATAACTAGGAAATGCTCAGAGCTTGAAGGTTGATCCCATTGCTGAACCTGATGCTACTTAGAAGTCAGAACATATTCCAGTCACAGATAAGTGTAGGTTCCTCTTCCCAGGGGAGGCAGATGGAGCTGATGGAAGGAAAACATGCTCATTGTCTGCTTCTCTTGTACAGAGCTCATGCAGGGGGGGAAATAAGGGTGCTTCAGAAGTACTCTGTAGGCAGTTCTTTTTTTTTTTTTTTTTTGTAGTCATGAGACATGAGACATGAAATCAAAGACTTTTACTATCAAAATAAGAGTCTAGATGCCTCTCCATGTCCTGTCAATTTCCCCTTACATCTTCCTGTGTCAGTGCTTTTCTTCAGAGTTCGGGATTTTGCTCCCTTTTCCATGCCCCCTCCTCTTTTTCCTTTTGATACCAGGAGCTACTTCATTCAAAAGTTCCTGGATTCTAGGAGTACCTTGGTTTGGGGCCCTTCAAGGCCAAAATGAAGATAAAGAGATGGAGCTGCAGGGCATCTATAAATAATGGTTTCTCTCTTATAATTTCTTTCCAGATTTTTCTAATTGCCCACAATTAGGAAATGTCACTTTTATAGTCAGAAAACCTAGATACTATTTTCTTTCAATCAAGATTGATAAGTCTGTCCATAGCCTATAACTATAGCTAATACCTCTTAAGTGCTTTGTCTCAGTCAGGCAGACACTATGCTAAGTATTATCATGTATAACATCATTTAATTCTTGCTACAAATTGAATGAGGTTAGAATCATTGTCCCCATTTTATAGATAAAGAAATAGAGACACAAAAAAGTGAAGTGACTTATTCAATGTTGTATGGTTGGAAAACGACAGAGATAGGATTTGAATCTGACATTTTGGACTCAATTTTTAACCGTGATGCTTTGTATATAATCATAACTGTGTAAAAAATATAAACCAGGCAAAAATTCAAGAAGGAAATGTATCAGCATTTGACATTGATTTGTCTGGATGGTGCAATGGTACAACTATGGAATTTCTTCCTTCTGCTGATTTTCTAATTATTTTCTCAATGACCATATACTATTTTTCCAATAAAAATACTGTATTTATTTATTTATTTATTTTTATTTGAGATGGAGTCTCTGTCTGTTGCCCAGGCTGGAGAGCAGTGGCGCGATCTCAGCTCCCTGCAACCTCTGCCTCCCGGGTTCAAGCGAATCTCCCTGCCTCAGCCTCCTGAGTAGCTGGGATTACAGGCACCCGCCACCATGCCTAGCTAATTTTTTTATTTTTAGTAGAGACGGAGTTTTGCCATGTTGGCCAGGCTGGTCTTGAACTCCTGACCTCAGGTGATCCACCTGCCTCAGCCTCCCAAAGTGCTGGGATTACAGGCATGAGCCACCACACCCATACAATACTTTATTTATTAATTGAAAAAAATCACTTAGCTCAGTCTTTTTCCTCCAAGTTCAATGTCTAAAGTCATCCCGGGCAGATGATCTTTTGTTATTCTGTGAAGAGTTCCAGCGACACTAACTCTGCAGGAGCTAGTCAATTTGGTTAATCATTCCATAGATTTACCTGTGTGAGGCCCCAAAACTGGCTGACTCTGTTTTCAGGATGGAAGAACTCCTTGTAATCATGTGCCCTCCCTGCTGGGTAGGGACCTGCTGTCAGGAGGCTGTGCCCTTTGAGCTGTTCCTCCAGGTGTTGAAATGAGCTTGTGCTGATCATCGAAATTCCTGCTTAGCCACCTTCATGCCCCAAAGCCTGCGTTGAAGAGTGTGATGGCCAGGACTAGAGATCAAACTCGTGCCCTTGGCCTCTTTATTGATCTGGGGAGGCTAATTGCTGGAACAAGCAATTCCCAAATCTCAGCAGCTTAATACAATAGACATTTATTGTTTGCTCGGCTAATAGCCCCATTTCACCGTTTTCTGTTTCAACATTTGGCAGGAGGTCCTCCACCTGGTCATTCGGAAACCAGGCTCTTCCACTCTAGAGTTTTCCATTGGATCATCTATAACTGGCCAGTCCACAGAGGAGTCTCACCGGTGGCAGATGTCTGTGGGTCAGGTTTGGAAGTGGTGTACATCACATTGGCCAGGACTCATTCACATGGGCACCCCTGACTATAAGAGCAACTGGGAAATGTAGTCCGGCTCCTGCCTGAGGAGCATATAGCTGTCTCTGCCATGGGCCCATTCATTTGTTCAGTAAATATTTTTGGAGTGTCTGCTGTCCAGATACTCCATACATTGGCCAATGTCCAGGCTCATGGACATTGTTTGTGTCCTGTTTGCTGTAGGCATGAGGCATTTTGTCTGTTCTCTAGGTCAGAGCCAGATTTGGAAGGGTCCTATTCAAGTCCAAGCAGAGGTCACTGTGCCTGACTTCTAATCTTCTGGGGGAGTGCACAAGGTGCTGTTGCCCCTACAAACACCATAGTTCCCATATCAGTTGGAATTCAGCCCATAGAAGAGCAACATGCCAACTATTTTAACAGAGAATTTAGCAGAAGGCATTGGTTAAATAGATCTTAGAGGATGGAAGAGGCAGAAGGTGTAGCAGAGATGGGAACTGCAGAAAGCAGTGACCACTCTTAAGACTGGGCTGACAAAGGGAGGGGATTAAGGTTATGAAAACTTTGAAGTTAATACCCTGCAGAGCTGAGACCCAGACACCTGAGGAGGAAGTGCTGCCTGGCTAGTGCTGGTGTCTCAGAGGGGGTACAGTGAGACTGGCTCAGGGACTGCCAAAAAAAGGGACTAGGTTCTGGGGCCAATTGCCACGCCTGAATGAAGGGCAATTATTAGGGAATGCTCATGGAAACAGGAGGAAAGGGAGGCACAAACCGCTTCTTCCTCCATCCTGCCAGCCTCTGTCTCATTCTCCTACTGGCAGGGCCAAACAGGGTGCAGCTGGCAAAACAGAAATGAGGTGTGCGGAGTCCCAGCCCTGGTATCACAGAGCAGAGTATAGAAAAAGTGGGTTTGAAACTGAGGGACAACGACTTAATAAATGGTGCAGGGGCTTTGTTTTAAGCTCACACAATTTATGTTTTGGCTACATGGTGCAACCACAGTGGAGCTTCAAGGGGTCACTCGCCCAGATAAACCTCCGAGTATGATCTATTCATTCATTCATTGGTTCACTGAGCACATAACTGAATGCCAGGCATGTGCTTGGTACTGGAGATAGAGCTATAAATAAGGCAGTTCTTGCCCACAAGGAGCTCACGCCACACCTGTACACACATGGCACACACATGCACATGCACACATATATGCACATGATGTAAATGAAACAAGGAATTGAGAAACACTGAAAGATCTGGGATTAAAGACACAGGGCTTTTTTATTCTTGGCTGCTGCCATTGAAAGATTGTGTAGAAATGAGTTTAGCTTTTCTCATTGGAGAAAAATGAGAGGAGGAGAAAGTGGCATTTAACACATCCTTGGCATGGCATGGAGATCATTGATTGTTCTGCTGCCTGGACTTGCTCTACTGATCAGAGGGCAGATCACGTAGAGGTTGACCTTGACTCAACAGAATGAGAAAAGTATAAAATAAATGAGGGCAGTCAATGTACGCTGGCCTCTAGGAGGCCTCTGCTTTCCTCCCTAGGGTCCAGGGGGAGTCTGCTCCTTTTGTTTGCACCCTTTAGGCATTTGCTGCAGGGTGCTCAGAGCTAAACTTTTTCTCGCATCGGGAAGGTGGTACATTTTCCATGATTCTGTGTGAGTGGAGAAGAAGGGCCCTGCAGGTATGATTTTTTCCTTTAGAGTAACAAGTTTTCCACGTGGGTGTCCTCATTTGACATTAATTGAGCACCTGCTGTGTGCCAGTCACAAACAACCAGACAGACTCTATGGATTCAAAGCAGTGAACAGTGTGCACTGCTGAGCACATCTCCACCCCTCTGATCCAGGCAAGTCATGAGTCATCTGGATACCCCCTTTTTTCATGTATTGAGCATCATGTTGCAGGGGAGTCCTGCCGTTAGTTATATGACTGAGGCAAGCCACATACTTTCCTTGAGCCTCTGTTTTTTCATCTGTAAAATCAGGCGTCAGATTAGATAAGCTCAGAGTCCAGTCAGTATTTATTGAGAGCCCACTCTGTGCCATACTCTGCATGTCTCTAGGCTGTCATTACGGTGACCCATTTAACTTAGCATCTCTCATACAGTCCTGATTTTATATAGTTTGATTCCTTTCAATAAAGGGAAGTTCTAAATATATAACCAAATGTGATTTAATGTTTTCTGTTTTCTATAGACATTTTATCTGAGTTGGGGAAAATGAGGCTAAATGTTAGAGGTGGTGGCTGTGGGGAAGTAATGCAGGTGTATCTGTTATCTCTTGCTGTAACTCAGTGACTTACAGTCACATACGCTTATTCTTTCTCATGATCCTGTGAGTCAGCTGGGCAGACTGCCTGGTCTGAGCTGACTCAGCAGGGCTGGAAGGTCTAGGATGGCCTCACCTCCATGGCCGGCATCTCAGCTGGGGCAGCTGTATTGTTGGGTCCTCTCTCCATGTGGTCTTGTGCCTTCCAGGAGGCTAGCCCGGGCTTGTTCACATGGTGATGGAAGGGCCCCCAGAAGCAAGCATGAGAGGACAAGTCTGGAAGCACAGGTGTTTCTTCATGTCTCTGCTTGAGTCAGACTTGCTGTTGTCTCATGGACCAAAGCAAGTTGCAAGGCCAAGCCAGAATCGGCATAGGTCGGGAGGACCCAAGGGCCATTTTGCACATAGTTTTTGCTGGATGTAATAGATACCAGATACATTTTGGAGGCTTGTTTCCACTTGGGGGCTGGCTGGCTAGAGGGAGGCCAACTGTGAAGGTGTCAAGGACATGGAGCTTGATAAGAAAAATGGTGAGACCATTAAGATCCAGGAAACCAGAAGGAAGACTAGATTTGATGAATGAATTTTTTTTTCCCATGCAGATTGGGGTGCAGATGGGTCTCACACCAGTGCTATCTAACAGACTGCTTGAAGTCATTCAGCACATTTTTCCTGAGCTCCATCTATGTGCCAGTTTTGTGGATCCCCAGGGAACAGAGGCTGGGGTGGGGGTAGTAACATAGTAGAATCGTATGAGTTCTTGACCTGGAGATGATGGGAGAAAAGATGAGTTTACGACAGGAGAGACTCAAGACTGCTAGAAACTAGGGCCATGCATGTATGCACATGCACTGCACACACACATCCCTGCATGCATATACACATATAGACATGCATGTGCCCCCACACATGTATGCTCTCTCACACACTTGTATACACATCCTCATGTGTACATGCTTGTACATGCCACACATGTGTATATGGACCATATCCATGCATGATCTTCCAAACAGCCTCAGAGGACTCACAGAAGCCCATCCTAGGGGATCTATGAATGGCAGAAAAAAAGCCAGGCTGCAGAGAGAGGAAAGGGAAGAGGGCTGACAACAGGCCCCTGGGGGATGGCTGCTCCTCCTTGCTTTTAAGGTGAACGTTGAATCGAGATACCACCATGCTCTGCTATGCATAATGATTCCTGAAGTACAATTTTGTAACATCATACTTGTCCCATTTTTTTTAAGAACGGCATTGACACATGTCTGTTTAAATTAATTTTCCCATTTCTATGGATGCATTTGGGGGAAACAAGTTTTCCTGCTTAAAAACAAAGAGGATAGGGGTGGAGAGACTGGAAGAAAGGGAGGGGGAGACCTATTTAAAAAGGTTTCAAGATGAGTAGGCCCCTCATAAAAAAAAAAGAAAGAAAGAAAAGCTAGGCTGCAAATTAGCATCAGAAAAACAGCCCTCTTCAGTGTCTGCCAGGGCCAGGGCCAGGGCCAGGTCCTTTAGTGGTTGTGGATAACAGGCTCTTCTGGAAACTCTGGAAGGCAACAAGCACTGTCCTTGCCTTGCTGCCTGAAGGGCTGAGTTTTTCCTTTAAGTACTACTTTGGTGCTAACTGCCCCCGTTGTTCCTGGATCTCTTCGTCCCAGACACTCAGCAAAAATGTGGCCTCATCCCACCCTCCACCCTCCCCACCACCATGAAAAAGAAAGGCAAACTGTCGGATGCCCCTCCCTGCAAGCCCAGGGCTCTCCTCCTGTTTCTGTTTGGAGGTTTTCAGCTGACAAGAGTGTCAGCTTCCATCCCAGCGCTCAATGGCATTATAGCCAGCTTTTCACAGCATCGGTGGGTGTGAGGATGCACTGACCACAGAAAAGCTCGTTTCTGTTTAGCAGAAGCCTGAGGGGGCAGGGTGGCAGCTGCTGCTACAGTCTCTTACAGAAATGGGCACCATTTAGTCTCCAAGAGGAAGCTCAGGATGATCTTCTCAGAGGTAGAAGGGCAGCTGATATCAGCACCAGAGAAAACAGCTGGGGAATGAGGGACAGGAGGGAACAGGAAGACAGGTGGGGAGAAAAAGAATTGGGGAAGGCTTTAGCCCTGGAAAAGGAACAAGTGTGTTTGAGTTGGGCCACATCTTTGGTCTGGATGGGGGTACTTAAACAGGCCCCTTGGGTCAAGAAGGGATGTTGTTTAGAGATCACGAGGGATTTGGAAGAAAGATTGAATTCATTATTTCTAATGGGGAGCTCAAATTCAAATGCAGGATATTTAAACTGCTTACTGTAGGGTCATGATTTTTCTTAAGAGGGTAAAAATAAATGTAAATAAACAGGTAAGGTGTTGATTTCTTGATACCCAAAGCCTTCAAAGACACAACTCTCACCATCTTGCTTATGCATACAAGATGCACACACATGCGCACGTGCACACACACAGCTGGCTGGCTTTGCAAGGCAGAAAGGAATTCACTTCACAGGGCAGTCTGAGCTTGTTCCTGACCACACACTTAGCGTTTCCTTTTTGAACATTTCAAATCTTCCTTGGACTTGGCATTGCCTCTCAGAGACACATCCTGGGGAGACGAATGTTTTATTGTTTGGGTGCTTTCAAGATTCTAACTCACTAAAGATGAGGCTGGTGGATGCCTGGGTCAGCCTCTAGTGGCACTGTGGTGTTGCAGCAGTGAGCAGTTAAAGGTAGGATGTGGCCGAGAGTGCCTGGATTTTGCTATTGCTTAACCATGGGGTGGCCATTGGACACCAATGTCAGGGGCTGGCCTGCTGGCCTGGGGCTGAGCCACACAGGTCTGGCCTGGAGTCACAGAAGTGGTCTAGTTGGATGCCCATGGGGCTCCTCTCTTTGTTCCAGCCCCACTAGGTACCCTGAATGTCTGGAGTTTAGGAGGGAGAGGACACCCAAGCCACTGTTGCCTGTCACCTGGATTACTGAGGCAGCCTCCTAATGGTCTTCCCACTGCCCCCTCTGCCCACCTTGAATCCATTTTGCATACAACTGCTAGGATAGTCCTTTTAAAAGAGGTCATATCACGTCTCTCCACTGCTCAAAACCGTTCAAAGGTTGCCAACTCACTCAGGGTACATGCCAAAGTCCTGGCTTTGGAGTGGCCCACAAGACCCTGTGTGACCTGGCCCAGTGTATCTTCTACCACTTGCCCCGTCTGCACAGCTCTATGCAGCTACACTGGCTTCCTGCTGGCCCTAGAACACCCCAAGCCCATCCAACCCAGGGTTTTCTTTCTTGCTATTCCTCTGCTTGGAACAGTCTTTCTCCAGATATTCACGTGGCTCCCTCCCTTATGTCCTTCAGAATTCACCTTTCCTGACTGCCCTATTAAAAATTGTCACCTGCTAGGCTCTCTGAACCCCCCTTCCTCACTTAATTTTTCTCCATAGCATGTATCCCCTTAACTATGTATTTTGCGTATGTGTTTTGGTTAGTATCCACCTCCCCCACTAGAGTGTAGGTTGCATGGGGGCAAAGGTTTTTGCCTTATTTAACACTGTACCTGCGGGTCCTAGAACAGTAGGAGCTCAACAAATATTCCTACAAAGAATGAATGGATCTGGACCAGAGAATGTCTTTCTGGATGACACCCAAATCATCACTCAAGTCCTGGTGCTTCAGCTGAGGTGCAGAAGTCAAATTCTTTTTCAGCCTCGAAGACTAGAGTAAGCGGGATGGATTGTCTCTGGAACCTGCCCCCTTCCCTAGCAGTCTTGATGTTGATGGCTGCACCTAGGCTGGCCAAATCTTCCCTGTCAGATCTTCCTCCTGTAAACGCAGCACTTGAAACAAAAAGAATGGCCTGTTTCCATGGCATCTGTTAGAGCTCCTTGGTCTGGTAATACTTGTATTTAAAGATTCATCATGGTGGGGTGCAGGGAGGCCCCTTGATGAAGCTGCTGGTCCCATAAATGGTAGCATGCAGCAGATGCACAAGTGCAGAGAATCAAATGAAGAAGGGTGGCCTCTCAGCGTGCTTCCCTGATGTGCCCCTCACCTCACTGTGCTTGTTCATTGCCCTGCCTGCACCCTTTCACAGATGTTCCCTGCGGTAGACTGGGCCTGACACACTGCAGCTGTGGGAGGAGGAGACCCTTGTAATCACTGCAGCCGTTCAATGCAGGGTGCTCCAAACAACCACCAGCACAGATCATATGGGTTTTCTGTTATAGTATTTAGATGCTATTTATACAGTATCTGCTCTGTGCCAGGTGTTTTACACATATCTTTAGTCTTTACAAGAATCCTCCCAAAGAGGCATTATCAGTCTCTTTAAAGGGAGGAAACTGAGGCTCAGGGAAGTTACTAACTGGTCCAGGGCCAATTAGGAAAGTAAGTAATGGAACTGGATTTTACCAAGGTCTGGCTTTAAAGACCACACACCACACTACCTCCATGGCTACCTTGCATCTTAATGCAGGTTTTGCACTACACAAGTCCAAAGGCATTCTGGATGGTGTCTCCTGGAGTGTGCAGTTTGCATAGCTGTACACAGCCAACCCTAACCATTTGCTGGGAATAGTATTTGGCTGAGGGATCAGTTATATCAGTTTGAAATGCATTCCACTGTAAGGGATAGAAAACCTGAACTCTTGGGGGCAGGAGGGCATTAAACAAAATGGGGTTTTACTTTTCTCACAGAGCACAACGTCTAGAGATAAGAGGCTATAGGGACTGGCTCAGCAGCTGAACAGTGCTGGGTTTGGTGTCTTAGAAATTCTCTTGGCCTTTCCTCGTGATTGCAAGATGGCTGTTATAGCTCCAAGCATCATGTCTGTGTTCTATGGGGAAAGAAGGTGAGGAGTGTGGCATTAGTCACATCTGTTCCCTTTTTATCAAGAAAGTTAAACTTTCCCAGACTTCCATCTGGGATCTTTGAAAATTTGAATGTTAAGGCTTTAAGGGAGAGGGTGTGGGGAAAGAACTCTAGGCTAGTGCCTGCCACCCCAGTATTTGTGACTTCCTAGCCAGATGCATTTTAGCAGACCCTGTGGTCAGTAGTGTTCTGTTCTTTTTGTGGCCATGCCAAACCAACAGAATTTATTTGTCCTGGGATGAGGAATAGAAGAAGAATCGGAAGGCAGAGTGATGCTCAGATATGGGTTGTGGCCTCCCTGAAATAGAGAGGAATTCTAGATCCTTCATACTTAAAGCATCAGCATCATCCAGAAGCTGTGAGAAATGCAGAATCTCTGGCCCCACCCCAGACCTACTGGATTCGAGTCTGCATTTTGGCACAGTCCCCAGGTGATCCATGTGCACATTAGTGCTTGATAAGCACTGTTTCCAGAAATTGACTGATAACACAGGACTTCTTCTTTACTTCCACCAAAGTTCTCACAGCTTTTAGCTCTTAGGTGACCAACTCATCCTGGTTTGCCCAGGACTGTCCTAGAGTTAGTGCTGACAGTCCCACATCCTGGGAGACTCCCCAGTCCTGGGCAGACCACCCTATCACTCTTATCTGTGGGGGTCCTATCCTCCTCCTCCCACCAAACGAAGGCACAGCCTATAACCAAGGGGCAGAAAGCCTAGAAAACTTCCTTTGAGGAGTCAGGAAAGATAGATAGATGGTCTTTCCTTTGGGGTATGGAATTGAACAAGGCCTGAGCCAGAAGGACTCACAAGAATAAGAACATGGCAAGGCCCTGCCCTCCCAGTGGGAGGTGTGGAGAGCTGGCAATGAGATGGTTAAGAGCCCTGAGGGTGGTTTGATCCAGGTGGGTCTGAGGTATCATTACTGTACTTAATAATACATTAACAGCCAGCATGAATGGGTTTTGGATTAAGAACTTGGTAACAAAGCAGATTAACTCTTTCCTCACTTCTTTATTTCATCCCTTCATGTTGCTTTCTTCCTTCTGCCAAGAAAATAGAAAAGAAATGCCCAAATCCCACACAGGAAGCACTTGTCATGAGTAGCACTGGTGACTCAACCTTATTTTTTAGCCCTGCCAGCCAAGAGCAACAGGAATGAACTTGAGTGATCAGATTTATTAGTGAAAAAAAACCCAACTACAAACTTTTCCTGACCTCATACCTCCTCCCAGACCTTCCCGTTCTGCCTCCCAGCCTCCTTCTTTCTTTATTCATGCCCTGGGCAGCCCATGTGGCTACCTGGAAACTCCTGTTTCAGGGCTGGGGCAGCGGGGGAGCGGTGCTTGGGAGACGACTGCTTTCTCAGGCCTCAAGCTCCATTAACAAATATTTGCAATGGGCCTACTGGAGTTGGAAAGAGAAGAACAGAGCCTGGCTACAGATGCCTGGGTGTCTGGGAGCCACTTGACAAGTAACACAGTGCAACACGACAGAACTTCTGTGTGCTACCTACAGAATGGGGGCAAGACATTCTAGAACAGTGGGGGCAACTTCCTTAAGAACTACAATTTGCTCCTTCATTTTGGCCATTCTAGCTGTGAGTTTGGTGGCTCACAGGAGTTTTGGGAAAACTCTCCCACACAACTAAGGAAAAGAGTGCCTCCCCCCAGGGCCTTTAGTCAGCTCTCTGCTGCCCAGCATGTCCATATTTGTCTCCCTCTTAACCACTGTGCAGTTGTACTAAGAGATGTTTTGGATTCAAGGAAACTGTCGACTCAGGAGCCTTGCTGTAGACTTGCTGAGCTGCTCCAGACCCTTCTGCTGTCCATAAGGACAGCTGTGAAGTGTCAGGGTGGAGTTCCTCATTCCAAGCTTCTGTGACTAAGTTTCATCAGTGCCTTTCCTCAGAACACTGTGCAGAGACCTTTTAAACATTCCGTATTCTCATACACAGGCCAGAGCTGGAGAGGGACATGGGTCATGAGGATGGTCAGGGATGACAAGGTGATGATGACAAGGTTATCAAGGAAGATGTTCCCGTTAGGCGCCATTTCCCAAAAACAGGCAAATAAGGGCAGCCCCTGCCTGGTCTCAGCCCTGGACTGTCAAAGCCTTCTTTGCCAGCCAGGTTTAAGTCAGCTCCTTCAATGGCTGGAGGTCTGTGAGTTTAAACAAAAGCATGTTATGCAGAACAAGGAACTGTGTCGTGGTTGGCCCAACAGGACCATTCTAGTAGGAGCCATTGTTCACTGACCCGTATATGTTGAGATGTGTGTCTGTCTGTTGTCCCAGCCAAATGATTCTTTATTGTACTGTACTTGTCTCCAAGAGTGTGAAGCCCCACTGGAAGACTCATGTTTATTTTGCAGTACTGTAAGGAATGGCTGTTTTCTTTCTTTCTTTCTTTTCTTTTTTTTTTCTTTTTTTAAATTATAGTTTAAGTTCTGGGATACATGTACAGAATGTGCAGCTTTGTTACATAGCTATACGTGTGCCATGGTGGTTTGCTGCACCCATCAACCCGTCATCTACGTTAAGATATTTCTCCTAATGCTATCCCTCCCCTTGCCCCCCACTCCCCAACAGGCCCTGGTGTGTGATATTCCCCTCCCTGTGTCCATGTGGGAGAAGAACAGCTGTTTTCTAAGGGACAGTGGCCATGTTTACAACTACTGTGACCATTAATCTTTGAGTTAGAAGAATCTTCCTCTCAGGGAGTTCATTGTGTTGATGCTGAGGGGGACTGTGTGAGGGCTGTTCAGGAAGTTGGGGAGTGGGGCTGGCAGCGCATTTTTTTTTTCAAACCTTGGTTTGGATTTGTTTCCCAGTCAGTAGTTTATCTGTACCCTCACTAGACTGCAGTGATGATTTGAGCTCCAAGGCCATGAATCTCTGTTGCGTGTGGCTGACTACCTAAAGCAGGGCTTCTCACAGTGGAGAATGCATAGCATCATCTGGAAAGCTTGACAGTGCCCACATGCTGTGCCCTACTCTCAGATTCAGATTCCATAGGTCTGGAGTGGGGCCCAAGAATTGGCATTTCTCACAAGCTCCTAGATGGGGCTGATGCTGCTGGTCTGGGGACACACTCTGAGTAGCAGTGGGTCAAAAGAGGTGCCAAGTGCTGTTCCTCTCTCTAGCTCCTGCTTAGCACAGATTGCATATGTTAGGATAAAAGGAACTCAATGTGATCTCTACCTTTCCTTTTGAGCCTAGCTCTTAATTTCCACTCTTCCAATCCTCATTGATGGGGGAAGTTAAGATACCATCTTGGAGTGTGAAGCAGGAATCCTAGGTGCTAAGGGATTTGCCTAGATTCCCCCCATACTCCCTCCTCCACCCACCCCCAGGAGGTTTTGGGGGCCTAGGAATTCCTGCTGGCATTGCAGTAGCAGGCGGCTTGCATCTGGAGTTACACCCTTCAAAGGTCTCTGGAGAAACAGGAACAAACCAGAGGAGAAAATTGCATTTGAAATAATTTATTTTCACATGCAGGGGAGAAATCACATTTGGTCTAGATTCATGTAAAGAAAACAGAGATTAGATTTTTTAAAATGTGTTGCTGGCAAGAGAGAAGAGCAGACGGGTTTGGATAAAATACACATTCTGTTGAAACTGGCCTTCAATCCCAGACTACATTTAAAGGGGTTTTGAGTTAGCCTATGGAGGGGAATCAAGTCTGGATTTTATTTTCAATTGTTTCTTTCTTTTGAAATACTTCCTAGGTTGGGACTGGGAGTGACAGAAACATCTGGACTGCAGGAAAGATTGTTCCTAGAATTCCAAGCTTTTTCTATGTGAGCAGGCTGATTTAGAAGTCTTATCCGAGACGAGAGAAGATTTTCTCTTGGAATTTCTGGCCAAGGCAGAAGAAACAGGAGTCTGGGGAAGACAAGGAGGGCAAGCTGGAGCAAGAAGCGAAGGCTGCACAGACCATGCAAATGGCCACGCCAGGAGGGCTCCTCTATAGAGCCTTAGTGTGGAAAAGGGTCAATGTCAGGTTTAAGTCCATCACAAAGATGATTAAAGAAACAACCACAGCAACAGCTGATGCTTATTGGGTACTCACCGTGTACCTGGCTATATGTTCATCATCATAGGAAATCCTCACTTAGCTCTATAAAGTAGTTATTAGCATTATCTCCATTTTATAGATGAAGAAAATGGAGAGAAGTTAAATAATTTTCCCAAAGCGGTACTGGTAGGAGGTGGCAGTGTTGGGCTCTACAGCCAGGGCTGTCTGACTCAGATGCCCATGCCAAGAATCAGTTTAGATAATGATATAATAATTACCATCAGTAGCATTTTCATTGTCAGTAAAGGGCCATTGTTTGTGTGTATGAAAATTGGTTAGGTTGGATCATACGAAAGAGCTGTTTTTGTAGGCAAAAAATGGCTGAACATTGGCAATTTCATATGACTTAACAAAATATCATACCTTATGATTGGTGGGAGGAGGGATAAATTGTGTTGTAACAAAAAGTGGACTACTATACAGGAATGAAAGATGACTGGCTTAGAACATGGAGAGAGAGATATATATATATATCTCATACTGTTGAGGAAAATATCTCATCGCAGAAAGATACCTGAAATATAATACCATTTATATATAGATACATAAATATATACAAAGCTATTTGTTGTTAAGGGAGATTTTGTGTGCGTGTGTGTGTGTGTGTGTGTGTGTGTGTGTGTGTGTGTGTGTGCGTGCATGCAGGCTTTCTCTAAAGACAGAGAAGACCCCTCTGATGGTTCACTTGGCCGTCCAGATGTGTGAGAGAGTTCAAATACCCTCCAAGAGCCATCCACTTAATGATTAGAGTCAGAGTGTAAATATCCCAGCTCCTTTGCCTCTGGGAGAATACTTAGTGATGGAGGTTCTATGATATATATATCTCATCTGGAAAGCTTGACAGTGATATATATATATATATATATATATATATATATATATATATATATATATCTTGCATTTCAATTTATGTCTGGTTCCAGAGAGCATCTGGAGAGGAAAGAGGGGAAAGTGATGAAGGTAGAATGCAAGGAAGGGACTTTAAGTATCTTTGTAATTTGTTTTTTTTC
This sequence comes from Papio anubis, assembly GCF_008728515.1. Classification (NCBI taxonomy): domain Eukaryota; kingdom Metazoa; phylum Chordata; class Mammalia; order Primates; family Cercopithecidae; genus Papio; species Papio anubis. The sequence goes on along the minus strand of NC_044996.1, from coordinate 127,998,538 downwards.
TGAGGTTGCATGCTGCATGGGCAGTACACACGTATTCACCAGGTTATTCTTTATACCTTTTTGCATTAGTTGTCTATCACTGCATAACAAATCACCCCAGAGCTTATCGGCTAAATAAGTCTAAATAAGTCTCTGTGGGCCAGGAGTTTGGGCGCAGTCTAACTGGGTCCTCTGTTCAGGCTCTCACCGGCAGCATGAATGTGTCAGCTGGGACTGCAGCAACTCAAGGCTCAACTGTGGGTGGATTTGCTTGCAAGCTTGCTCATATAGCTGTTGGCAGGCCTCAGAAGGTCCACTTCCAAGTTTACGCACATGGTTGTTGGCAGGATTTGGATTCTCATGGGCCATTGGACCAAGGCCTCAGTTCTTCACTGGCTGTTGCCCAAAGGCCTCCCTTAGTTCCTTGCAATGTGTCCTACCCCATAGAGCAACTCACAACCTGGCAGCCAGATTTATCAGAGTAAGGGTTTTGAGAGAGAGAGAATAGTCACAGTATTTTATAACCTACTTACAAAAGTGACATCCCATCACTTTTGCTGTATTTTGTTCATTAGAAGTCGGTCACTAGGTACAGCCCACACTCAAGTGGAGGGATTTACACAACAACAAGAATACCAGGAAGCAGGGATCATTGGGGGAGCTCTTAGAGGCTTGCCTAGTACAATATGTCTGAAATATCTTACAATAAATTTTTAAGAGAAAAACATATTTAAAGGTGAATTAGAACTGATTCCTGGCATTACAAACTCCTTAATCCTCAGTGGCAGCAGCCACATATCTGATACTCAATCTTGCCTGTGCCTCCTGCCCCCATCTCATTCTCCACAATGTACATCATAATCAATGACAAAATTAAGGATATTTTCTCATTATTAGATTTAGAGAGATGTCAGTGTCATATCAAAAGTGCTTTTATTTCTTCAACTATACCTTTGTGGAGTCAATGGTAACAGTACCTTTCAGAAGTCTGTTTTCCAAGAGTGCCCATTGGCTAGAGTCGTAAGGAAGGTGTTGTGGAACAGTAAGATGTACATGGGCTTCGTAGTCAGAGTGCTAAGTTCTGACCCCTGCTCCACCTCTTACCGGCTGTGTGATTTGCTGACAGATACTTACACTCTTAAAAAGCTAGTCTTCTCATCTGTGAAATGAGAGGAATGGTACCTATCTCAAAGCTTCCTGGAGGATTAAATATACAAGAAAACATGTGCTAGTCCTAGGGCAGTGATCAGCACAAAGTAGGCACCTGACAAGGTGAGGAAAGTTTCCTCCAGATCTCTTACCTTCCAAAATGCTATTTACCCCTTCATGAGCAGGCTGTGCAAATTGTTTTCAAGGGTGACAGAGTTGGGATGCCATGAAAAGAATGGGTCTTCATAATTTCTCATTTGACCCCAAGATTAATTTCCTATTATAAACTTAAAGTTTGTTTCATGCATTCATTGATTCATTTTTTCATTCATATACACACTCATTCATTCAACAAATAGAATTTCTTAAAGAAAGTAAAGACGAATCTTCTTCAAAACTCTAATGCCTTTTTGTCTCCCAGGGGTGGATAGGAGAATCCAAGTTATATGTAAGCAGTTTCTCATGTCCAGGGTAGCAAAAGCATCAGAGATAGTGCAAATCTATCTGTTTTCTATGTGGCTTCCTGAGAGGGCTGTTCCATCAAGGGAAGATGCTCCAATGTATGCTAGCCTTTAAGATTTTGGCTTAGAAGAGGAGAGGAGCTAGTGTTCAGAAGGAAATACAACACCATGGGATAGAGGTCCATGTAAACATGTTCTTTGTAGAGCCCTGCCTGCCACTAGGATACCCACCATCCCCACTGGTTGACTTACTGCTACATACTGGCCTTTGCATCCAAGAGAGATTGTGGTACTTAACTTCAGAGACCTTTAAGCAGAGGCTTGATTCAAGCCTCCTGAGTCAGCTGAGGTGAGGCAGGGTGCTCTTAGCTGGAACCTGGGCTAAGGCATTGGCCTCCATGCCCCCCAATTGAAGAAAAAAAGTAGAACAAAAATCCATATTATTTATTTATGAATTATATGCATGTGTTGCTGTATTAATAACTTACTTACTATAACAGTCTCTAGGCCCCTGCCTATATCCCTAACCTTTCACATTTAGAGGAAGCCTTCTTTTGATAGCCAACTGCCAGATTCTCCATCTCTTTGCCTGCAGTCTTTCTCTAAAGATGGAGAAGACCCCTCTGCTGGCTCCCTGGGCAGTCCAGACATGCAAGGGAATTCAGACACCTCCCAAGAGCCCTCATCCACTTTATAATGGGAACCAAGGTGTAAATATCCCAGCTCCCTTGCCCCTGGGAGAATACTTAGTAGCGGACATTCTGTGCTTCTTTTGCAGCGTCTCCGCATGAGACTAAGCTCCAGTTACTCACTAACTCTCTCTTTATTGGCTTCCTTATCTTCCATGTTTTACTTCCCCATCACCCTATCAGGGTTCCCTGCACTTCTGAAGTAAACTCTTTACCCTTGAATCCTTATATCTGAGTCTGCTAGAAAAACCCAATTTATATTTTAAAAAAACATAAAAACAGACCATTTAACAGTACATAAATATACATACATATACACATAGTCTAATGCTTTTCCTTACCCCTAGAGTGCACACTCTGCATTTTGAAGGCCGCTGGTTTACGGAACTTAAAGGCTCCCCTTTCAGTCTTGTAATCTGATATCTGGAGGTTGATATCAGAGCCAGCCCTCTCTCCCTTGGGCTGCCTGCTTCCAAGCCCTGTTTAACTTACTCAGGGTGGCTTGGCACACTTTCACATTGATTCATGGTAGTGATTTCTGGGTCACAGGCTAGCCAACTGGAAGGAGGTCTTCAAGATTAGATTTGCTGCACTCCTATATTTGAAAGAATAATTTCTGTATCTTGGACTTCCAATGAGGAAAAAAAAAAAAAAAAAAACCCCTCTCAGTTCAGAGTTGGACAAAAGTTTCTCCACAGGCACTTTACCCCACTTTGGGACCTCATAGTTTCTCTCAGTTCAGCTCTCCATGTAAGGGAGACCAGGCAACAGGTATATCATTGCCATCTTGAATCATCCTGCTATTACATGATGGGCAGCCCCATGAGATCAGGATGGTATGAATATTCTGACTTATCATCTTTAACCTCAACACACGGTTCAGCACTATGTAGACATATAAACACACTTCAAACAGCCTTTTGCTAGAAAACAGACTCTACTGGCCCCAACATAAAGATTTGAAAGAACCAAATGCTCCCTTATTTTCTCTCTGCCTGGAACAAAGCCTCCTATTGTTTTTCAGGTGATCACATTCTTTAGACATTCACGTTTACGTTGTTCCTCAACAACTGAATTCAAAGCTAGAGGCTCACTCTGCTGGCTGTGCCTGCACAAGGAAACAGCCCCACCCAAAGGCCCTTTTCTCCAGGGCCTCCCAGTGGCCTTTAAATGATGTTGGTCTTCAACATCACAGTCTCTCAGAATGCTTATCAGAGGATAATGTCACCCACCTTCATGCCTGCCCACCATTTCTACTCAAAAGCCACTCCTGTTTCTCTACAGATAGCTCATTCTCTCAGAAATGAACCTAAAGCAAATAAATGTCCAATGAGGCCTGGCTTGTAGGGAAAGTCTTGGGAATCCCTATGCTCTTCCACAGTGACCATCCAGGACATAAGGTCCATGAGCATAATCTTGTTCTAAGTTCCCTCGAATTTCCCATTGACTCTGTTTTCCTTGGCTGAATAGATGTTGTTGCTCTGTAGTAGTGAGAAACAGTATCTGTGGTGATGAAACAGGCAGAAATAAAAATATTTCCCTAGCTCTTTCCTCAGTCCTAATCCCTACAAGTCTTGCCTCTTACCTTTGCCAGATCATCCACTTGGGAGGATTCAGAGGTGCTGTCTCCATTCCATCATCTGGGAAGGAGAAGAGGATTCACACAAGTTTCAATTTTGTATTGAAATGAGAAGTCACCTCTTGTAGGGTTTTGAGGGGAGGAGGAAGAGCCAAGAGGAGTCTACGTCTGTACTCCTCAAGCCACTGGATAGAATTACTTTGAGTTCTTCACACATGCGAGTGCACGTACACACACACACATACATCATGCCTTCCCAAGGCACTGGCTTGGCTTGGCAGGAATGCTGGATTTGGGCTTGGAGAGCTGTCCACTGCTTGGTGCCCATTTTTAGAAAATAAAGAAATGACCCAGGTTCACGGGTGAAGTTTTTTGGTTTTTGTTGTTGTTGTTGTTTGTTTGTTTGTTTGACAGAGTCTCGTTCTGTCACCTAGGCTGGAGTGCAGCGGCGTGATCTCAGCTCACTGCAAGCTCCACCTCCCAGGTTCAAGCCATTCTCCTGCCTCAGCCTCCCAAGTAGCTGGGACTACAGGTGCCTGCCACCACGCCCGGCTAATTTTTTGTATTTTTAGTGGAGACAGGGTTTCACCGTGTTAGCCAGATGGTTTTGATCCCCTGACCTCATGATCCGCCCACCTCAGCCTCCTGAAGTGCTGGGATTACAGGTGTGAGCCACTGTGCCTGGCCCATGGGTGAAGTTTTAATGAGAAATAAGTCACTGAAGCAGTCAAGGAATAAACCCCAAGAACAGAAATAATGATGCTAATCTCTCAAAATAGGGCAATAAAATGTTGAAAGGTCTTAAGGTTTTGTGACAGGGAAGACTAGGGAACTGGGGCATGTTTGTCTAACCTTGGAGGATGATATGAGGGATCTAAATTCATATGTTGGTCAGGAATAAACTCCTACTCCACATGAACCAAGGTTTGGTGTTTCTGGCTTTCACCTTCCCTAATATTTGTTCTCACCCTTTTCCTTAGTATGCGTGTATGTGTGTATACTGTAGAAAAACCCTATGCTACTGTCCTGAAATTGTAGATTCTATAAATGGATTGAGAATGAGCATCTTAGGTTGGGTTCCTCAGAAGCAAACCCTAAAACAAGGCCTCAAGTGTAAGTAGTTTGTTTCAGAGGTGGTGGAAAAACTGGTAGGAAGAGAGGAGAAGGGGATTAGGAAAGGGAATGAAACCAAGGAAGGGTTATTAAGTGAATTGCTACTGTGAGTAACTGGAGCTGAATCCCAAGGGAGACTCTGGGAGGCTATGCATAGAACTCAGAGTTATCCCACCTGAGGAGTGAGGCAGCTGGAATATTTATACTCCCAACTACTAAGAATCATTTGTTGAGAGATGCTCCTGGAAGTTGCTAATTCCCCAGAATTTCAGGCCAAACCTGTGGGTATAGTGGCCTTCATCAGTTATGGGAAAAAGCGAGGCACAGAGATGCAGGTAGGGGTCTTTGGAAGTCAGGTGCAGTGAACTGAGGTGAGAGGAATAAGGGAGATGGGGAGGGCATTGATGGTGGCTGCTATAATCACAAAGGGGTGGGTATGTAGATTGTTGGGGAGGAGGACTTTCTCATAGTTATGGTCTTGATAAATATTTCTATCCTTTAATAAAATATAATGGAAGTTTTGGAATATAAAGAATCTTTAAAGAAAGAGAGTTTTACAAAAACCAGAGGATAGTGGTGTGGGACCTGAAAATTAATTATACTATACATTTGAAATCTGTGTATTTCACTGAAAACAAATTATACCTAAATTTTAAAAGAAGCGAGTATGAGATTCCAGATTGTAACGCCTTTCAATAGAATCCTAAGTTCCTGCATATTTGAGATATACTTGCCTGAATCCCTAAAATTCTGCCTGGGCTGTGGACATAGTTGAAGCATTTTCTCTAGAACTTCAGTCAGAAAATGTTGAAATGTGCTCTGGGTAGTGACTCCCCAACAAGAAAGCAGGCTCCTTCAGCTGCTTCTGTGCCGTGGTTTGTGCCCACGCTGCCTTTTCTAGGTTTTCCTTGTGACCATGGCTTGCATTTTCTAAGAGAAATGACTAGGGATTTCGTGTCTGGGGCCACAGGACAAACATCTGCAATGCGGAAGAAACTGACAGAGAGACCCTGTTCTTACAAACTTAACCTGTTTGGTCAAACTAGCTGAGTCCACCTGCCATGCCTGAATAGGGAAATGATGATGAGATGATGTTCTAGGATGGGCACTAGGTCAGGACTGACCTCAATGCCTGGCACATAGTGGGCATTCAGTTAATGTTTAATGGGCTGGGCGGATTTGCTTCAGCTCGCTGACATCACCCACAACCAGCCTCACCTGAGAACAGAACAGGGTGGAGGTGGGAGAAGCATCAATAACGTGGAGGCCATCGGCCCTTCTGTTCTTTCTTGAGGGACCCAGATATGGAGCTAATGAAGTGGGCCTTCACAGCAGGGGGGCTTTCTAATGACTTTTCAATTAATTGACTTGAAGCTGGTGGGGAGAGTGCCAGAGTCTGAAAAAGATGAAAGGCATTGAAGAAGAAAAGCCTTGATGTCACTGCAATCCCATTCAGATTTGGAAAGGTTTTTTCAGGAACTTTATATTTTAACCACAAAAGCCTCATGGGGTCGATCAGCCACTCAAGAAGATTTTTGTCATTCTCTGGGGTTGGTGGGTGATGAGAGATTGAATGGAAAGCCAGAAAGGAAGGGCTGTGTGTGGTTTCTGTGGGTGGAAAATGTATGTGATGGAGTGGGTGGATGGGTTGGGGAGGCAGAGAGGAAAGGTACACAAGGAGGGAATGGGGGTATGTAGGTATGAATCACATTTTCAGGGCAGTGCTATGCCTATTCTATAAAGTTTGGCATGGATATGTTTTTTCAACAGGTTTCGTTCTTTTAAACTCAATGACTTCTTACTGTGTTTGTTCCTAAAGCTAATCTAATCTAATCTAGGTATAGTAAGCAATATAAACTGGCCATTTGGATACATGACCACTCCCATATAGCATATTTATGCAAAATTTAAATAGTCAGAAAACTTACGGAAGTACAATTACCTCGCAGATCAATGATGAATAGAATTTTAGAAGTAGACAGACCCAAAACAGCAATTGTGCTGTTTTCTGCTAATGGTAAGACCATGGAAGTTTGGATGTGAAACTGACCTCGCATCCACCTAGACCAAGTCTTGGCCTTGGTACTCATGACATTTAGGGCCAGGTAATTGTTATTGGGACTGTCCTGTGCATTGTACGATGTTTAACAGCATCCCTGGCCTCTACCCACTAGATGCCAGTTGCACTGTTCCCTAGTTGTGACAACCAGAACTGTTTCCAAACATTGCCAAGTAGCTCCTGGGGGGCACAATCATTGCTGATTGAGAACCACTGGCCTAGATAGAAGCCTGGTAGGTCCTAGAATCCAGCATTTATTGTACTGTCCAATGCAATTTGGGGGTTTCAAATGATGACGATTATATGGCTTCAGAATCACGTACAAACATTGAAATGGAGTGATTCTGTGTGTGGTGTGCATGCTACAATGGGCAATGTTCAAATGCCAACTAGGCTACTTGTCTTACCAGGACACTCCATTCTCTAACAGCTCTAAATGAGGTGTTTCTTTTTCAGAATGTGTTAGGTTAGAGAATGTCAAATTGCCATTTTTTGTGTGTATGGCCCTAATGGTCAAATACCAGCAATTTCATAGATTTAATGGGAACACACCAACTTTAGGAGATATGTCCTGAGCACCTTCTGAAACTCCCCCAAATTGTTAATGTGGAAATGTTTGTTTAGGCTCATGACTCTGTCCTGTCACATTTCAAAGGCAAGTCCAATGTTTCCATAAGGAACCTTGTACCACAAGTTAACCGCATTGCAAAATTCCCCCCAAAATTTCTTTCTCATCCTGTGGCAAATTGAGTATAGCCACATTTTTTTTGCAGCAACTCCCATTAAGAGGTGGAGCCTTTTTCTCCACCTCCATTGAATCTGGGCTGACTTTGTGACTTGCTTCGAGCAACAGAATGTGGCGGAAGTGGTGTCGTTCAAGTTTCAGAACCCAGATCTTTAAGAGGCCTGTAGCGTCCCCCTTGTAGTGTCCCTCTTGGCCACTATCCTGAGACTGCCCTGCCAGGAAGCTGGTGTAACTCACTGGAGGATGAGTGGCCATGTGGAGGACTGCCAAGGCACCCTGCTACCAGCCAGCACCACTAACCAGATGTGTAAGCAGGGCCATCTCAGACCTTCCAGTCTGCTGACCCTCCAGCCAAATCCAGTCAAATGAGCAAGTCCAGATAAAACCAGCAGAAACACCACCGAGTGTATGCACATAATCATGAGAAATCATAAATCATTGTTGTTTTAAGTCACTAGAATGACTTAAATGGATGGAATGGCTTGTTATGCAGCAGTAGATAACTCATAAACATCCAATGGCAGCTTTACAGTTTTTAACAATTTCTTAGAGTTTGACTTCAAATAGAGAGCCGTGAAACCATGCTCCCCTGGGCTCCTGGATGGTGACTAGCATCTCACTAGCTGAGTGCCTCATGCCTTCACACCAGCCTTGCAGTGGGCACCATTCAATCACATTCTTCAGGAAAACTGCTAATTTCTATATTTGGAGGCTACAAGAGAGGGCCAAAAAGTTATAAGTAAAAGCTACACTAGGCCAAGTGGCTGCTTTAACATAATGATCACCTGCACAGCATTCATATGTAGTAGACGCCTCATATGTTCTGCCCATGAATATACACCACATACAAATGTCACACATATATACCCATTGCCTACTGAGTTTAACCATGATCCATAGCTTAGGCATGGTCATGTGACTGAAAGTATCTTAAGCCTGCATTTCCTATAATTATAGTTTGGAAGGGGATATTGCAAACCAAGAATTTCTTTACAAATGGTGAGCTGTAATTGACTTTCTGTCTTGTTTTTTTTTTTTTTTAAATAGGGTCTTGCTCTGTTGCCCAGGCTGGAATGCAGTGGTGTGATCATGGCTCACTGCAGCCTCGACCACTCTGGGCTGAAGCAATTCTCCCATCTCACTCTCCTGAATAGCTGGTACTACAGGTGTGTGCCACCATGCCCAGCTAATTTTTAAATTTTTTTGTAAAGGTGGGATTTCACCATATTGCCCAGGCTGTTCTCCAACTCCTGGGCTCAAGCGATCCTCCTGCCTCGGCCTCCCAAAGTGCTGGGATTATGGGCATGAGCCACCATACCCTGCTTGACTTTCCATGTTAATAACTGAACATCTCTTTTGATCTTCAGCAGATGCCTTAGGAAGCCCTTTCTCTATTATGTAAGGAAAACTGTACTTAGCATTCTCACTGTAGTTAGAACTCACAATTCTTTGTGATTTTTTTAATGTTGCACACACCAGCTCCCACTGGACTTTACCTACATGAGAAGAGAAATTCTGTCTGTGTCTTTGCTCACGGCATCCCCAGCTCATAGCACAGGGTTTGGTCCCTGTTTGTTCCTCAATAAATTTGTGGACCAATGAATGAATGAGTAAACGAATGAATTATGGAAGCTGAGAGCCGAGAGAGACCTTAGAATTCATTGTCTTCTATCTCCTGCTCTGCTTTGAAAGAGAAGACACTGAGATTCAGAAAGGATTAGCATTTTTTTTTTTTAATTCCAGGATTTTTTTCCTCTAAAAAGCCACTTGACACACCTGCTTATCTGATCTGTTACAGCTTGTGATTATGGAAGAGGAAACACCGAGAATTCCTTCTTGGACTCAATGGGATGTACTGTGAACATCCCTGATATTGGGCTAGCCTCGTGCCATTCAGGGCAGGCTTCTGTCCACCCCATTTAACCTGTGACTCATTGAGGGGCTGCCAGGCCCACCCGGGCACTGAGCGGGCACCAGATATACCTCTCAGAGTTACACTGTAATCGCTATTCATCTGCCTGTCAAGCTGAGCCCTTTTCTGTGCTCCAGAATGTGAAAGCAAAATGGTCTTTTCCGATATGAAGCTAATAATAGTTCTCATCTTGATTCTACTTAACACTGAACTGAAGATTTGGCCTCTAGGGTGAAGCTCATAGTTAATTCATTTATTTTAAGAATAATTACAGAAACCATAAAAGATACATCCCAATTGGGCCCACGAGTGGTCTGATTCTCAATGTTTCTATGTAACCAATTGTGTGCTGAGTGCTTGAAGAAATGCGAATGTGGCAACTGCGTTTGAAGCCTTGGGCAGAAGGTGAAGCTGGAATAGAATTCCTCTGCAGTCATTTTGGTTAGGAGCAGTGATGCCCAGCCTCCTGCCACCCACTCACTTCATTCTCTGTGATGACCTAAATGAGAAAGACAGTTGGCTTCCTTCCCCCTCAGCTCAGTCCCCCATGCAGACAAACAGGCTGCATCCCTGGCAGACTGCGCTGGGGTTATGTGCTGTCTCATCCACTCGAGAATGACCTATAGCTTCAAAGGAAAACATTAACAAACAAACAAAGTCGACCCCTATCTAGGAGGAAATGGATGGGTTTTGGGGCTTCCACCTCCCCTCCACATATTGCCTATGCCCCTGAGCTCCAGGGAAAGAACAGCTAGTGAAGAGAAGAAGCTGTTTCTAGTTGTTTGTGGAGCAGGGAGAAGAAGAGAGAGGGGGAGGAAGAGAGAAGAGAAAAAGAGGTGGGAGAAGGAGAGAGAGGAAGGAGAAGGAGAAGAGAGAGAAAGAGAGAGGGAGAGAGGGTAACAGGCAAGAAAGTGGAAGAAAAAAAATATCCAGACAGAGGGGAGGAAGGAAGAAGAAGGGAGAAGGGGAAAAAGATACGGACTAGCTTAAAAGAGGGCAGAGAAGTAATTCAAGTAGTGTTTCAAAATGTGAATAAAGCTATTTAAAGTATCATTTCCCTCCCTAATTTCACTTCTTTGTCCTTCCAGACATAGTTGTAAGTCGCCCCTCCCTGCCACACCCAGTCCTCTTGTCTAATTCTGAAATATATTGGAGACTTGGCAGCACAGGCTTCAGGCAATTCATCCTCAGAAGCAGTAAATAAATTCAACTTTTCCATGGTATCTGGCTACAAATGTCAAAGAGAACAGTTCCCACCCTCCTGGCCTCTTAGTCAGCTAGCATGAAAACCATGGAATTGTTGCTGGGCACATCATAGAGAGCTGTCCACGTCAGCCCTTCCAATTCCAGAGTGCCATCTAGGTGAGCTGTCCCACGTAGAAGGCAGCCCCAGAGAGGGCTTTCCCCTCCATGTGTGCTGGATATGATGTTCATGCTAGTGCAATGGAGAACCCATATGGTTTGCCATATGTATTATCACTATTTAGGGTAAAAACTAAGTGAGATAATCTATATCAAGCATATGGCACATAGTAAATGATCAGGAAATAGTAGTTACTATAATCTGATGGCATAGTAATAGCCAACAATTTTTTTTCTCTTGAGCACTATATGCTGGGCACTATTCTAAGTAAATCTTTTTTTTTTTTTTTCTTAATGAAACGGAAGTTTAGTTCTTGCTCACACACAAGTCTATTTCAGTCCAGACAACTCTGCAGGGAAATTGTCCTTCATGTAATATATCAGCATTCCAGGTTACTTAGATTTATTATTATTATTATTATTATTATTATTATTATAATACTTTAAGTTCTGGGTTACATGTGCAGAACATGCAGTTTTGTTACATAGGTATACATGTGCCATGGTGATTTGCTGCACCCATCAACCCATCACCTACATTAGGTATTTCTCCTAATGTTATCCCTCCCCAGCGCCCCACCCTACAAAGGCCCCGGTGTGTGATGTTCCCCTCCCTGTGTCCATGTGTTCTCATAGTTCAACTCCCACTTATGAGTGAGAACATGTGGTGTTTGGTTTTCTGACCTTGTGATAGTTTGCTGAGAATGATGGTTTCCAGCTTCATCCATGTCCCTGCAAAGGACATGAACTCATCCTTTTTCGTGGCTGCATAGTATTCCATGGTGTATATGTGCCACATTTTCTTAATCCAGTCTATCCTTGGTGGAAATTTGGGTTGGTTCCAAGTCTTTGCTATTGTGAATAGTGCCGAAATATACATATGTGTGCATGTGTCTTTATAGTAGCATGATTTAAATCCTTTGGGTATATGCCCAGTAATGGGATTGCTGGGTCAAATGGTATTTCTAGTTCTAGATTCTTGAGGAACCACCACACTGTCTTTCACAATGGTTGAACTAATTTACACTCCCACCAGCAGTGTAAAAGCATTCCTATTTTTCCAAAACCTCTCCAGCATCTGTTGTTTCCTGACTTTTTAATGATCGCCATTCTAACTGGCATGAGATGGTATCTCATTGTGGTTTTGATTTGTATTTCTCTAATGACCAGTGATGATGAGCATTTTTTCATGTCTGTTGGCTGCATAAATGTCTTCTTTTGAGAAGTATCTGTTCATATCCTTTGCCCATTTTTTGATGGGGTTGTTTGCTTTTTTCTTGTAAATTTGTTTAAGTTCTTTGTAGATTCTAGATATTAGCCCTTTGTCAGATGAATAGATTGCAAAAACGTTCTCCCACTCTGTAGGTTACCTGTTGACTCTGATGATCGTTTCTTTTGCTGTGCAGAAGCTGTTTAGTTTAATTAGATCCCATTTGTCAATTTTGGCTTTTCTTGCCATTGCTTTTGGTGTTTTAGACTTGAAGTCTTTGCCCATGCCTATGTCCTGAATGGTATTGCCCAGGTTTTCTTCTAGGATTTTTATGGTACTAGGTCTTACGTTTAAGTCTTTAATCCATCTTGAGTTGATTTTTGTATAAGGTGTAAAGAAGGGGTCCAGTTTCAGTTTTCTGCATATGGCTAGCCAGTTTTCCCAACACCATTTATTAAATAGGTAATCGTTTCCCCATAGCTTGTGTGTGTCAGGTTTGTCAAAGATCAGATGGTGGTACATGCATGGTGTTATTTCTGAGGCCTCTGTTCTGTTCCATTGGTCTATGTATCTGTTTTGGTACCAGTACCATGCTGCTTTGGTTACTGTGGCCTTGCAGTATACTTTGAAGTCAGGTAGCATGGTGCCTCCAGCTTTGTTCTTCTTGTCGAGGATTGTCTTGGCTATGCAGGCTCTTTTTTGGTTGCTTATGAACTTTAAAGTAGTTTTTTCCAATTCTGTGAAGAAAGTCAGTGGTAGCTTGATGGGGATAGCACTGAATCTATAAATTACTTTGGGCAGTAAGGCCATTTTCATGATATTGATTCTTCCTATCCATGAGCATGGATTGTTTTTCCATTTGTTTGTGTCCTCTCTTATTTCCTTGAGCAGTGGTTTGTAGTTCTCCTTGAAGAGGTCCTTCACATCCCTTGTAAGTTGTATTCCTAGGTATTTTATTCTCTTTGTAGCAATTGTAAATGGGAATTCACTCATGATTTGGCTCTCTGTCTGTTATTGGTGTATAGGAATGCTTGTGATTTTTGCACATTGATTTTGTATCCTGAGACTTTGCTTAAGTTGTTTATCAGCTTAAGGGTATTTTGGGCTGAGACAATGGGGTTTTCTAAATATACAATCATGTCATCTGCAAACAGAGACAAAATGACTTCCTCTCTTCCTATTTGAATACACTTTATTGCTTTCTCTTGCCTGATTACCCTGGCCAGAACTTCCAATACCATGTTGAATAGGAGCGGTGAGAGAGGGCATCCTTGTCTTGTGCTGGTTTTCAAAGGGAATGCTTCCAGCTTTTGCCCATTCAGTATGATACTGGCTGTGGGTTTGTCATAAATAGCTCTTATTATGTTGAGATACATTCCATTGATACCTAGTTTACTGAGAGTTTTTAGCATGAAAGGCTGTTGAATTTTGTCGATGGCCTTTTCTGCATCTATTGAGATAATCATATGGTTTTTGTCATTGGTTGTGTTTATGTGATGGATTGCATTTATTGATTTGCATATGTTGAACCAGCCTTGCATCCCAGGGATGAAGCCAACTTGATTGTGGTGGATAAGCTTTTTGATGTGCTGCTGGATTTGGTTTGCCAACATTTTATTGAGGATTTTCCCATTGATGTTCATCAGGGATATTGGCCTAAAATTCTCTTCTTTTGTTGTGTCTCCACCAGGCTTTGGTGTCAGGATGATGCTGGCCTCATAAAATGAGTTAGGGAGGATTCCCTCGTTTTCTATTGTTTGGAATAATTTCAGAAGGAATGGTACCAGCTCCTCTTTGTACCTCTGGAAGAATTTGGCTGTGAATCCATCTGGTCCTGTACTTGTTTTGATTGGTAGACTATTAGTTATTGCCTCAATTTCAGAACCTGTTATTGGTCTATTCAGAGATTCAACTTCTTCCTGGTTTAGTCTTGGGAGGGTGTATGTGTCCAGGAATTTATCCATTTCTTCTAGATTTTCTAGTTTATTTGCGCAGAGGTGTTTATAATATTCTCTGATGGTAGTTTGTATTTCTGAGGGATTGGTGGTGGTATCCCCTTTGTCATTTTTTATTGTGTCTACTTGATTCTTCTCTCTTTTATTCTTTATTAGTCTTGCTAGCGGTCTATCTATTTTGTCGATCTTTTCAAAAAACCAGCTCCTGGATTCATTGAATATTTGAAGGGTTTTTTCTTTTGTCTCTATCTCCTTCAGTTCTGTTCTGATCTTAGTTATTTCTTGTCTTCTGCTAGCTTTTGAATGTGTTTGTTCTTGCTTCTCTAGTTCTTTTAATTGTGATGTGAGGGTGTTGATTATAGATCTTTCCAGCTTTCTCTTGTGGGCATTTAGTGCTATAAATTTCCCTCTACACACTGCTTTAAATGTGTCCCAGAGATTCTGGTATGTTGTATCTTTGTTCTCATTGGTTTCAAAGAACATCTGTATTTCTGCCTTCATTTCGTTATGTGCCCAGTAGTCATTCAGGAGCAGGTTGTTCAGTTTCCATGTAGTTGTGTAATTTTGAGTGAGTTTCTTAATCCTGAGTTCCAACTTGATTGCACCGTGGTCTGAGAGACAGTTTGTTGTGATTTCTGTTCTTTTACATTTGCTGAGGAGTGTTTTACTTCCAATTATGTGGTCAATTTTGGAATAAGTGCGATGTGTTGCTGAGAAGAATGCATATTCTACTGATTTGGGTTGGAGAGTTCTGTAGATGTCTATTAGGTCTGCTTGGCGCAGAGCTGAGTTCAAGTCCTGGATATCCTTGTTAACCTCCTGTCTCGTTGATCTGTCTAATATTGACAGTGGGGTGTTAAAGTCTCCCATTGCTATTGTGTGGGAGTCTAAGTCTCTTTGTAAGTCTCTAAGGACTTGCTTTATGAATCTGGATGCTCCTGTATTGGGTGCATATATATTTAGGATAGTTAGCTCTTCTTGTTGAATTGATCCCTTTACCATTATGTAATGGTCTTCTTTGTCTGTTTTGATCTTTATTTTAAAGTCAGTTTTATCAGAGACCAGAATTGCAATCCCTGCTTTTTTTGTTTGTTTGTTTGTTTTTGTTTCCATTTGCTTGGTAGATCCTCCTCCATCCCTTTATTTTGAGCCTATGTGTGTCTTTGCACGTGAGATGGGTCTCCTGAATATAGCACACTGATGGGTCTTGGCTCTTTATCCAATTTGGCAGTCTGTATCTTTTAATTGGGAGCATTTAGCCCATTTACATTTAAGGTTAATATTGTTATGTGTGAATTTGATCCTGTCACTATGATGCTAGCTGGTTATTTTGCCCGTTAATTGATGCAGTTTCTTCATAGTGTCAATGGTCTTTGCAATTTGGCATGTTTTTGCAGTGGCTGGTACCAGTTGTTCCTTTCCATGTTTAGTGCTTCCTTCAAGACCTCTTGTAAGGAAGGCCTGGTGGTGACAAAATCTCTCAGCATTTGCTTGTCTGTAAAGGATTTTATTTCTCCTTCACTTATGAAGCTTAGTTTGGCTGGATATGAAATTCTGGGTTGAAAATTCTTTTCTTTAGGAATGTTGGATATTGGCCCCCACTCTCTTCTGGCTTGTATTGTTTCTGCAGAAAGATCCACTGTTAGTCTGATGGGCTTCCCTTTGTGGGTAACCCGACCTTTCTCTCTGGCTGCCCTTAACATTTTTGCCTTCATTTCAACCTTGGCAAATCTGACAATTATGTGTCTTGGGGTTACTCTTCTCGAAGAGTGTCTTTGTGGTGTTCTCTGTATTTCCTGAATTTGAATGTTGGCCTGCCTTGCCAGGTTGGGGAAGTTCTCCTGGATAATATCCTGAAGAGTGTTTTCTAACTTGGTTGCATTCTCCCCATCACTTTCAGGTACACCAATCAAATGTAGATTTGGTGTTTTCACATAGTCCAATATTTCTTGGAAGCTTTGTTCATTTCTTTTCACTCTTTTTTCTCTAATCTTGTCTTCTCACTTTATTTCACTAATTTGATCTTCAATCACTGATATCTTTTCTTCCGCTTGATCGAGTCAGCTATTGAAGCTTGTGTATGCTTCACGAAGTTCTCGTAATGTGATTTTCAGCTCCATCAGGTCATTTAAGCTCTTCTCTACACTTTTTATTCTAGTTATCCATTCATCTAACTTTTTTTTCAAGGTTTTTAGCTTCCTTGCGATGGGTTAGAGCATGCTCCTTCAGCTAGGAGAAGTTTGTTATTACTGACCTTCTGAAGCCTACTTCTGTCAACTCATCAAACTCATTTTCCATCCAGTTTTGTTCCCTTGCTGGTGAGGAGTTGTATTCCTTTGAAGGAGAAGAGGCGTTCTGGTTTTTGGAATTTTCAGCCTTTCTGCTCTGGTTTCTCCCCATCTCTGTGGTTTTATCTACCTTTTGTCTTTGATGTTGGTGACCTATGGACGGGGTTTTGGTGTGGATGTCCTTTTTGTTGATGTTGATGCTATTCGTTTCTGTTTGTTAGTTTTTCTTCTAACAGACAGACCCCTCAGCTGCAGATCTGTTGGAGTTTGCTGGAGGTCTACTCCAGACCCTGTTTGCCTGGGTATCACCAGCGGACGCTGCAGAACAGCAAATTTTGCTGCCTGATCCTTCCTTTGGAAGCTTCATCCCAGAGGGGCACCCACCTATATGCGGTGTTTGTTGGCCCCTACTGGGAGGTGTCTCCCAGTCAGGCTACACAGGGGTCAGGGACCCACTTGAGGAGGCAGTCTGTACATCATTAGAGCTCGAATGCTGTGCTGGGAGAACCACTGCTCTCTTCAGAGCTGTCAGGCAGGGACGTTTAAGTCTGGAGAAGCTGTCTGCTGCCTTTTGTTCAGATATGCCCTGCCCCCAGAGGTGGAATCTAGAGAGGCAGTAGGCCTTGCTGAGCTGCGGTGGACTCTGCCCAGTTCGAGCTTCCCTGCCACTTTGTTTACACTGTGAGCATAGAACCACCTACTCAAGCCTCAGCCATGGTGGACGCTCCTCCCCCCACCAAGCTCCAGTGTCCCAGGTCTATCTCAGACTGCTGTGCTTTCAGCAAGCAAGACTCCTTAGGCATGGGACCCACCGAGCCAGACACAGGAGGGAGTCTCCTGGTCTGCCGGTTGCAAAGACCATGAGAAAAGTGCAGTATTTGGGCAGAGTGTACCACTCCCCCAGGTACAGTCACTCATGGCTTCCCTTGGCTAGGAGAAGGAAATCCCCTGACCCCTTGTGCTTCCTGGGTGAGGTGACACCCCACCCTGCTTTGGCTTGCCCTCCATGGGCTGCACCCACTGTCCAACTAGTCCCAGGGAGATGAACCAGGTACCTCAGTTGGAAATGCAGAAATCACCCATCTTCTGTGTCGATCTCGCTGGGAGCTGTAGACTGGAACTGTTCCTATTCAGCCATCTTGGAAGCAGCACCCCTATTCTAAGTAAATCTTAAATCAATCCTATGATGTAGGTGCTGTTAGCATTATAGATGGGGAAACTGAGGCACATAATGGCTCCAGTTCCTAGGACTAGACACGAGGGTCTGTTTTAACATGATGATATTGATCCTTCATAAGCAGAGACAGTGACAATGAGGGGAGAAGAGAATTCAATAACATCCACTGCCTCCTCTCCATCTCTGGCACCACTGCCTACCTAAAACTACTATGTACTCTTACCTGGACCACAGCAGCTGCCTCCTTCCTGGCCTCCCTACATCCACTAGTGCTTGCTGCAGTCCATTCTGCATACAACCATCAAAGTGATCCTTTAACTGATGGGCCACACACTGGCATGCCCCTTTATAAACTCTTCCTTTCCTTCCCACTGCACTTAGGATAAAATCCAAGCTCCAGGCCATGGCCTGCAAGGCCCTGCATGACGTGGCAAACTGTTCCCACCTGTCCAGCTTTATGCTGGGCCATACTCCCTCTGGCCCAGCACTCCCTTGGCACACTGGTCCATCACCAGTTTTTAAAATACATGCAAGCTCTTTCCTGCCTCAGAGCATTCATACCTGCTGTTTCCTCTGCTATTTTTCCCATCACTTCATCCTCCAGAACTCTACTTAATGTTTCCTCCTCATACTTGAGTATCCCTCCTCCTTCTCCATTCTCAACACACTCTGTATCTCAACACACTCATTATATCCTTCATCAATCTTCTCACAATTTATTAGTAGAAGTCTTTTCATTTATTTGAGTAGGTCCTTGATTTCTCTTTACTTCCCCCAATAACCTGTAAGCTCCATAAAAGCAATAACCATGTCTATATTGTTTGCTCTTGTACCTCCAGCACTCAGCACAATGCTCCTCTCTTGGTAGGTGTGCAATCAATATTTATTGACACATAAATGACTGGTGTATCTGGCATGTCTAGGATGTCTATTTGGAAGCACAAAGGGTTATGGCTGGGGCTCAGCTCGCCTGACTTCTCTGACTGCCCCAAATCTTTTTACCCCCTTGCCTGCCATTGTGTGCCCCAGACACGAGTGAAGGCCTGTCTCATTCCAGAGAGTGGTACCCTCCTTGGAATTTCAACACAAAGAGGCCATAGATCTGTTGCACAGCAAGAAAAGATAGTGTCTGTTGCAATTGGTTCTCTTGGCCTTGTGGCAGGATGCAGAGTGAAAAGTAGAGGGATATTAGAAGTTCATTAGTTCTCTCAATGTCTAGAGTATCCAGAAAGTGTTATTCCCTAAATAGCACTTATAGAATACCTAATATGTTATTCTCTCACTATCCTCCGCCACCCATAACAGTTGGATCTCAGACTCACAGATAATCAATCATGTATATATTCACCCTCCAATAATTTAATATTACAGAAAGTGAACCAGAATTCAGCTTTGCACCTTTGGAAGTTAATTTCTTCTTTGTATGATTACTAGAGACATTCTCTGATAAGGGTAACGAGATGTATAGATTTGGTCTCTTCCCACCTTCCTGACATTTCTTGAATTTTTCTCAGAAAGACTGATCCAAGGCAAATCACAGTTTTTCTCATCACCCCACCTTTGTCCCGGCCAGAGGGTGAACTATGGGAAGATCTCATGGGTGGTGTTCTAAACAACTTTCCCTTGATTAAATAACCCTTCTCCCAAGGGCTATTTGTGTGGTTTAAATTACTTAAAAACAAAACAAACAATCCAGAGTAAGATAATTAGTTTGAAAAACAGAAGGTTACCAACAGCCTTTCCCTGTACAGCTGGAAAAGATGTGAAAAGCTCAGGCTCTAAGCACCCAAGAGGATAAATAAACGTGTCACAAGTGCCATTAAGAAAACACATCTGCACACTGTCAATGGTGAGGATAAACACACGATTGTTTTCCCTTTCACAAGAAGCAGTGATGGGGAAAGGCAAATTATGGACCCTATCCAGTTCTGTTCAATTTACAGCATCTCAAGGTTGAGGGATGGGCACTTATCCAGCCTTGATGCATTCCCAAAATCTCTCATCAGAAGCAAATCTTCAAAGAAAACAAATAGTATGTTCATTCTCCTCCCAGCACACAGACAGAAGAACAAACAAGGGAAGAAAGAAAATGCCCTAAAGGTTATCTGGTGGACCTCAGTTGCCTGAGATTGTGTTTTCAGACCCGACATCTTTCTCTGGTTTTCCTCCTTCTCCTAATCCCCCTGCCAGTAGGAAGATCAAATGGAACTGACATAAATATCCTTCCCAGCTGTTAAGTGCAGCCACTGTTTCTTCTTTTAACACTACACTCCATACTTCCAGGGTCCATCAACTTCCCTAGTGTCTTAATGAAATAAATTATACATTTTTATGAACCATAATCAGAATTCATGAAAGATAACTAGGAGCCTAGGGAATTATGATGGATCCATTGAGATCCTCATGGACTTAATTTGAGAAAAGGTTCAAATGCACAAGAAAATAAAGGCGACCTTTTGGAGATGCCAGTCACCTGGAACCTCTGTGCCTTGTACTTCTAGGGTTACTGATAGTTTGCTGTAGAAATCATAGTTGAATCTTCTTCATTTTTATTAGATCAAAAGTCTCTTATATTATGTGCCTAAATCAGAAAATGGAATATGATGAATGTCTTACACCAGTCTTAGAGTCAAACGTCTATATGCCCTTAGCCACCTGAATTTTAACATTTGATCTAAAGTGGATTAAATATCCACTTTAAATTGAAATATCCACTTTAAATTGAAAACCTCAATTTTTCATACTAATAGAAGGTGGCCAAAAAAACCTGCCAACACCTCAGAAATCATTCACATTTGACTTTGGAAAGTGTTCCTAGTTTATTGGCTGACATGCTGAAAGTTGGCTCTAAAGATAATAATGAAGAAACATGGGAACTGACTCAGAGTTAGAAACCTGTCTATGTCTACCTTATTCTGTCTTGTCTCCCTTCCTCTACTTTCTCTACTTCATCAAACTCTCCATTTTCTCATCTTTAAAAAGGGATAGGAGTGTTTTGTCAGGGTGGTTGAATGAGAATGTTTCTAAGGACTCCTCCAGTACTACAGTTCTGCAATTTAATAGAACATATATGCCCTGATATAACTTCCAGCTATTCATTCATTCATTCATTCATTCATTCAACAAACTTGTTTGTGTGAGTGCCTGTTAGGTGTTACTGTGCTAACCATGAAACTAGCACCATTCTTGTCCTGGAAATAATATAAAATATGTTTGTGAAATATGCAGTAAGCATTTCATAAATGCTCTTGAAGGGTGTACACAATAGAGGCTATAACAGCTTCTCTGAACAATCCTGCAGTTAATGATGTTCGTTAATTATGCCAACATCCAATATCTCATGTTAAAGACTTTTAGCATTTTCCAGATGTTGGAAATGATCAGAAAATTATATACTCTCAGTAACTATGAAGAATAATCTGGGTTGTTAGTTGATGATACTGAGGCCCAAGAGGTATATCCTTCATCAAGGTTACATGTGGGTAGAAGCAGATGCCTCCTGCATCCCAGTGTTGGGGTAGTTAGCTAAGTTGGGCTCGAGGCCCAACTGCCAGGGTTCCAATTCTGTCTCTGCCACCTATAGGCTAAGTGATCTTGAGCAAGTCATTTAACTTCTCTGTGTTTTGGTTTCCTCCTCTGTAAAGTGGGACTAGAATAGTAACTGGCTGCATAGGGTGTATGGATTCAGTGAGTTCCTACATATCGAAATACTCAAGAGTGTAAACAGTATAGTTTCATATGTAATAACAGCCATTAGCAACAAGAAGTAAGGCTGGACTGTTTTCTCACGTATGGCAGAAATTCAATTGATGTTATCAAATAATCAAAACTGGTAAATAGTCAGTTCTTAGATTCATCTGTCCAAGATATTTCATGAGCAGATTGTATTTCCACAAAGAAAGAAAAACCTGTTTACAACTGTACCTGGCATATAGTAAGTGCTCAATAAGTGTTAGCTATTATCTTGCTGCACTGCTCTCATCTCCTGCAGTGTTGGAGAGGGAGTTTGAAGCGCTTTGTTGGAGCCCAAGGATAATGCTCGCACCCCCTGACTCTGTGCATGTGTGTGAGTGTGTATGTGTGTGTGTACCAGTGGACAAAATGTGTGTTGTAGTGGAAAATCAAGTAACTCACTCAGTAAATTATCTCAGCCAAAAGTTCAGTTGCAGGAAATCAAATTCAGATTTGTAAGCCTGGTGAAATTCAAATTCCTTTTAAACATTTATTGCCATTTCTAGGCAAGAAACATTTCCCCTGATCAAATTGTTCTGGCCAGGAAGTCTTGCATTTTAAAGCAAGTAAAAAGTGAAAAAAAAAATTCTCAGTACATGACACAATTTACAGTTAGCTCCTCAGGAATGTGTGTCATGTTTTAAACTTGAGTAGGTTGATGCTCTCCAAACATCCCAGTGCTTCATATTTATAGAGTGCTTTATTTCAGTGTGTTAACAATGAATGAGAAAAAGCGAAACTTTCTGTAGGCATTTTTTCCTATTTTTTTCCTGACGCTATTTTGATTTGAATGCAGCCTTGCTTGCTTCTCCTGTCTTTTTCAAGCACTATAGGATTCCATTCTCTAGCTTGCTTTCTCTCTCTCTCTCTCTCTCTCTCCCCCCTCCTCTCTCCCCCCTCCCTCTCTCTCTCTTTCCTTTTTACCCCCAAAGGAAACACTTCAATTGCCTTTATTGATGAGGAGAGGAAAAATCTAAACATCAGGCAACCAGGCTAATGAGGGACAGGTGGACATGACAACTAACAAAGAACAAAACCAATTACCCCCTCTTCATGCAGGCATAGCGGGTCCAGATGGAAACAGTGAAGAACTATAGCAGATACTGTGAGTGCCCTGCCCCTATCCCCTTGGTCCAGTCGGTGGTCACCTGTAGCTCAGTGGAAATTGGCTACACACCTAGTTTCTCACCTCAAGAATTGCAGTCTCTCTGTCTGAGGGCTTTCTCTGGGCTTCAGGAATGTATTCAACACCCAACCCACTCTGCTGCACAGTAACTGGCAACTAAAGTTGGGTTGAGGGGGGATGATTTGGTGGGAGAATACCCTAAATTCCTCCCCTCCTTGGTGAGATGTGTTCTCTACTCTCCCTCAGAGGGTCCCCAGCAGGATGGAGTCCCAATTGCCCACAGTGGCTTGTACCGGCATCCTTCCCTTCCCTGTCTCACATCCCCCTGTCTCTTTCTGGCCTTCCTAGAATTACCCAAATCGTGCACCTGAATCATCTTTTCAAGGTCTGCTCTTTTGGGGAACTCAAAATAAGACAAAGACCTAAAAATATTTCAGCAACGATAGTCATTATCCTGCCCCTTTCCCCACTCTCTCCAAATGCCAGGAAAAAAAAAAAAAAGGGAAAAGACGGACTGTAGAGCTATAATATAACCCTTCCTTTGAGCATTCTTTAATGCCATACACTAGTTTGGGATGTACAATTCTCTTTAGGTACTTAAAGCTAAGGTTTCTTCAGCTGCTAATTTTCATTAACCTATTCAACAAGTATTAATTGAGCACCTACTACGTACCACACACTATCCTGGGTACTGGGATGATATCAGTGAACAAAGCAGAGAAAGTCCCTTCTCCCTTCCTCTAGTGGGAGGGGGCAGACAAGAAACAATAAATATAATGAATAGATAAAGTAGATAGTATGTTAGAAATTGATAACTGCTATGAACTAAAGCAATCTAGCCGAATACTGAGCACAGGAGCTCAGCAGTGGGAGGCGTGGGGAACTGGTTGCAGTGTTAACTTGGGTTAGCGGTAGCTTTTCTGTCTCCTGCAGAGTACAGAGTGTGGAGCTTGATGCTGCGATGTGTTGCTCCTGCCAGATAGCCCCTCCCCCTTCTCATTTCCGAAGTCAGTCTCCAAGGAGAAGCGAATGCTATTAATAGTCACTAAGGACAGGAAACAAATGTCTGTCTTCTCTCCAGATGGAATTCTTTGCTCACATTGACTTCTTTACTCATAACTAGTGCTTGGCTAGCAATATACATCAAGAAGTAAATGTTCAATGAATGAAGCATGCATGTCAGGAACTCTCTCTGTTTGAAGTCCGGTTGAACTTTAATGGGCAACCTTGCTGTAGCCAGGACCACTGGGGCGGGGAGGGCAGTGAGGAAATTGGAGAGCATGCCTCATTCAAATTCCCCTGTAATTAAAAGTGAAGCTTAATCATTAGTTTCAAGGGCATGGGGTGGCTCTCAAGCACAGTGGGGAAATCTGAGTTTCACGTTCTCTTTCCTCTTGGGACCATGCAGACATGATACTGGAACAAAGAGTTGACCTCAAGGCTGTGACTCTGGATGAGGTTACCAGGGAGACAGGAAGCAAGGGGCAATTCCAATATCCCTCTGCATAGGGTAACATCAGAATGTGAGAGGACAGGGCTCAGGTTATTTCTGGCAACATCTATTCCTGATATTGTTCCTGGAGAGGAGTGAAAGTGTAGAGAGAGAACTGGGCCAAGTCTATGACTGGGAAAGAAGGTGGAGAACTGATATTGAGGAAAGAATGGAGGCTTGCACCCAAGAGTTGATGGTAGAGGGTCCCCCAGAAATGGGAAGAGACTGGAGGTGGGGGAGTCAAGCCAAAGAATCCAGCTGAGAAGACACGGGGGCCACTGCAGAAGTTGTTTTGGGCATTGGGACCACCAGCCGTGAAGTGAACTGAAGGAAGGGAGAGAAGTCAAAGATACACAGGAGAAGTGTGTTGGAATTGGCTAATAATTCCAACAGAGTAAAATGAGGCCATCTGTAGCTGGCTAATAATTCCAACAGAGTAAAATAAGGCCGCTGTAGCTGGTTTATTCTCCACTCTGTGCTTTCTGTGGAATCGCTTGGGGGAAAGGCAGGCTGGCCTTTGGAATTAACAGGTTAATTAGGAAATTGGGATTTCCTGCTATCTAGGGTTGCCTTTCACCTTCCTCTTCGTGGTGACTTGAAACTGATGCAGGCAAGATCTCCTGTGAACGTCTGGAATGAAACACTTTGTCAAGAAAACAAGCAAGGAAATTTGACAGCTGCTTGATGTAGGACAGTCATTAAATTTTCAAGAATGTAGGTCTTCTATTATTTAGTGATGTTAATCTCTCTTCCAAAAAAGAAACAAAAAAGATTCCAGAATTGCAGAGTGAGGAAGTTGTGCCATTGGCTCTCCTGAAAGGGCCCTCCTTCCACATTCCCTTTCTTGATGGGGCTGCTGAGCTGGTCCCGTCCGGCCATTGAATTAAAATCAAATAATTCAGTTGGGTTTTCGGGAGCTGATATGGAGGCCTCAAATTTATTCAGTTTCCTCACTTACCTTCTCTTTTCTCTTCTGTTACCTGCTTTTTAGCTATTTCCCTACTTTTAAAACCCAGCATTGGAGAAATGGGGAGAAGAAATAAAACTTCAATTAACCATTTGTTCTGTTGCCTGGGAGTGTTTCTGGGAGGAAGACTTGGTATAAGGGGAAGTTGAAATGCTGGCCAGAAGGAGATTTTACCAAATTCTGTAGCTTTCCTTGTTTCCTGTTACTGAAGAAGGTTAACTAAGAATTGATCTATTTATTTTCCAAGAAAGGCTGAAACACCATAGGGGGTAAAAGTAAGGTTGTGTAGCAGGGTTTCCTTCAACTCCATCCATACCTAGAAGTGAGAGGAGTTGTCCAGTTAGGAGGTGGATGAGGGAACGATAGCAACTGCTCCTCTGGTGGCTTTGAGAAGAGAGAGTCCTTGGCCTTTTCTTGGATATGCTAGAGCTCTTCAGACATGGAGGACAGCGCACTCCCTGGGCCTGCTAGTGTACAACCTGACTCTGCACAGAGAAGCCTTTTAGATGCATGGTGTGTTTCCCCACATTTTAGGTGGGTGCAAAGGGGGCTAACTGCTCAGGGGAGAATCCTGCCTCTGCAACCTTCCAGCTGCATGACCTAGGTCAAGTCACTTAGTCTTCGTGTGCCTCAGTTTCCTCTTCTTTAAAATAAAGATAATAAAACCCAGGTTGTATAAGTGTGTGCTCACAGGCAGACATTCATACCCATACACATATGCACACAGGTATGTAAAATGGATGCCAAGTTAGGAGGGGCCATAGCCAGCTGTGAGTCTGAGCTAACTGGGTCAGGATGGTATGGGCATTGAGGCCCTGCCTTGGCTCCCACTGGGACCATATGCCAACCTACTGATTGAGTCATTGGTTTGGTCTTTCTCTCATGAGTTGGAGTTTAACTGCTCTGGGAAGAATCTGGATGTTTTATAACCTTTGGGTAGAACATTCCACCAGGCTCTTTCTACATGTCATTTGGAGTGCCACTTTCCGATGATCTTGCATAGTTAATCAACAAATATTTCTTGGCTACTGCATACATAATTCTAGGTGCAGGAGGTACAGGGGGTTGCAAGTCAGATAAGGTCCTTGAGCTCAGAGAGCTTATATCCTAGGAAAGAGACGGAGATAATGAACTATGTCAGGTGGCGGTAAGTGCTATGGGAAAGATGCCACAAATCCATCCCATAACAAGTAATGCCTCCAAATTCATTCATTCATTTGGTATTGATGGAGCCTCTGAGGATGATGTAACGAGCCTCCCAACCTCCAGATGTTTACACAAATCAATCCTCTCTCCTTCCTCCCTAAACAAGGTATCTTGTGTTCAAGGGAATGATCTGGAGTAGTTAATCTTGAGCAAAACTCATTCAGCCTTGAAATGCCCACCAGACATGGCCACCCAAACTAATTATTTCTGCCAAAGGAATGACACAGGTGAATTCTGAAGACCTAGATTTGGACTGGCTGTTGCGAGGAGGAATTCCCCCAGCAGATATGCAACTCCTGAAGGAAACGAAGGAAAGTCGGTCTTCATGCCATCACACCTTGCCTCACCCTGCCCCACTTCACGTTTAAGCCGGTGATGTCCACAAATTATTGTAGGATTTCCCTGTATACTTTCCTTTGTTAGGTTTGACTGGGGATAATATCATAGCTCCAGTGAAAGTTTTCTGCTATTTGGTGGGTTGTAAATTGAATCTTAATGAGGTTTTAGAACAATGTTCATGTAAAAATATATTTAGGCCATTTCCAAAATGGAGCTTATTAATCCAATTATGCAAATGGATGTGGCAACCAGCAGATGTCCCTGATTCTTCTTTCTCTCTCTCTGTCTCTCTCTTTTTCCTGCTCTGTTTTCTGAGAGAGTTGGGAGTTGGCATAGAGGAAGCCCTGATCGAAATGGATAATTTGTTTGCTGAGACAGGCAGTCCTGTGTCTCTGTAAGAAGACAAGAAGCTTTCCTTATAGGAGTATGATGGGCAGTGAGGAGAGTTTGAGCTGCCGAGTTTTCTAGATTCTCTGATTTGAAAATTAGAGACTCTCAAAGAAAGTCTGTCCTTCCTGAGTAATTGCATCCTGACACTGTTGAACTTCCTCTGGGTTTTGACTTTCACACCCCTCAGAGGCTCTGAGGAGGGAGGACAAAGGAGAGGCCACCCCTTCCCTGGGGAGGGGGGGCAGCGTGGGACACACACCCCAGCTACTCGGGTGGCTGCTGCTCCTGCTTCCTGGGCAGAGAAGCTGGGTGTCTTGTTTCTCCTTTTCCTCTTGCCTGCTGCCTTGATGGGCCTCCTATTGGTGTTTGTTCA
This sequence comes from Papio anubis, assembly GCF_008728515.1. Classification (NCBI taxonomy): domain Eukaryota; kingdom Metazoa; phylum Chordata; class Mammalia; order Primates; family Cercopithecidae; genus Papio; species Papio anubis. Next base: position 127,971,235 of record NC_044996.1, on the reverse strand, counting down.
CCATCAGTGTCTCGTGGCAGCTGCCACACAAAGTTCTGTTTTTGCAAAAGGCGATGGCACCAAATATAAATGTTGGATTTGGCAGTAATTCATGAATTTTATTCAGCTACTCTGTTCTTGTGATATGAACAAACCTTGTTAGACTAGAGCAACTAGTGTGGAATTTGGGATGTTGATTCACCAAGGACTAGAAAATGAGTAGCTCTGGGAAAGCTGGGAGAATATTTAAAATGCCTCAGAAGATGAAGCATTTTAAGCATCCCCAGTCACTTGAGGTCCCCTATTTTCAATACCTCTTCACAAACAAATAGTCGCCCTAGAAAACCTTACTGGATGGTACTTGGTTGGCCTGGCTTCAACACTTAAAGATGAGAGCTATACTTTCTTTTAAAATATTGTCATCAACATAGGAACTTAGCTTTTATTTTCGTGTAGTCTGAATTAGGCTGACTTTATAGCTTGCTACATCCTTTTTAATTGCAGAAGTAATGCAGTTGCTTGTGGCTAAAAAAGTAATAAACAGTAATGCATACAATTTTTATTTATTTTTATTTTTGTGGGGATAGAGACAGGGTCTAGTTATGCTGCTCAGGCTGGTCTTGAACCCCTGGCCTCAAATGATCCTCCTGCCTGGGCCTCCCAAAGCACAGAGATTATAGGCATGAGCCACCAGTCCTGGACTACAATTTTTTTAAAGTGGAAAGTAGCCCCTCTCCAAACCATTCCTTAGAGTTAATCATTATTTATTATTGCTCTAGCTGTGTGTGCTTGGACTGGTTACCTAACTTCTCTGTGCCTGTTTCTTCATCTGTAAAAGTGAGACAATATTAGCACTTACTTCATAGGGTTGTTGTGAGGATTTAGTGTAATATCTGACATGTTCTGGGCTAAATTACTATTAGCTATTGTTGTGAGTAGTATGTACTTTTTCTGTATATCAGTGCTGAGTGCATGTTTCTTAGATTCAGACCTTTAGAAGTGTGGCAAACCTCAATGAGCAGTGTTTTGCCAGCAGCATTTTCACCCAGGATGGGACAATGTGACTGAAGAAGCAGGGCCCTCTGGTTTGGTTTTCTAAAGATCTAATGGGATCCAATGTGGTTAGATTTTCTTCATGGTTGCTCTCTTCAATAAGAGAGGAGAATACCTGGAATGGGCCTTTTGCTCTGAGGAGGGGTCCACCAGGTAAGTCTATTCCTTCCCTTGGAAGCCCCTGCAACCTTCCTACAGATGCCATCATCCAGAGGAGGCCCCACCTCCCAGGGATATCATGGGGGATTTATGGCCAATAATAATAGTAATAATAACTCAGACTGACTTAGAAAGAACCAAAATCACATTCTAGATGAGCTGATGGAAGATCGATTGAGGTTTTAGGGGTTTTTTATGAAGTGAAAAAAAGAACTATTTCTTTTGCCAATTTCACTATAAAAAAATAATAAGAGTATGTCTCTGTGGTTGTTTGTACACAGAAAGCAGAAGAAATGAGAAGAACCTCGAAGACATCTGGCAAAAGGCGAGACTAGACTGGAGATACTTTCTGGGGGTCTCTTTTCAAAACCAGGAGTGTATTTGTTATCACACAGTTTAATTCAAAAAGTCCAGTGGAAGAGTCAGAGCACCCATCTCCTTGTCTTAGTTCTGCCACCAACCAGCTCTGGGGCCTGGGACAAGTTACTTAACCTCTCTGTGCCCCCTCTTATCTATTTAATTGGTCTGGAAGTTCTTGTCTTACAGTGCCATGTTGGTGGTCTGAGAGCAGTGACAATGAGGTGCTGTGGGTTGGGTGAGTGTGGGCATGTCTGTCCTTTGTGTACTGCAGACTCTCTTCTCTGGATGTGCCAACTGAGAATGGCTACAAGAACATCAGAAAACAAGCCACTGCCCTCAAGGTACTTGGATCCAAAGATAACCCAAAGCATACATGTAAAAGCTGCTCAAACACGTACGAAGGAAACCATACAATTATAGTCACCACAAGAGAATTTAATAATAATAAGATGCCTGAGAGAAAATGTAGCTGGGAACCCATATCAGATTGACAGAATGACAGGACACTTTGTCACTTGCTTTTTCAATAAAGAGATCAGATTCTCCTTTTTAACCACATGCTCCTTGACCACCTTCTGTGAGCAAACACAGGATTTATCCAAGATCTGAGAATGCTGCTAATGTTGCTTGACCCCTGGTAGGACTAGAATCCATGACTTCCTTAGCCCAGCCCTCTAATCAACCCTGTCAGTCCACCAGGTCTTGGGAAGCTTGGGCGGAGATGCCATAAGCAAAGGACTGCTGGCTGAAACACCATGGGAAGCATGGATGCTCCTGCTTTGTGGCCAAAATGGCAGAGCAGCCCTGAAAAACTTTCTTGGCTATACTGTACAGCTTGGCTTTACACAGGCTTGTTATTAGTTTTTGAACCCTTTGAGATTGACAGGGCAGAAAATGGTACCATGATTTTCTCTTAACTTCTAAAGTGACTTGCTATAGTCACCTAGGTTTTTCATGAATTATAGGAGAAGAGAAGGGGCCCAAAAACTGAATTTCCCAATACCTGGGACAATGTTGATTTAGTAAGTTGGGGTTTCTACGAGAAGATAGAAATACATTGACATATATTAATCCATTGATTAATCAATTTATGAGGCAACTGCCATCTACATTAAAGAATACACATTTTTTTTCACTTAATAAAAATGAGATCTCTCTCATGCACTTCTTAAGCTTCTAAAAACAAACTACCAACTGGTAACTGTCCAGTTAGTTGGAATAAATTGAACAGGCGCCCTCAGTTAATTGTCAAACTGAGTAGTCTAAAAACCACGTAACACCACCAAGCACAGAGTGTTCCTTCCCTTCCTCACCAGGTCTGCTGCTCTGGGAACAGGGTTGAGAACCCCTCCCAGTTTCAGTTCTGCGAAGATACGTTCTTTGGCCACAAGCTGGAAACCAGTCCTCCATGCAGTGCTTTTCGGGCTGAAGCCAATTGTCCACTAAATCTGCTTGGGAACTGATTTGTTAATTATTCTTTTCCTTTTGTGACATTTTTCAAGATAAACTTACTTGGGCCAGCCTCCTAGAAAACCTTTTAAAATGCTAATTATGCAATTGTGCGAATAATGTAAAAATGAGTCCTGTGGTGCACTCAGCACTTGACTAATTAACAAGCAGTAAATGAATCCTTGCCTAGCAAATTCTGTACCGGGCTGTGTGAATGGCAGAGAGCTTCCTGGAGCCACAGCTGGAAGAGTGGTTTTAAGCAAATAGGTTCTTAGAGAAATTGACCAGTGAAAATCAAGAAATATTTGCTCATAGCACAATCTTTTACTAAAATTGAATATCATTGGTGGATTTGATTCAGCAAACGTTTGTTGAAGCCTTGTAAGGCTCTATAATAGACCTAGGGAACAAGGATACAAAGATGAATTAGATATGAAGGATGTCCTGAAAGCTAATGATCTCGTGAAAGACAGAGGCGAGTAATCAGAGACTACGGTGGGATGGCTTTTAACTGCAAGTTAAAAGTAATAGTAATGGTGGCTCCAATGGTAAAGATTGTCTTACAAAATATAATGCCTGAATGTAGATGGTTCTAGGGTTGTCTCTTCCCATTCTTTTGCTTTGTCATTCTCAGCATGCTGGCTTTGTGTTCTTAGACTTGTCTCGTGATTGCAACATGGTTGCCTTGTTCCAAGCATCATATTCCAAAATAACAGAGTTCAAAAGCAGTAAGCAAGGCAGGGGCTGGGGAAGGGTGTAGTGTGGTAGGAGATCTATTCTCTCACACAGCATTCACAAAAATAAGTCACATGGCCACTCCTGGATGCCAGGATTGGGAAGAGGGTGCCTGGAAATCCAGTCTGGCTCTGCAGCTACTTTCCATCAGCAGCTCAAGACCACAGAAGGGATTAAAAAATTTTGTTGGCCAGTTGGACATCTCTGCTACATAATACAGTAAGTGCTGTAGTACAGATGCATACGGAAGACAGAGACAGTTAATTCTGCCTTAAAAAATAATGGGAGGTTTCATAGAGGACCTGACAGCTTAACTGAGTCATCAGGTGGATGACAGAGAGAAATGTGCAAAGCATAGAGGCATTGAAAGAGCTTTTCAAGTTATTGTGCTGTTTGTGGAGGATTTTTTTCCCCCTCTTTCCCCGTTTTTTGGTCAAACCTCACTATCTAGCAAGTCATTTAACTCGTCAGGGTTTCAGAATCTTCATCTGTGAAAGTGAGGCAGTTGGACTCTGCAGCCATAAAACAGTCTCCATTGTTCTTTCATCCGTTTTTTGTTTAAAACTTCAGAGTAGAAGTTACATGGATATTAACAGTCTCAACATTTCTTGTACAGATATAGCAGGGTTGTTTAATCTTATCTCCCCTATAAAAATACATTTCAAAAATTTCTCAGGGAGGCAATGTGGTATCGTAGGCAGAGCATGAGATTGGGAATCACGGATCTGCATTTGAAGCCAAACTTTGTCATTCCCTTGCTGTGTGACTTTGAGAAAACACAACATCTTTAAGTCTCAGTTTCCTCACCTGCAAAATTGAGATTATAGTACCTGTCTTCCAGGTTTCTTGGAAGATTTAGTGATAATTGTTTTTCAACACATAGCATAGTGTTAGATACTTACTAGGTTCTCAATAATTCACAAAAGAAGAAACACAAATGGCCAATACATGAAGTTTTATTTTTATTTTTTAATTTTTTATTTCCATAGGTTTTTGGGGAACAGGTGGTATTTGGTTACATAAGTAAGTTCTTTAGTGGTGATTTGTGAGATTTTGGTACTCCCATCACCTGAGTAGTATATACTGAACCCAATTTGTAGTCCCTTATCCCTCCCCACCTTCCCACCCTTTACTCCTGAGTCCCCAAAGTCCATTGTGTTATTCTTATGCCTTTGCATCCTCATAGCTCAGCTCCCACTAATAAGTAAGAACATACGATGTTTGGTTTTCCATTCCTGAGTTACATCACTTAGAATAATAGTCTCCAATCTCATCCAGATAGCTGCGAATGCCATCATTTTGTTCCTTTTTATGGCTGAGTAGTATTCCATGGTATGTATGTGTGTGTGTGTGTGTGTGTGTGTATATATCATTTTCTTTATCCACTCATTGATTGATGGGCATTTGGGGTGGCTCCATGTTTTTGCAATTGTGAATTGTGCTGCTATAAACATGCGTGAGCAAGTATCTTTTTCGTATAATGACTTATTTTCTTCTGGGTAGATACCCAGTAGTGGGACTGCTGTATCAAATGCTAGATCTACTTTTAGTTCTTTAAGGAATCTCCACACTGTTTTCCATAGTGGTTATATTAGTTTACATTCCCACCAGCAGTGTAGAAGTGTTCTGTTTTCACCGCATCCATGCCAATGTCTATTATTTTTTAAAATTTTTTTGATTATGGCCATTCTTACAGGAGTAAGGTGGTATTGCATTGTGGTTTTGATTTGCATTTCCCTGATCATCAGTGATGTTGAGTATTTTTTTCATATGTCTGTTTGTCATTTGTATATCTTCTTTTGAGAACTGTCTATTCATGTCCTTGTTTGAGAGCAACACATGAAGTTTTAAATGTTCAATGAGAAATAACTCTCTGTGTGTGTGCAAGTGTGTGTGTATCAAATGCACAAACATTTTTAAAATTGGTGATCCCCAGCATGGGTGAGGGTGTGATGAGACAGAGATTCTCATATATTCCTAAAGCGAATATGAAATGATATATTTCTGGGGGACTGTGTGGCAATTGGAATCTGTCTTTTGAAAATGTTCAAACTCTTTGACCTGGTAATTCAAAATCTAAAAGCTTATGCTAGGTGGATCATCAATGATGATATGATAGGATACGATTAGTATAAAGTTGTTCATCTTGGTGCTATCTGGAATAAATAGTATTGGAATCATCACAAATGATCAACAATAGACAATTTATTAAATGAATTAAGCTCCATTCATGATTTTTAGTATTACCCAGATATTAAAAATCATGTTTTGGGAACATATTTAATGATATGGAGGAAATGGTTGTTATATAAAATTATTCAAAAAGGGCAGTCTATAAAACGGTATATATAGTATAGTTGCAGTTTTGTAAAAACAAATACCATAAATGGAAAAATGACTGGCAGTAAAATGCCAAAATGTGAAAATGATTATCTCTGGGTACTGAAAAAACAAGGGTTTTTTTATTTTCTTCTGTGCCTCTGAATTCTCCAAGTTGTCTTGCATTGTGCATCTAATGATGTGGAAAACACTTATAAAATTAAGAGAAAATATCATATCAGGTTAGAAAAATTACCAAAAATGTCAGAATACAAATGGGCTCCAACTATCTCTAAGAATACACACACATCCTCCCCACGCACACACAAAGAAAAACCAAGAAAATGAAAGGAACTATGTCCAAATCTTAGTCATTTTCTCCGGGATGGTGGAATGATGGATTATCATCATTTTTTTCTTTATACTAGTTTGTATTTTTCCACTTGAGTAAAAAAAGAAAATTGCCACCAAATAAAACCTATAAAAACAAGTTTTCTTGAGTACTGTATTCCATGTAGTCACTGGCTCTGGTAGCCATAAGCAACACATAAATCTGAAGGCCAGGACTTTTACCCCACAGCTGGGAAATCATTTGTCCTATGTGGAACCTGGTACCCATGTTAATCCTCTGCCTCCTGAATACATCAAGTCCCACATTGTAAAAGGCAAAAGGACAAGGCCAGAGTTACTGTTGATGGAGAAAATGAGTGGATTTTGCTGGTGTAAGAGATAGCAATAGAATCTGTGCTCTAGGTTGCAGGGAGGCACCCTGCATTTTGCAAATTTTTGCTTACTGATCCAATAGGCACCCCTGGTTGGATGCAGGGAGCTCTCTGGTGGCCAAAGGGTGTCAACGCAGCAAGTTTTGCACTTCCACAACCAGACCCAAGATCTACTAGCCAAGATCAGAAGCCGATACATACTTGCAGATTACATTTTAAGCCCTCATAATGGATAGGAAAACATCTGTCTCTATTCTTTCCATGGTATTTGGTATGAAGACAAAATCCTCCACCCTGCCCTTAAAATTTCACATAGAATAGGTATGTTTTATGCATTCGTGCCTGGGTCAAACTCACTTGACACTGCTTAGTTTTAAACTGTGTAATAAATTGCCCAAGGTGCACCAACTAATGTGTGACCCCGGATCACACTGCTTGCCCCATAAATCCATACTGTGTGAAATTGACCTTGTTGGTTGTTTTTCAAGTTGGTCTTTATAGCATCATAGAATGGAAGGAGCCTTAGAAACAAAAAGACTGAGATGGAGCTTGCTGAAAGCAATGACTCATTACTGGCTGAACAGAGGGAATGGAATATATTTCCGATCTTAAGAATTTTGTCTAGCAGGCTCCCTTATTTCCCTCTGGCTGAGGTGGCCAACTTGAAACCAAAACTAAAGCTTCTGACTCTCATGGTCCCTGGATAGTCTTGTGTTTCTGTGTGTTTGCATCATACTGTGACTGTGCATCTGAGATGGAGTGGTCCACTGGTGTGTGTGTGTGTGTGTGTGTGTGTGTACATGTGCATGCAAATACACGTATGTATAATACTGTGCAGTCACCATAATAATCACTATATACCTGTCTATCTCTGTCATTTTATTTAGGCATAGTCCATACACTCAACCATATTATACATTCCTTGGAGATGATCTTCTGTGTCTTTTGTACTTCAGTATAATACTATCCAGAGGTGTTGGAGCCATTAGCACAATTCAGGCTACTTTCTTTGTAAGCCATGATTGAAAACAATGTCTGACTCATTTGGATCCTTAGACTCAGGACTTTGTTTATAGAATATTGTTCTATATTTAGCTTTTGTGTCAGCCCTAGGTTTTAAAGAGGCCTGAAGATTAGTGGAAACTTACCCCCTGGGTATTCTAGAATGTTCCATTGAGAGGTAATTAAGGGGAAGAAAAGGAACAACTTGTACTCCCCAGTTGGCAAGCCAGCGACTTGGTTATATATTTCTTTTTGCTGGAGCAAAAGAGCTTTGAATTCTATCCCATTTTAACATTGTCTCAACAATCACCAATGTAGTTTAATAATGGCACCTTAGAACTTTGCCTGGCAAATGGAAATCTGAGGATAAGCCCTGAAATGTTCTCTATAGTCTATTTGAATGTTCTATCAAATTTATTCATTTTGACAATGACTTTTTAAAAAAGAGAAATGTGCCAGGAAATGATAATTTAAAGTGGACCTTAGGAATGTTATAATAAAGCCTCGTGCTAGGACAAAGCAAGGACCAGCTTGGTGGAGGGTTTTGGAGGCAGACCAATGGGGTTTGATTTTTGACACTGCCAAGCTGGGAGGGAAGAAGTGGAGGGAGTATAGACAGGGCAGATGGGTCCTAGATGGTTGTAACATGTGTGTGATGGGTATGTGGAATTTCATGGTAAAGTTCTATCTACTTTGGGGTATGTTAAAAATTCATCATTTACCATAATAAAAACCTAAACATTTTTCCAAAAAAAATTTAAAAGAAGAAGGAAACAAGCTTGGCCAAGGCCATTCAACAAGTAAGTGGTGAAGAAAAGCTGCAGCATGTAATGTAAGAGCATACTTATTGAAACATCATGGCACAAAATTTAAAATGAGCACAGGTTTTGAAGTAGGATATGAGTTCAAGTCATGACTCTTACTCCAATTGTAAACCTTAAGTCACTTAACCTCTCTGACCTCAACAGTCCCCTCCACTATAAGATGAGGATACAACACTCACCTCCCAGAGTTGCTGGGACCATGAGAAATTAACATATATGTCAAGCACCTAGAACTCTATTTGGCCTTGATAGTCATTCCTGCTTTTATTATTAATATGGTAAGTGGATTAAGAATCCCAGTGGATTCCAGTGAGCCCACTGGGAAGGAACATATTTCGGAGTCACCATTCCTTTGGTCTTTAGGAAAACAGGAGCTCTTTGGGCATATGGGGAAGACCAGTCAAGAAGTCCCAATTTCTTAGAACTTGGTAATTTGGGAGTCTCTTTCAGGCTGCAGCAACTTAATGGGGATGATTTCCCATCAAATCCCAAGGAGTACCTAGTTGTTTTGATAGGAGAATGCAAGAATCCTTCACACAGGAAGGACTTCAAGAATAAATGACTTATCAGTGTGGAACTGAGCCCCTGATCTCCTGTTTCCACCTCCATCCAGGTACCCCTGGATTCCCAAAGGAAAACGTATGCAGCTATTGTCAGCAATGAGCTGTAAACTTCTTACATGGAGTATATGTCTAATTTACTTCTGTATCCACAATACATGGCTCACAAGGGATACTAAGGTTTTGAGGGGGTTTCTGATGAATGGATGAGTAGATGGACAAATGGATGGGAGAGTAGGTGGATGGATGGAGGAAACTGACCTGAAGCGGGATGCCTGTGTGTCTGTGTGTGCTAAGAGTAGAGTTTGCTTTTTCAGTTTCTTTTTTATACCCATTTGTCCTTTTTTGAAGTCTTCACTAAGGACAGGCACCTACTATATACCAGATAGTCTACCACTGAGTACCTATTGTGTACCATGTAGGGTAACAATGAATATCTAGTTTTTATATCATTTAATCTTCCCAACAACTCTGTGAGGTAGGTCTTATTAACACCACTTTACAGATGAAGAAATCTATGTTCAGAAAAGTTGAATAACTGGCCCATGTTCACCCACTTTATATAATAAGTCCATATTCTTTCTGGTACACCATGCAATGTAGACATTCCTATAGCAAAAGCAAAGCAAAACAAACCAAAACCAAAAACAAAAGCAAAAAACATGCCAGTGTAGAAGTGAGGAAGGGGGTCACTAACTCAAAGACATTTCTTAGAGGGAAGGGGTCACTAGGCAGAAGAAAGTCCAATGGAAGAAAGGGAGTCTTTGCTTGGATATCTATGAGAGGGTGGGTGGCAGGTGAGGGAGGGCATGGATCAGTAAAGGGAGGAGAGAGGTACCTGGCAGTCTTACACGCTGAGGCTTGTCCTCCAAGTGGAATTCAGTCATTGGTTGGAAGGAGTAAGGTGGGTTACTCTGTCTCCATTCTGCCTGGGGTACCCCTGGGATCAGGCTATTCCACCTGTCCACACAATCTCTGTCAACAAATTCTAAGGCAACTTGGAGGCAGTGGGGGAGACTGAAGGTCTTGCCTGTCCTATTGTCTTTGTTTAGGTTCAGAAAAAGAAGCAAACAGAACAGGAGCAGGCACTGAGACATTGATTCTTGTGCACATGCTTCATTGAGAGCGTGCTCTCAGAAGGGGCATAAGGGAAGTAGGCTGTGACTGGGGAAAAGATCTAAGCAAGTTTGTGGCCTTAGCTAAAGACTAGCTACAGTGCAATCTCACTGCAGCAGGAATTGCACCACAGAGTTGATCCCACCTTGAAGTAGGGCACTGGCCTTTTGTACCACGCTATCAGCCAGTCATTAGCTATGGGCTGCCTCTGGGAGAGGAGGAATCACCTTCTGAGCTAGATGATTCCCATTGGCGAAGGGCAATTCTGCAGAGAAGGGAGTTGCTTTTAGCAGCCAACACTCATAACTGGTGGGGAGGAGGATTCCACCAGAGTTAAAGGGATCTGGGTGGATATCAACAGCAGTCACTACACCCACCAAGCTGCTATATATGTTCCTGCCAACATGGAATATATGTAGAAGTTCTGTAGGGATTTTGGCTCTTCTCATTCAGATGCAGGCTGCCTTGTTGGGTGCAGATAGCTCACCTGCAAGCTCATTCTTTGATCCTGAAGAAGAGTGGGTACCAAGCAAGGATCCTTTCCATGAGACTGATGGTATAGACACTTTCCCTACCCATTATTTGTGGGCCATCTGCTGCTGAAGTCCTCCTCCGTTTCAGTTGAAATTTAGTGTGGTGACATCTGGCCTAGGGTTTTGACTTTAATGGCATTTATCATGCACACTTCCCTTTGATGTAGGACAGCCAACCTCATGACATCTTCTGTCTTCTATCTCCAGGTTTCATTTCTCCTCTTAGTTTAAATGTCCCTCATATTCTTTCTAAACTCCTGTCCAACTCTTCCCTCTCAAATCTTGTTAATACTTAACCTGAGGTCAAGGTTTCTTTGGGTGAAGAACAATGAAAAGGCAATTAATTAGCTGGCTTTGAGTACTAAGGGAGTGAAACTGGTTATGACTCTAACTTGAGACATTCCTAAGAGTAGGCCTTTCCTGTATGGTCAAGACTGAAAGAAATAAACGGATGTGGGCTTTTTTCTTGCCTTTAGACTTTATGGTTTAGTCATAGGATCTTGTTGAAATTACTCAGTCCAGAAATAAGTGATTAACATTTAACTTCTTTAATGGGCAATTACTCAACAGCTATGCCAGTGGGTAAATATTTACTCATCATCTATTCCAAGGAGTGAATGTTAACTTGAGTCAAACAGTTACTTGTGTTGGTTCTTTAATAGCGGAAAAGTGAATTTACGTAGCTCTAAGAGTTCTAATTTCCCACCAAATAAGAACTTACTGAAGGATGTTCAGAGCCCTGGACTGGAGTTAAATTACAGATAATTTGCTTACCTACTTCCTCCCTCCAAAAAAAAAAAAAAGATGAAGACTTTTTGTACTCATCACTATTTATTGAAATCTGGTAGCTTGAACTCTTACAAAGCCAAACAAATTCACTCAGTTTTTCAGTCTGTAGATCTGTGACAGCCTCTGTTTACCACAAAACTGCCTGTATCTTGTCATTATGGATGCAAGTCGAGGCAGAGGCAAAGTCTGGATGATGAATGGCTTGTTCTTAGTAATGTGCTTGCAATTGTTCTTCCTTAGAATGGGAAGGATGGCTTGGTAGGACCTGTCTATCATAGAGAGAGTTGGCAGCTTCCAATCTCTTTGCTTGTTTGTCTACACTGCAGCCAATGGGACTAATTCAAATATCCCAGACATGCCCAGATGGATACACAGAGCATATGGCTTGAAGACTCAGTTATGGAAATAACAGGCACCATTTCTGAGACTTTCAATTCACTTCCAACAAATACATTTTAATCAACAGGCAGGAAACCAAATTAAAAGTTGAAACATGAACCAAGGTCAAAGGTTAAGGATCAGGATGTGGGATTTTGATGCACATGCTCCAGGTGTGGCCTACCATGCAGAAAGGTCAAAGATGACTGCACAGGGAACCACTGGGAGAGAGGAATGTGGTGTTCCAGTTTGTAGAAAGTTTGAGAGTCTGGAACTTGGGGTATTAGTCAGTACCAGGCACTCCAAGTCTCAGGAGCTTCACACAAATTAAACTTTATTTCTTGTTCATGTCACATTCCAAGCGTGGGAGTGGGGAGGTGAGGGATGAGGACCTGTGTTCCACGCAGGCATTCAGGCTCCCAAGCTCCTTCTATTTTATGACTTCCCTGTGCCCTAAGGCCTTCAAGTCTACCTCAGCTACTGCATCCAGACTGCAGATGAGGCAAAAAGAAAGTATGGAGGATAGCATGGAGGTTTTATGGGCCCACCTATATTCTGGCTGGAACTGTTATGTGGCCCCACTAACATGCAAGGGAGGCTAGGAAATAGAGTCATCTGTGTGCCCAAGGTGTAAAGGGAAATGTTTTGGTGTAAAACTAGCCGGTCTGTCATACATGGCTTCAGGAACTTAAGACTATTCTTCTTCTTCTTCTTTTTTTTTTTTTAAAGTGGCAGGGGCAGGGACAAGGGAAACATTCTTCTTCAATGAGCATTTGGAAGAGAGCTGGAGACAGAGAAAAAGGAGAGCAGGCTAGAAATGACTTAAAAGTTAGTGGGATATTCCTGGAGACTTGCCAAGCTAGAGGAGATTCACTTCCACTCATAATGGGAGATAAAAATTGTTCTCATTTGGGTTTATTTTTTTCCAGGCACAGGCTTTAGAGGGTGAGTTAAACTTCCTAAAGCAAAGGATTAGATAAGAGGGAACTCAGCTTTGATTGGAGAGCCAGCTGTGTCAGAAAGTAACCGGGAGAGGAAGAGTGGGTCGAGCCACACCGCGGGTACCTGATTGTGGTGGACTCTGGAGGTTGCCTGTAAAAGGAGACACTCCTCAGGCTCCTCATTCACTAGGGATGTTCAGGGAAGAACAAACTCAAGCGAGAGAGGGTGCCCAGAATGCTTACAGGCTTATTTCTGGGAGGGTAGGACACTCCTGCTTGATTCTCTCTCATCTCTTTATTTTCTTTTCCTGCCTATGAATGCAGCCCTGTCTTAGTCAGCTGTTTTTGGAGGAGACCTGTGATGGAAGAGAAGGTTCTGACTGGGAGCTACAGGAAAGGCCAGGGTTCAGGGCCTGCCCTACCCAGCAGGTAGATTCAGGGGGCTCTGGCCTGGCATGGGTCCTGACTGGATGGCACTCTCCCTCCCCAGCAATTCCAACAGGCCTTCTTGGGCAGACTCTTTTGTGGCAGTTCCTGGCAGTCCCAGATGTGGCTCGTTGTCAAGCCTCTGGACCAATGCCCAGAGCCTGTTGGGAGTCCAGACTCCAAGTCAGGAAGAACAGAATTAACTGGCCAGGTGCCAAGATAATATTTTCCCTCATAAGCAAGAATCCTACCTAGGAAATAAGTTTAATTCCTTTCTTATTTCCTTAACTCTTCTTTAGTCTCCTTTAAAGTAGTTAGTGGTCATCAAAAGACATTTTTAAGTGTGCCCCCACAAATAAAACTCTTAACAAACACTTATATGATGCCTACTCTGTGTCTTACACTAGTGTTGTACAAATAGTAACTTATTAGATTGTCACAACAACCCACAACAAAGGTAGTATCATTATCCTCACTTTACAGATAAGGGCATACAGGTGAAAAAGGCTTCCTGACTTCCCTAAGGTCATGCAGCTTATAGGTGGTAAACCTGGTATTTGAACCAAGGCAATCTAGTTTAGAGTCTGTATTCACCATATTGACCCTTTCTATGTTCTTTCCCCAAAGAAAACATGGATTGCTTTCATAAAATGGTATAACATACATATAGAAAAATGCACAAATCCTAAGTGCACACTTCCCTGAATTTTCACAAACTGAACACACCTAAGTACCTACTCTCCTCACAAAAAAACCCCCAAAGATCACTGGCCCCAGAAGACCCCTTCATTTCGCTCCCCACCCCAAGGATAACGCTTGTGCTGATTTTTCCTTCATTGATTAGTTCGAACTGGTTTTTTGAACTTATATAAGTGGAATAATACAGCCTACTTTCCCTTGTGTCTGATTTATTTCCCTCTGCATCACCCTGATTGTTAAGTATAGTTTAAATTTCTTTCTTTTTGTTGCTATGTAGTATTTCATTTTCTGAACATGTCACAAGTGATTTATGAATTCCATTATTGATGGGCATTTTGCTAATATCCAGTTTGGAACTTTACAGAGAGTGCTGCTATGTACACATCTTTTGGTGAACACATGGATATAGTTCCATTGGCTATATACCCAGAAGCGCAAAGCCATAGGGTAAACAAATATTCTGCTTTCACAGGCACTGCCAAGCAGTTTTCCAGAGTGGGGGCACCAATTCACAATCCCACCAGTAGTGTACAGGAGTTCCAGTTTTGCTAACATTTGGAACTTTCTGTCTTTTAATTTATAGCCATTCTGGTGGGTGGCAGAATTTTTTTGTTTGTTTGTTTTCTTCTGTTTTAAGAAAAATAGACTTTATTTTTTACAACAGATTTAGATTTACAGAAAAATTGAGATGATAGTAAAGACAGCTCCCATATACCTCCCACCCTATTAACGTCTTACATTAGTATGGTACATTTCTTAACAACTCATGAACCAATACTAATATATTATCATTCACATAATTATTTTTAAATTGCAAACGTACCCCAAAAATGAATAACAATGTTAATGTCTTTTATGTAAAATGAGGGCTATTAGGTAACAGTTTGCCAGTTACATTATTTAAATAATGGGATGGATTGATGACTCTTATTACAGTTCTTTGCTGGATAAAGTCAAAACCACCAGTTGGTGCAGGGAAGCTGTTACCTAGCATAAACCTTTATGATGATCATTCTATATCAGTGAGCACATGGGGCTCCTATTTAAATGTCCATTCTGGGCCCCTCCCCATACTAAGAATCAAAACCTCTGGAGATGCAGACCAAGAATGTGCCTTTTGATTAAGAAACTTCAGGTGGTTCTAATACATCCTAAAGCCTGATAACCTATGTTTTAGACATAGAAAAGCAAGCCCAATAAATAATGCCTGTAATATTTTAAGTCTAGGGGGCATATCATTTTCTGGGCTGGGCAGCTACTACTAAGACACTAATTTAGTTCTGATTTTAATAATGTAAAGGTATATGGACAAAAAGGCAGCCTGTCAATACCAGAGTTCTAAGGAGGATGACTCTTGAGTGAGGTTTCCCAAGACCTTGAATAAAAAAGATTGCACTGGAAAAGTTAAATGATGCTGCCGTCCCCAGGGGGCAAGGCAGCTGAGACAGAGAGAAAGAGAGAGAGAGAGAGTTGGGGATTGTGGCCCTTTGGCATCTCAAAAGGAACTTGAATATCAGACAGGGTGTGGAGGACAGCAGGAAGAGATCAGTGTGTAAAATATTCCAGTGGCAAATTCCAGAAAAGCGTCAGCCACAGCTAAATGGGACAAGAAACAATATACGTTAATTTAAGATGACGCCGTCAATTTAGTGGCATGTTTATTGAAATAGCCCTTTGCATTCTAAAAACAGCACTAGGGTATGGACCTCTGAATCCCTGCAGGAAACTGTACAAATTCCTAGGAGGGAACAGCAGCCCCAAATCTGACTTTAATAACAAAAGGCAATTATTTTTAGTATTTTCCAGTAGATCTCAGCTGTCTGGTATTGTCAGGCTCTATTCATGGAGTGGTGGAATTTGGAGAGAGGTAATTCAGTGAATGGTGAGCAGGGGAGAGGGGAAGGGAAGGAGGAAAATAAGGTAGGAAAAAAAACACAGAAAGGCTGCGGGAGGCACTGAAAAGGAAGGAGAGAGAGAGGAGAGAATGAGAATATGAGTGGGAGCTTGTGAGCTTTTCTACTCTGGTACTATTATCTGACATGATGGCCCTCAAGGCAAGGTGCCAGTCATATAATAATAAATGCCAAGATCAAACCTCCAGGAACAAATATAAAGGGACTCTAAAACAAGCAATTTGTCAGACTGGTTTCGGGGCACAGAGAAGCATAAAGAACTTGGGAGAAAGTAAGTCACCAATAAATTCTCATGGAAACAACTGGAAAGCCATTATAGATGCTAGCATTGTAACTATTAAGAAGTGGTAAAACCATAGAGGGGTTGGCATTGGAGGGGATGGTGGCAATGGGTCATGAAGGAGAGGAAGGGTATGGAATTAATTTTTTAAAAGCTACTTGGAAAACCCAAACTTGTAGATTCAGCAGGTTTGATGGATAAATACCTGGGTGAGGAAGAGAAATAGACGTTGTGCTTCCTGCCAATTATGTTTTGAGAAATCATGGAGAAGCAGGAAGGTTGTCAAGTGGAGAGATGACTCTGTAGAGCATTTGTCATTCATAGGAGGTAAAGCACAATCTTGTCAATTACAGGCCAGAAAAAGAACATTATTTTGTTCTCAAAGTAAGGAATAAACATGGAAAGAAAATACTAAAAGATTCTAGGTGTGGTGGAACTGTTTATGATGGGCAGCTTCCACATCTTAAATCAAGACAAATGGACTTGATGATGGAAAGGAGCCATCATCCTTAAAAACTTATGTAACTGTTGGATAAGGAGGAAGAACATTATGTCTAAAGCTTTAAAAGATGTTTCCTCTGGGGTTTTTATGGTTTTAGGTCTAACATTTAAGTTTTTAATCCATCTTGAATTAATTTTTGTATGAGGTATAAGGAAGGGATCCGGTTTCAGCTTTCTACATATGGCTAGCCAGTTTTCCCAGCACCATTTATTAAATAGGGAATCCTTTCCCCATTTCTTGTTTCTGTCAGGTTTGTCAAAGATCAGATGGTTATAAAGACACATGTACACGTATGTTTATTGCAGCA
The DNA here is from genome assembly GCF_008728515.1 of Papio anubis. NCBI lineage: Eukaryota > Metazoa > Chordata > Mammalia > Primates > Cercopithecidae > Papio > Papio anubis. The sequence continues at coordinate 127,954,189 of NC_044996.1, read as the reverse complement.
CTATTCACAATAGCAAAGACTTGGAACCAACCCAAATGCCCATCAGTGACAGACTGGATTAAGAAAATGTGGCACATATAAACCATAGAATACTATGCAGCCATAAAAAAGAATGAGTTCATGTCCTTTGTAGGGACATGGATGAAACTGGAAACCATCATTCTCAGCAAACTATCACAAGGACAAAAAAACAAACACCACATGTTCTCACTCATAGGTGGGAATTGAACAGTGAGAACACTTGGACACAGGGTGGGGAACATCACACACCGGGGCCTGTCATGGGATGGGGAAGCGGGGAGGGATAGCATTAGGAGATATACCTAATGTAAATGACGAGTTAATGGGTGCAACACACCAACATGGCACATGTATACGTATGTAACAAACCTGCACATTGTGCACATGTACCCTAGAACTTAAAGTATTAAAAAAAAAAAAGAAAGAAAAAAGCATCTAAATTAAAATAAGTAAATAAATAAATAAAAGATGTTTCTATGATATCCTAGGAAATCTTGTGTGGAAATTCATCCAGATTGGCTTGGATACTAGCAGTCTCATGCAGATTTTTCAAGTGCCTTAAGGAGCACTGTCCCGAAACGATAATTCATAGAAACATTTCTGCCTGGGAGGAATATAACTACTTGGTTTTTAAAGGTTCGCTGTTCACTGGTGCTTCATTCGATCTCATCCTCAATACTCTGGGAAACACTGTGAGAGATACTAGCCTCTTTTACGTAAAAGGACATATAAAGTCAGAGGCACTAAGTCACTGTCTAAAGTCACAAAGCTTATTTGGAAGCTCAGATCAAGTTCCCAACTATTGTTATTTAACCTTGAGAGTCGCTTTTCAACACATTCTCCTACAAACTTGGCTTTAACATATAAATGTGAGGTGTCAGTGCATGCCAGGAAGATAAGAGGATTGCAACCAAAGTCCTCCTGTGGAGCTTAGAGCTGTTAACTAAAACAGCAAACAATTCCTCCTTCTAAATAATGCAAGCTAGGATTCCTAAGGAATAGCATTGGTGAGATCAGGCATAAGAACTGATCATACACATACATACAACAACTAACAACAACAACAACAACAACAACAACAACAAAACCAACCAACCAACCAAACAAAAAAACAGAGAACCAAACCTATGTGGCTCTCAAGGCATTCCTTGGTGAACTAAGTGATAATCTGAGAAATCATTTTAGAATCTTCCCGGGAAAGCATCCTGAGTGCTTAGAACTGGTAAGGCAGGGAAGAGGTGAAGAATCATCCCTTCCATCCACATGGGCCTCTGGTCTTTGGTAATAACTGACAATGTTTCCTACTGTAACTCAGAAATTGGGTGGGGCAGGCTTTCAAGGATGAAAAGGGAAGATTGCTCAACTGGAGAGGGCCCACTATACTCTAAGAAAGGAGTGAGTCTCTGGAAGGTGCCAATGAGACACTACTAGAGAAAGGTAGTGTATTTGCTGCAAATGGAGAGGAGATAAATATCCTAGTGAGATACCTATGACCTTGAATGGAAAACAGTATGGAGTAGCATAGTATGGATGTTGCAAGTGGCTTGCTGCTTTACTAAGCAAGTTAACTTTGACCTTTTTTTTTTCTCTGAGAACAGTATTTAGGGAAAGAGAAAGGTTCAAAGACAGAAGACAATGTTTATAGTTCTTTTTTTTTTTTAACATTTTTAAACTTTTAATAGACAAATAATAATTGTGGATATTTATGGGGCAGAACTACAATTTTTTTTTTTCTTTAAGAGAGGGTCTTGCTCTGTCACCCAGGCTGAAATGCAGTGGTGTGGTCACAGCTCACCGCAGCTTCTAACTCCTGAGATCAGGTGATCCTCCTGCCTCAGCCTCCTGAATATCTGGGACTACAGGCATGTACCACCATGCCCAGCTAATTTATAAAAACTTTCTTTTGTAGAGACAAGGTCTTGGTATGTTGACCAGGCTAGTTTCCAAGTCCTGGTCTCAAGTGATCCTCCCACTTTCACCTTCCAAAGTGTTGGGATTACAGGTGTGAGTTGCTGCAACCAGCCTATAATTCTTTAAGTGGAGTTTCTTCTGTGTGTGTGTGTGTGTAGGGGGTGCCCTTAGAACATGAGGCTACTTGGCAACAACCCAGCTGCTGTTAACATGACAAATTTGTTGAACTTTTAATTTCCATTTGTATGTGCATTTGTGCACACATTTGTATTTCTTTTCTTTGGAATTTAGCAACAGTGATTTTAGGCTTGGGGGTTTAAATCAAGATAAACTACTTTCCTTATTTCTGAAGAGTGAATTCAAGAAATATGATGGCTAACAGCCAGAATAGTCTCAGACGAAATATACTGGCTTCATTTGGAGATACTGAATTGATTCTTGTAACCATTTCAAATCTCTCTCCAAGACATTTCAGAGCTCAGAAAATAGAACAAAAGGAATTTGCTTTTTTTTTTTCTCTTTCCAGAATCTACAGCTTCTCACCAATGCCTACCAAACCTACTATACAGTTAAGACATTTCTTCATTCATTCACATTCTCATTATTAATGGTTCAAACAAAGAACATAATAAAATACAGTTATAAGTGCTAAAAGGTGTTTCTATGACTTCACACAGTGGCTCAACACCACCTTAACATTACTGCTTTCATAGCCAAGTCAGTAAGCCTCTTAAGCCTTAAGTCTGATTTACACCCAAAGCTAGAGTGGCAGTAAGAGGGGGGCACGTATTTTAATAAGCTACTGAAACTTATTTTGCCCATATCATTGGCCCAGGTGCTATTAGCTTGATTTCAATGACCTCTCATAGTCATTGAAAGGAAGACTACAGATTCCTGAAGGGCTATGAGTTTGCCTCTTTGATGACCTCTTATCTTTACCCCATATCATGCTACTCTAGGACCTAATGAATATCACTTAAACAATATCTGTGTCCTCATAATGAAATATTATTAATATTCTTTTAAATAATAGTGTTAAAATATATCAGTTAATAATAGTATACAAATATAAGGCATTTTATGTAGCACAAATATATGTTAATAAATTACATCTCCAGATAAGAGTTGTTTATATCAAATTAATGGTACATTGCTTTAATAAAGTGTCTCCCAAACTGCATGGTTTCCTCAGGATATTAATAGATCACACACACACACACACACACACACACTTATTAATGTGGTCCAAAAAGTTTGAGAAAACTGGATGATTTAAAAATAAAATGGGTTTCTTTATTGCACAACATATCAAAGCCTTAATATCCTGAAGTACATTATAACTCTCTCAAAGAGGATCAAACATGAAGGGTTTTCTAAACTCATTGGAAGATGCAGCTCTATTACCACATTTGGGATTGGGTTCTATAAAACACATTTTCAGAGATGCTGTTTTAGAAAGTAACTTCCTGCAACAGTGATCCTTTATAGAGCAGGTAGGCCATGCCTCTAGGAATGAGGAATTTCTGAGACTATTCAAGAGGAAGAAGGGGAGAAGGAGTTGTTGACCAAGAGTAACCAGGTATCTGAATAATTAAGGTCTTGAGGCCAGGAATTCCTTGAGGACTGTTTGAGGTCACCATCATCAGCATGTAGCATAGGTATTTGATATTTGATTGTTGGGTGAATGAATGCATGCATGCATGAATGAATGCTTCCTCTAAACCTGAGTAAGCCAAGCACCAGCTGGTCTTGATTATCTTTGGACCCAGGATCATATGAGATTGTAAAATGCATCCTGACTATTTGGGGTCCCTCACATTAGATAAATGACCAAATCAGATGAAGAAATGTCAAAGCTGGCTTACCTTGGGTGTCCCACAACTGTAGCCCAACCCCAATAAAACATTCAAGGGCAATTCAGGTTGGGGCAGGAGGTGCCTGATGCCTCCCAGTTTGACTTGAGAAAGATGAAGTTATGTCTGTTTACATTCTGGGGTGGGTTTTAAAGACAACATCATGGATATTCTCCTCTGCTCTTACACTGACATAAAGGGGCATCAATTCTCAGTTTCTGGTCCTGACAAATCAATGTGTCAGTTGTGAGCTATGCCTCAAGTACTTTGTTATTAATGCCAGACATTTGGGAATGTCTTACTTTTAAATATGAATTAGAACAGATTTAAGGCTACGGCTAACTTCACTCTCACTCCCAGCTTGATATGCTTTCTTGAGTGAGAGAGAAAACAGCTTGCTTGCCAGGAATTGTATTCGCTTGCACCATCAGATAGATGTATCTTATTGGAACAAACATGATGAGAGTGCTGGAACAGAGGTTGGAGAAGCGCATCTTCCACACAGATGCTAAGTGAGAAACTAGGTAAAGTGCTGGTCCAAAGACCCTTAACTACAAGCCAGTGGGTAGCTTGGTTAACTTAGATTTTCTTCCCTTTCTTTGGGGCTCATAACGTTTTCCCTGGCGGTGCAAATCTTGATGCTCTGTCACCATGGGTTAGCCACCTCAGCCCCTTTAGTATAGGGGCCCTAAAGGTCTCTTGCCCATTGTCTTTCCTTCATAAAATTAGCCCTATCTCCCATCCTAAGTACTCATTGCCAAGGAGCGCCATTCGTCTTAGGTTTCTGCTGGCCGTTCTTTGTCCTCAGCCCTAGGTAGAGGTCCAGCTTCCTTGCATCTTCTCCTGTCCCTGCATCCAATGAGCAGGGACTAGCCAGCTTCCAACTCTGGAAGAGTTTGTCACTGTGGGGAAAGGGTTAGTGTAACCTTTCTCCTTCTCTGTGGAAATCTGTCCTTGTTTTAACTTTCCAGCTCTGTTGCCCTGGAAACGTGGTGAAGGTGGAATGTCAGCTGTGTTACCAGGCAGTATTGCTTATAGTAGAAATGACCCAATTGTTAAATTGCTTTTATGCCACGGGATTGTAAATGAATCTGAATACCTGGTGAAAAACCATAGCTTTGGGCTTCCCAGAGTGTGAAACTCTTGGTACTGGCATGTCCCATATGGGGCCCCTGGAAACTGTAGTTGTTTACAAGACTTATTACCTCCTGTGGGGTATGGGGCTTCTAAGCCAAGATGGACCCTGTACTCTCTGACATGCTTCTTGTCTGTTTGTACCTGAACTGTCACTTGGGGGTCCAGAGAGGAGGCCCTGGATAGTATGTGGGCTGCTGTAAAGACTCCCACAGAGGAGAGTTGCCTGAAGCTGTCCTCCTGGCCATGGTGATTCTTGGCAGTTTGTTTATGAGTAGACTCCCAGAAGCAGTGGCCTGCAGTGGTGTTATGAGTCAGAGTGTTTTGCTGAACTGAAGGAGGCCCCTGGTAGACATGAGAGTCACGAGAGGGTAGGCTTGCTCTCCATACTTGCTGGGGCTGACATGACATGTTGTCTTCCCGCCAAGTTTCCTTACATATGCTCGTCTGGCTCTTCAAACATAAGTTTGCAAGGAGTTGTTTCTCTGTCACTGGAAGATATTCAGAGCCCATTTCCATAAAAAATGACCCTGTTGATTTATTGTCTTTGATCAAAAATGACCAGTTGGAGGGGCCAAAAAAGATTTCCATTCCCAGTTTTTTAAAAAGTTTTCTATTTCCTACAGATGGGGTGGTTTGTACTGCTTTTAAATCTCTTAAATGCCTTGCACTCCCAGAAGCCTCCTAACATATAAGTTTCAGAAGGCTGGAGCATGTTTTCAGTGTTTCATTTTACTGAGCGTATTCAGCTCTGCCACTATTTGTGGGCTCATTGGCACAATTCATACTGAGACTCCTCATTTAGCGGGCTGAGCTTGGCAGGAGGAGTTCAATAGCCAACATTTATCGAGCACTTATAACGAACCCAGGAACCATTCCAAGTGCTTTACGTGTATTAACGCATAAGCAACAACACTATGAGGTAGGAAATATTATTTATGATCTTCGTTTTAAACATGAGGCACATGGGGCACAGAGTACATTAAATGACTTGCCCAAGGCCACATAGCTTGTAAGTGACAGAGACAGTGCTCACACTCAGGGAGTCTGACTCCAGGACTCAAGTTACCTCTCTGAGTCTCATGATAAAAGCAAGATCTTGTCCAGCCTCAGGGAGTTGAGAGTTGATGCAGTTTGAAGGTGTCCTTGGTGGTCCCTGGTGTACTTGGTGGATCCAGACAGCAGTTTCCCACTGGTCAAGCAAGGAAGTAGAGGATGTTTTTGTTTCCTGCCTTGTAGAAGAAAGTGGAGATACCCTACCCCATCGAATTACTCATCCAACAGCATTTACCAAGCATCTCCTCTTAAGCACTGTAGTGACTGCCAAAGATATAACAGTGAACAAAAGGCTCCAACTCCCAGCCCTTGGGGAAGTTCTACCCTAGTGTATGTCCTGGTCAGATTCTCCCATCCGCAAAAATGAGGAAGGGGAGAATCAGGAATAGGAAAATAAGTACAAAAGCGAGGAAAGAGGAGGAAGGAGAAATGTTTCAGGCTTTTCTGCTTCTCCCCCTAGTAAGGAGTTATCTGTTTCCCAGCATGACTCCTTTCCCCCTCCTGCCTCACCCCATCACAAAACAAAATGGAATCACTGATAACACTGCCTAATAGAACTTTCTATGATGATGGAAATGTTCTAAATTTGTGCTGCCTACTAGTGTAGCCACAAGCCACACTCAAGTGCTATTGAGCATTTGAAATGTGGCTAGTGTGACTGAGGAACCAAATTTTTAATTTTCTTAATTTTAACTAATTAGAATTTAAATATAAATATATGTGACTACTGGCTTCTCTAGTCAACAGTGCAGCCCTAGAACTTTCCCATCCTGAATATGGCATCAAGACCCCTCTTCCCAGCCTGATCCAGGTTTCTTTTCTTTCTTTCTTTCTCTCTCTCTCTCTCTCTCCTTCCTTCCTTCCTTCCTGTCAGCTTCCTGTCTCTGTCACTTCCTTCCTGTCCTTCACTGTCACGTTCCTAGCTCACTGCAGCTTTCATCTCCTGGGCTCAAGCAATCCTCCTGCTTGTCTCCAGAGTAGCTGGGACTACAGGCACACTACCATGCCCAGCTAATTTTTTTGTTTTTAGTAGAATGGAGTCTCACTATGTTGCCCAAACTGGTCTTGAACTCCTGGGCTTGAGCGATTCCCCTGCTTCCGCCTCCCAAAGTGTTTGGATTATAGGCGTGAGCCACCATGCCTGGCCAGATCCAGGTTATTCCAATAAATTCCCAAATTGTACTGGGAAAAGTTTAGAGGCGGCCAGAACTGCAGCTTTTGAATGTGCATTGGTGGATTAAAACTTAAATCCACGAACATGGGCCACAAAACTCCAAATCCAGTCTTTCTCTTCAGAGTTGAGTTTCCACCCACTGCTGTTTCCTTTGAACACATTTCCAGGTAGCTAAGTAAAACAAGAGATGCTCAAAAATCGTTTTTGTTCAGAAAGGCAAGTAGGAGGTAAGAGAAAGGGCAGGAGGGGAGTAAAAGAAAGGCTGATATTGTAGCATCCTACCAATCTTTGTTTCTAAATCTCAGCAGCCTTGAAAGAGAACATTAAGATATCTTTTACTCTCAGGCCTGGCTTCCCAGGGAGAGGGAGCCATAAATGAAAGCCTGCTTTGTGTGGCTATACTATGACTGCAGAAACAATGAAAAGACTTTTTTTTTTTTTTTTTTGGATATAAGTTTGTGTGTGTGTTGAAGCCCTTGTCACTACAAAGCAATCTCACAATTACCCGCTGTTCACCTTCTTGGCTCCAGTCTTTCTAAAAATAATTATGATAGTAACTTTTTAAAAACCTGCTATCTATACTCAAGGCAATTTCTTGGATCCTGAAGGATTTAACAAATAGTACTCAAAGCCTCAGGCCCTAGCTGACTTAATCAGCTTGAAACTTGAGCAGTTTTTAAAGACTGAATCAGATATAAAATACCTTCACTGAAATCCTGGCTGTTGGGATTTAGGCCAAGGTTGAGCTTTGGATGGGACACACCAGCCCAGCCAAGAATCCATTTGATTGGTCAGTGCTCAGACCATACAGTTGTGAAATATTTTGGATATCACCCCTGGATATCATGGCTGTGCCAAGCCTCCAGGAAATGAAATTATTGCAGTGGGAAGGCACTGAGCCACCCCATCATTGATTTATTTAATACCAAATTGGGTCAGACAGCCAGGGAGACAGGTGTGCAAATAAATAATTACCTTATGGAAAAACTTGAGCCAAGGCTAAAGTGGAAGTGTTTATAAAAAGCTGTGGGAGGCCAGAGGAGGAAGACATTGTTTTGACCTGAAGTATCAGAGAAGTTTGAAGGAGAAGGTGATATTTGATCTGGATCTTGAAGGATGAGTAGGAGCTCAGCAGGACACAGAGCATTCTAGGCAGAGGGAACAATGTTTGAAAACACCAAAGAGAGGAATCACAAGTTCCATGTGTTTGAGCATAGCATTTGGGTGGTGTTGGTGGTTAGGATGGGAAGTCCAACCAGAGATAAAGTGGAGGATCTTTGTTGGTGTCATATTCTGAAGAGTTTCCAATGCCATGGCAGAAATTGACTTAATCCTGTAAATAATAGGGAGCCAAGACAGTTTATGTTAGCATGTTGAAAGATGATGGGGTTTGATTTGGAGGAAGATATTTACAGTCATGTGACAACATCACCAGAGGAGAGAAATGGACTAGTGTTGGGGAAACTAGAAAGGAGGCAACAGTTCACATGGGAGTTAAGGGAACCATTGATCTATGGCAGTAGCTTAGGTGATGGAAAGTAAGGAGTGGCTGGAGTTGAGTGCCACTGAGACATAGGATTAGCAGCTATTGGTTACTGGATTTGGAAGATAGGAAGGAGGTGAAGATGGTTCTGAGGACTCTAGCTTGGTGGGCCTAGTGTAGATGGACATTTTAAACTAAGATGCGGCAGCCTTGGGTAGAAATGGGATGTTCAGCTTTAGACAGGAGACTTTTGAGATGCTTGGTCCAGGAGGTAATTGGAAGTCCATCAGCATGTTATCCTAACCCTACAGTTGAGCATGAAGACTTTTCTCTTTCAGTTCTTTCTGAGTTGTTAATGATCTGTTATATTCAACTGGCTTTCCTTATTTGTTACACAATTGAATAGTCAAGGTTCCCTGGTGACTGCAGAGTTTCTACAGAAGAAGTACTTAAAGATGACCGCCTGGCTGAAAGGGGACTTCTCTTGAAGTCTCCATTGCACAGGAAGCACATTGCTTTTAAGTGAATTGTGTATTATGGGTCTATAAAAATAGGACAAGGAAAAAGAACTAATATCAAATAAATCACTTTAGGAATATCACCAAAACATAATTCTTTACCTCTCACATGAGTGGTATAATCAGTTGTCCTGGGACTGATCAACACAAAATAAAACAAAACAAATATAATTAATGAAAATGTGTAACTGCATACTTTGCTCTCATTATAAGGGATACTTAAATGGTTTTATAGAGGCAGAATAATTATTTGTTCATTTGGGGTAGATTTTGGTGGGAATCTGATGGATATTTGGAGGGGCTAATAGCCCTCCAAGTCATCCTTTAGTGCTGCCATTATGAAGACTTAATTCCAATACAGCAAGCTGAACAATTTCTTTTCTAACGTCTAGATCTATCACCTTGTGGCCACATTGCTTCTTGAAGATCCTGTTTCAACTACATAGATTTAGCTACTGGAGTTTTGCTTGTTTCTATTGGATTGAATTCTACATCTATTGAACTGTTTCTCTCATGAATCATTCACAGGATATAGCCAAAGTAATGTAACTTTGTCCCCCTTTATTAAGGCTTTCATTCTCCCTTGTCTGGGCGGTGATAACACTTGCCTCTCCAAAGACTGTGAGAAGTCATTGTATGCAGTGAATTTAGATACCTTCCTGGGTCTGTGATCTGCAGACTTCACTCCGTGTAATCACATAGATCTGTAACCACTACTCATGTATGATCCTTGGTGAAGTCTGCTGAAGATTACAGCAGATATGCCCATTTAGAAACTTTTACTGGCTACTGTTTTGTTTCAGGATGGCTGACGGGACCACATATTGAGCTTAAGATGAATCTTGAAACCCTTAGCCATGCCCCACATTTGATTAGAATCAGTCAACTGCTTTGAAAGTTATCATGAAACAAATAGGCAGATAAAAGCAAAATGCCGAGTGGCCGAGGTGAAACAGACCCCTTGTTTTGGTTGGTTATTTGATCTCAACCCATATCCTGTCATTAGGCACATTGTCAGATTTAAGAACTAATTCCAGACTTCCATTTATATGAGGGAAGCCAGTGAACACAATAAGAGGGGAGGGGAAAACCCACACGGTTTGTTTCAGCCATGCCTACCCTCCGCTTTCCTTTTCCTTGTTTCAGAGGCACCTTTCCTGCATTCAGGCTCAAGGCTATGCCTGCACATATGGACATAGATCAGTGGATAAAATGTGCTCTTAGCTAGTTGAAGGCTTTTAGCCCTCCCCCTACTGGAATATAACATGTGATTTTCTGGTTTAAAATAAAAAGTTAAGGGGAAGAACTATCAAAGGGAAAGAAACATTTTGAAAAGTTTTTCTTTTTTGTTTGAATAGGAACTTGTCTGACTGTTTCATAATAAAGTTGGCTTAGCAATGTTAGTTCCATTTAAATTATTATCAATAGGTAGGTTAGGGAAGACTATAGGGCAAAATTCTCAAACTTTTAGTATTTTCAGCAGACAAACAAGAACCAAATTATCCACACTCAGGTACTCAGAGAAGAGATGAAGGAGTCTCCTTGGGAGTGAAAGCCAAGGGTCTTCAAATCCGTACTGTTAAGGAGGGGACCTTGTGAAATTTGTGTTCTCAGGATGTGTAGATGCAGCCAGTTAGAGAACTGCCATGGAAGCAAAGATGTCAGTGTTGGTTGCTATTCGGATCTTGTGCATTTGAAGAGAACCAGAATTTTTGGCACTTTTGGTAAAGAACTTTTGGTAAGGCACAAATGCATGGTTAGTCAATGAGATTCAACAGTAAAATTCATTACTGCACCTCGCCCCCCTCCACACACAACAAGTTTCTTCTAGGATTGCCCCCCACACCCCCAGCATGTTATTATGAAAAGTTTCAAACAGCACAGTTTTCCCCCAAAGTACCAAACATCACCGAACTGGAACAAGTAGTAGGAATTTGAATCAGGTAGATTCAGACCAAATTGACTTTGCATGTTTCCCCATGACTTTTTTTTTTTTTTTTTTCCTCTGGTGGGGCCAGACTTACACATTATTGTGAAAATGTGGCTGTTCATCTTGCTGAAATAGACAAACACCATCTTCTGGCACTTTGAGCACCTCAAGTTTGAAACTGCTAATCTTCGCTTTCCTGCCTCTTTCCCCTGGTTCTGTCAATCATCCTCCCACACTCCCACTTCCAAGACTCCCCAGTCTCAGAGGCATCTTTGGTGCTCCCTGTCCTTTGCTTCTCCAGGTCCAGCTGGGTGACAGGTCTCCCTTGAAAACATCTCTCCCAGCCTTCCTTGTTCCTTTCTGGTTGCTATTGCCCTACTGCCCCCCAAATTTATTGAGCTTTTTTTCATGCCACACCCCATGCAAAGCACTTTCTACACATTATCTCGTTTAATTCTTATAGCCGTCCTGTAAGGAAGGTAATTATTATCCTCATTTTGCAAATGGGAAAATAGATCCACACTACTTTTGCCCCGATTGCTGCCCTGTTCACTGCACTCTGGAAATGCCTTGAATCTTCCGTCTGGTCCAGTGTTTCCCATGTTATGTGCCTTCCTCATCTCTCTATCTATCCAAACTCTGCTTATTTGCCAGGCCCCGTTCTGGCTTCCACAGCAGGAAGTGATCCTTCCTTAACTCAGAGCTCAAACACAGCCTTGCAAGGCATTTCTCCCCCATATGTATGTCTTACCTTCCAAACTAGATTGCATCCCCTCGGCTGCCTGTGTGTGATAGATATGCTGTATAGATGCACTGATTGATCATTTTTCAAAAGTGATTGCTGTTTTCATCACTTCTTTAACACATGTCACAGTCATGATGCAGTAATGACATTGAACAAAAAAGTAAAGGTGCTAAGGCTGGGCACAGTGGCTGAGGCCTGTAATCCCAGCACTTTGGGAGGCCGAGACAGGTGGATCACTTGAGGTCAGGAGTTCAAGACCAGCCTGCCCAACATGGTGAAACCCAGTCCGTACTAAAATATAAAAATTAGCTGGATGTGGTGGCAGGTGCCTGTAATCCCAGCTACTTGGGAGGCTGAAGCAGGAGAACTGCTTGAACCCTGAAGGCCGAGGTTGCAGTGAGCTGAGATGGTGCCACTGGTCTTAAAGGTAGTGTTCCAGTGTTTCCAAGTGCCAGGGTTAAGATCCAAACGGCCATTCATACTACAAGAACAACCCCTCCCCCTAGATTCGGTTTATTTGCAAGGCCTAACTTCATTTCCTTGAGACCTTCTACTTGTTCTGATTGTCATAATCTTTAGAACAAGAGCTCTTCCCTTCTGACTGCCTGTGATGAAAGCAGCATTTTCTGCCCTCCTTCTTAGAGCTTGAGAAACTGAGTTTCTGAAGGCACATCTAATGTCAGCACTGGAGGAAAACCCATCCCTGGCATCTGAATTCAACCCAGGTTCATGTTTACAGCACAAATCCCACTTCTGTTCTTGTAACTTCTCATAAGAGAATGACCCTTCCCCTCCACAGTGCACGCATTCCATTCAGTTCCTCTTAAGGTGGCCTTTTAAAGAAATATTTTAAATGTACTGTGGCAGTGGGATAAATACTGAAGAGTGTAGTTAAGCATGAGAGACTTGAATGATCTATAGATCGGATAATGGTCAACAAGATCATTCTGACTGGTGGTTCTATTGAGGATGACAAAAAATGATGGAAAAATATAAAGAAGCTACAGATCCATCAGTTCCCCATGAAATGGAATTAATTAATGGGTTCGTGGTTAATCTACTAGTAGACCCATTTTGCTCAATATGTACTTTCTTCTGGGGGTAGGAATAGGGGCATAGTGTTTGGTTTGTTCTTGTGAGATTAAAAGAGACACCTGGTATCACTTAGTATCATTTGGACTGGGGAGGTGGTGTTAAAGTGCTGAGTGTCCTCCAGAAGAAAGTCTGCACTGTTGAGAAGTAATACAGAGAGAGAGAGGATGAGTGATAGCTATAAGCAGTGGCCCTCACTTTTCAGAGGCATGGAGCTGTTGACTGAACAAATAATCACATCTCGAAGACTTTGAAGCTCCTAACATGGTCAGCAGACAAGGGGCCACAAGGCTCAACCATAAATGCTGGAATTAGTTTTGAGAGCAGAAGGAAGGACTTGCCTTTGCTTGAAGCCAAAACCAATCTGAAGCCACAGAACCTCAGCCTGAGGGCTAGGGCTAGGCAGAAAGCTTGCTTTTGAAACCTGAGCTCTCCTTGCAACGGTGGTGGGGGTGGGGGTGTTGGTGTATGTTCCACTTGTACAAGCAAACCCTCTCATAATTTTGACCCTGAAAAAAATCACATAATCCTTTCATCACAGCGGGTTACATTTTCCAAGGGCAGAGCTTTGACTTACAACTGATTATAGGTGTATTGTTAGGACTCTAGCACCCACGCTTGATATGTGTTTGTTTCATTTCCAGTGTTACATATATTAAATGTCAACAATCTACACTCATGCTACCTCACGTTTGAAAATTAACTCAGGAAATCACAAAATGAAGACTTTTTTCCCTCCTTAGCAATTTCCCATCTTCATTGTGTGATAAAGGTTTTTGCTAACAGCCAAGTACAGCACTAGACGTTAGGTGGGTTCATGGGCCTGTGGTCTGTTATCAGTGTGTTGTGTTAATCCAGGCTTTCTTCCAAAGAGTTTTCAGTGCTTTTTTTCAGACATCATATCATGTCACATCTCTTCTTCCTCCTGTATTCCCTAATCTCACTTAATGACAACACCATGAGCTCCTTTCCCTCTTCCCTTACTTCTCTGATAGCTTAATATTCCTTCACTATGCCTTTTGCATCTTCCCTCTCTCACTTTTTCTTTCCCTGTTCCAGGGCAGGCTCCTCTTGCCATATATATATATATATAGTCTCACTCTGTTGCCCAGGTTGGGGTGCAGTGGCACACTCATGGCTCACTGTAGCATCAATCTTCTGGGCTCAAGTGATCTTCCCACCTCAGCCTTCTGAGTAGCTGGAACTACAGGTGCATGACAACACGTCCGGCTAATTTTTTTTTTTTTTTTTTTTGTCGAGATGAGGTTTCTCCATATTGTCCAGGCTGGTTTCCAACTTCTGGGCTCAAGCGTTCCTCCCACCTCAGCCTCCCAAAGTGCTGTGATTACAGGCATGAGCCACTGCACCCAGCCAGGCTCTTGCTGTTTCTTGCTTGGAGTATTGCCATGGTCACATGAGCCCATCACTCCCCTCCTCCAAAACCACACTAGTCTCAACTGATTCACTTGGCATTTGGTCCCTTTGGACTTTTCCAGCCTCATCTGTCAGGACCTCTCTCTCCCTTTTCCCCCACACCATTCCCTGAACGCACTATCCACTTACATGCATTCCTTGGCTCAGCTGTTTCCATTATTTGCAATGCCACCGCCCCCCACCCCCGCCCCCAAACCGACAACATCCTGCATGCCTATCACAGTTCATCTTAAGTGTTACTGCATGGAAAACCCACCCTGATTGATATCCATAGGCAGAATTCATCACTCTTCACCCTTGTGCTCTGGGAACCCTTTATTGTGAGCTCAATTTCAGCATTTGGTTCAGTCTACCTTTAAAAAGAAAAAGTTAATTACGTGCCTGAAAACAACTAGATTGCAAACCCCTTGAGCCCAGGGACGATGTCTCATTTGTCTCTGTGGCCCACTATAGCACCCAGCAAGTGGACTGGCCCTAATGACAACCTGGTAAATGAACTGAGTGAGCGATATCCCTGTATCAAAGGTAAAGAGAGATTAGCATTTGCTGCTGTGAGGATGGCTAAAGGGATTCATTTGTCCAAGGTCCTTCAAAGGGCAAGTCAAGTGGAGACACTGTCACTTTTGTCACAATCCCCAGTTGGCTGGGTGGCACCACCTCTTCAGAGATCTTGGCACTAAATTTTTGGTTGCCATTTGTTATTTTATACATTGGGTGGGTCTGTATGTATGCGCATCTGTGATAAGAACTTGGCTGGGCAGGTAGATGACATCTGCTTGTGCAAATCTCTTTTTATTCTTGAATGTAGTTGTCCCTTAGAAATACAATGCAAAACACAGATGTCATTTAAAAATGTCTAATAATCAAATTACAAAAGTAAAAAGAAGCAGATGATGTTAGTTTTGATTATGTGTTTTATTTAGCCCCAAATGTCCAAACTATTGACATTTCAAAATACAATCAATATTTTAAAATTATTGATACGATGTTTCATATTTTTTGTATTGTCTTCAAAATCCCATATGCGTTGCACACGTTCAGTGCATCTTAATTCAAATGCTTAATTTTCATCAGAAATACTTGATATGTATTTAGATTTCATAAAATTTACAGTTGAAAAAGTAGATACACATATCCAAGTTCTTCAAAATGTATTTAAAATTTTCCCAATAACTGGATTCAGTATCAGCCTCTACATTTACATTTGAATTAATTAAAATTAAACAAAATTTTAAAATTCCATTCTTTGGAAACACTAGCCTTGCTTCGAATGCCCAATAGCCACATGTAACTAGTGGCAATTGTTTCAGGGCACACAGTCCTAGGGCACAAAGATTTCTAAGTATCATTCAGCTTATTCCTCTGTCCTCACAATTTAATTGTAAAAGAAAAAAAAAGTGTGACAGGGATGGTTATTAGAGACCTTCGATTAGCCAGCTGCCTTTTCTCCCCAGCCTTGCCATCAGCTTTGTGAAACTGGGGCCTACTGCTGGCTTTCTGGGGCTGTCGTGAAAGGTAATAGGATTCTGTTGACAAAGCACTTGAAAATCCAGGGATGAAACAGCCTGTGTAATTCCCGGGTTTGTTGGCCAGGCTAGGCTGTGAATTGGGGTCTGCGTCTATACTGCAGCTGCCCCCACACAACCACACTGATCTGTGCTTCCTTCTGCAGCCAAGGTCTACACCAGCATCTCACAGCACATGAGTCAACTGCATGTTTTATCGACCACAGCACTGGGATGCCATGTTTTTAGATGCACATGGCTTTGATTAGATTATAACATATTTGAAGTTTCAGTGCTTAACTGCTTTTGGGTGATCAAATATGTGGAAAACATCTTTCTCAGCCAAGCAGCATATTTTCCAAATCCAAGAGAATTGAATATATTTTCCCCTTCCTTCAAGTTTCCCATTGAATGTCACCCCAGAGACCAATTTAAAGCTTGAAAAGTTTAGACCAAAAATGTTTGGGAACAAATGAAAATGAGATGTGTCACCTAAGCCAGTATCCAATCGGTGTCTCATGCAAAACTGTGAAAGCACTTGGTATTATTTATTTATAATAGGAAACCGGGGTTAGGAACTTATTTCCCCAGAATGCTGTGAGAGTGAGGCATGGGATCCTGTGGCTGGCTCTGATGTGAGATTTGAGACCTAAGGGGAAACTGAAATGACTCTAGACCCTTAAAGGTTTTGAAACAGGTGCAGTCTCTCTTCTTTCCCTCTGGGAAGCACACTGTCCACAGTTGGATGAATGCTTCAGCAGCAGTTCACTGAGCTCTTGGATGAAAATGGCAAATTTCTCCCCAGATGAGCTTATTATCTGCTGCTGTTGGGTGCAAGGCATCCCTCAGCTATGGCGGGAATTACAGCTTCCATCTGTTCCCTAATGTGAAAAATGTGTGCAGGCCTCTGTGCTACCAAGCTACATGAACTTTAGACATTCAGATCTGCTGACACATTTGGGTCGTGGCCTCGGAATGGCTTTTGTCAATTATTTCATTACATATCCAAATAACCATCCTGAGGGTGGTCTGGATTTGTGATCTGTGACAGTGTGGTGCTGACATATTTCTTGCCCTTGGAACTATCTGTTTTTTGTCTTTGTTTAGGGATAGATGATATATAAGTACTCAGTATATTTAATCATTATTACTTTTGAAGTTAGCACAGTACCACCATTATGAAAAATTCTTGAGTACAGTTACAGCCAAATCCACATCATTAATTCTTGGCTTCTTCCCAAACTCTCCAGTCTTTCACCTTGCTCCATTATTTTGTTCAGACAAATCAAATAATGCTTTGTGCTTAGAGAGCAACTTTCATCAGAAAATTGTAAGACCCTCTGCAAATTTTTATTTTTCTAAGTACAAATAAATATCTTCAGAGAGCTATGCATATTTAAGCATGTTTATTTGTGCTAAGTTTTTTCAATGGGTAAGAAAAATTATGGCTTTCTGTGTGCTCACTTTGGAATAGAGACATGCGATGTACAGATTTAAATTTTACTTGACATATTTAATAAATATCCCTTGAGTAAGTGATTAGATACAGAGTCATATATGTTCTTGAGAATATGACCAGGCATTAGTTTCTTCTACTAACTTTATATACTTGAACATTGTCAGAGTTACAGCTGGTGCATTAAGCAGATAATTTATTTCCATCAATTAATAACTGCTTCTGATTGTCACCTGGAGGAGGAAATGCTTTGACTAAAGTAAGCAGGTTTAACTCACCAATTGAAAATTACAGTCTGTTATTTAAGACTTAACTTGAAGTTTAATTGTTGTTGGGTGGTCTAGTGGTTGGTTAATTGGTTTACTCAATACTACAGATCTGTTTTCACAAACTGATCCATTCTGTATTTTTTCACACTGTTAGGTGTCCTTATGGCATAGAAAATGCTAGATATTTACCCAATTCTATATTCTTTTTGTTCTGGACACACAGAGAGACTACATTTCCCAGCATTCATTGTAGTTAGTTAGATAGAACCCTGTGATTGAGTTATGACGAATGGGATGAGAGCAGGAGTCCACTTTCAGCCCTGGCCTTAAATTTTTCCTTTCTAGTCCTCCAAACAGTCTCTCCGTATTGGCCTGTTAGCTAGATTCAGAGAATCTAGTGACGCACACTAGGCCTGTTGGAGAAGGTGGGGCCACAAGATAGAAGGAGCCTGATTCCCTGAATGACTGCATGGAGCAGAGTATCTCAGCTGAACTGTGTGTGTGCTCAGCTCCAGTGTGACAGAAGTAGGAAATTGACCTCTGTTGCCTAAAGCCAGTGAAATATGGGAATTGTTTGTTACACAAGTTAGCCCACCCTTACTAATCTTGTATATGTGGCAGAGAATCAGTACTCTCCTCATACACATTCTACAAGTTTCAGAGGGGCATGTAGAACACACTTCTCTGTAATTTGCACTGAACAGTAGGTCGTGAAAATGCATAACCAATGAGCCATGTGTCTCTTTGATCACCGTGTCCAATTAAGCCACATGGTTATTTGATTTTCTGGTTTGAGTCAGCTTTTTATCTAGGGCAGATGCAACTGTGGACAGTTTCTTGTAGTAAAAACTGATCATTTTAGTAAGTGGCTTCTCCACAGGATGGAGGGGAAGGTACAGAAATTCTTGTTAATTACCAAAGACTTCAGGCTTTAGCTTCACATTTTTTTTCTCTGAGAAACCTTTCCTAACCCCACCTATGTCTGGGTTGCTTGCCTCCCACCCTGTGTTCGTCCCACTGTCCATGCACCTACAGTGACTTCTTACCTCACTGGCTGGTAATATCTAGCTCTTGATCTTGACTCTCTTTCTTTGTAGACCATATGTCTGAGAGGGTAGAGGCCATTTAAACTTGACTCATTGTTGTGTCCCCAGCATTCTGCCCAGTGCCTGACACATACACGTTGTTGACTGAATGATAAAAGGAAATAAATGAATGACAATGGGATTTTGATTATCAATCATGAGCAATAGCCTTAGGATCATTCATGAGCTGCTCCTCAGACCACTTAAGTAAGGCAGGCTGTATTTTTTTTTCCTGACTAACAATAGGAAATATAAGAAGGGAAACTGACGTTCATTTTTAATTAACAGGCAAAACACAAATCAGAATTAGGAACAAGGGCAGAATCTATTTTCAGGAATTGGCTTATTAGCTCGTGTGAGTTTTTAAGAGTTGAAACTCAACAATTGGTAGCCCAAATTCCTTAACAAAAACGTTTTAGGGCAAAAATACAAGTAGAAGTTAAAGCCAGATCATCTGTTTATGGCCCAAGACAGCTCTTGCTGTTTTACTCTTTTGTGCATTCATTTGACGAACACTTATTGAGCCTCTTCTATAGCAGAGTCTGTTTCTAGGTGCTGGGACACAGTAGTGCACAAAACAGAATGAACCAGCTCTCAAGAAGGCGACAGTTGAATGGTAGACCAACTGACAATTAACAATCAAGAAAATGTCAGATGGGATAAAGTTCCCTGAAAAAAAAAAAGGGGGAACAGATTGATATGATGGAAAGTGCCTGGATCCCGAAGATTCCATAGTCAGAAAGGCATCTGGGGACAGGGTATTTCCCTGACACAACAGTTGAAGTTTGAGTGACCAAAAGTAGTCAGCCATATAGAAATCTGGGAGGAGAACATTCTGAGCAAAGGAACATACCTGAATTTCTCTGCTCCTGAGATGAGGGAAAGTGGCCTGTCCAGGAATGGGACTATGTCTTGAGTGGTGGGAGCAGAGAGTATATTGGGTGGGGAGGGGAAAAGTGGAGGGTTGAAGGGAGGAGTTGGGATGAGAGGCAGGTAGAGGGTTGTTTATGGAAAGCCTTGTTTGCTCTGTTTCCAGAGTCTAGATTTCAGTCAGAGAGCAATGGATAGCCATGGGAGAGATTTTAAGCAGAGGAGAAGAACAAGCCACCATGCACTGTAGGAAGAACACTCTGCTGCTCCGTAAAGAAATCACCCCAACCCAGGCCCCAGATGAAAGCCTGATACGGGAAAGGTCAGAATGTGCGAAAAGAAGCAGCCAGGTCTGGAACTGCTTGGGCGGTAGAATTTAAGGCCCTTGAAAGTAGACTGGACCTGAGGATTGGGGCAGAGGACAGAGTCCTGGGCAATGCCTAGGTTCCTGGCTTGGGTGTTGGGCATAGAGGTTAGGGGTGCCCACCTCTGAGACAGGAAGCTCAGAGGAAGAGTGAGTGTGCAGAGGATGCTGAGGAGTTGGTTCTGGCCATGGCCAATCTGAGGTACCCATGGTATTGCCTACAGGGACCATACAGGAGACATTTAATGTGTGGCTAGGCCAAGAGAAAAGAGGTGGGCATTCTGGGTAAACAACCAGGTGCTAATACAGAGGAAGAACACAAGGAAAGGCAGGATGAGGTCAGATTCTGAACGTTTAACCACTTGACTTTATATGACATTTATTTTTGCTTCCTTGTCCATCTCCTCAAGATGGTGAAGAGTCATTTCTGCCTCTCTAACCTAGTCTGCTGCAATCTGGGCTTTCCCTGGTCTCCTTTCTGCTCCTACCCATTAGCTTTTATCCTCAGAGATCCTCCCCTTCCCGACACATGGTCTTGCTATTTCTTTGCTTCTTTCTCTGGGGCTCTAGGAAATGAGCCCCCCAGATGGTGACTCATTCCCTGAACATTAGTGATGAGCAGGCTGTTGCTGGAGCCTGTGTGCAAGCCTGGGTTTATGCCCTAGTTCTGCTGTTCTCTAGCAGTGTGGTTCAGGCCTCCCTTTCCTCATCCGTAAAATGAGGGGATTGGACTGAAGAGTACTTTGAGTTTTAACATTTTCTAATTCTAAGTTGTCTCAGTCCTCGGGGTGAAGTGAATGGTCTCTTCTGAATTGGCAGTCGGAGCTAGTGTAATAGCCATCAATACCTGAGAGAGAATAGCTTTTGTTTGTGTGTGCAAGGCCCTGAGGAGGCTGGGTGGGCTGCAGCTGTTCAGCTTCAATTAAAAACATACACAAACCTCCTGCTTTGTTTCAGTTTCAAACCTTGACCATTTGACTGAATGCGTCTGAATTCCTAAGGCTCCAGTGTAGGTGTGGGGAGGCACTACTCCACAGGTTTCATTCAACCCCCTTGCTTTTCAAATTTCATTTATTGAGGGCAAGAGAGATTTCAAAGTCCTGGAGATACAAGGAAAGAATGTACCTTGGCTTTAAAAGCCTTTGGCAAGCAGCTTCCCATGCCCATTTATCCATCCCTAGTTAAGGGCGTCTTGAATGCCAACATGGGCTTGTGAGCCCTGGTATTTGGGCAGGCATTTCTAAGTGGCTTAAGAGAGAAAATGAGTCTGTCAGTTATGAAGACAGTCTGCCAACCACCTGTGGTGGTCTTGAAGCAACCTCACTTCCTCCAACAAAGGCAGGAGTCCTGATGGCTAAACAAAATCATGTTCTGGAACCTCAGGCAGCTGTCCTGTCACTTCAGGGTGGGATGTGTGCACAGGCCCTAGGTCCTGAGGCTACATCTGTACCTGCTTGGGGCAGGAATAAGTTGATAGCCTCCAGGCTGTTGGGGTACACCCACTAAGCAAGCCATGACCAGAAATGAGTTGCAATTCCACTGAGTGTGGTAATGGCCTGGACAGCAGGGCGCAGAGCAGGATCCTGGGCAGATGCAGGACGATGGGTGTTGCAGGCCGGCAGAGCAAGCATTTAGTGCCCTGCAATCAGGCGTGGTCTGAGAGGTCTAGCAGTCAGGAACATCAGAGGTAGACGCAAGGTGTATGGGAGGGCTCCATGGCCAATGCCCGGACAGAGAGGCAGAGAGGGGTTTCTTAGTGACCTCTTATTTTATTTTATTTTTTAAAATTTTTTAGATGGGTTCTTGCTCTGTCACCCAGGCTGGATTGCAGTGGTGTGATCATAGCTCACTGCAGCTTCATCCTCCAGAGCTCAAGTGATCCTCCCACCTCAGTCTCCCAAACAGCTGGGACTATAGGCATGCACCACCATGCTCTGCTATTTTTTTCTTTTATTTTTTGTATAATAGAAACGAGAGGTCTCCCTATGTTGACCAGGATGGTCTCAAACTCCTGGGCTCAAGCGATCCTCCTGCCTCAGCCTCCCAAAGTGCTGGGATTATAGGCACAAGCCACTATGGCCAGCCCTCAGTGGCCTCTTTGATGTCCCCTGCAAAATGTTGTCGGCTCTCCAGGCAGGGAGAAGGGAATTAACATGAGGCAGATGCAGCTACTGCTTACCAGTATGCATGTTCTTCTCTTCTTCCTGGACACACGGCCAGGAAGACTAAATTCCCCAGCCTTCCTTGTGGTGGTGGAGTCATGCTAGACAGTGAAGCCCAGCCTCTTTCTCCTTCTTTCATTTGCATGTGCCTGTGGGAAGTGAGGGTGGGGGTAGGGGGGAGGTGGAACAGAGGCTACGCTAGGAGATGTAGCTTGTTCCTGTTGAAGGTCGGGGTGAAGTGCTCAGTCTTCCAAGAGGCCTTCACAGTCTCCCCCAGAGACCTGGGTGAACCACAGGATATAGGTATGAGTCTCAACTGACAGGAACCTAGGGTATTGGAAGTGATAGCGATGGCAAAAAGTGATTTCTTGACTGGAAAAATATCCCCAGAGGCCTGCTGGTGAGGCCACATTCATGTCCCTTACATAGTGGTGCCCTCTGTGAATCCTGGCCTCTCAGTCTCTCCTCACTGTCTCCCTCAGTAGAAGAAAGGAACACAACCTGACACACCGCCATCCTCCATGCTCTTCTTCCTCATGCCAGCACCCTTCCTTGCCCTCTGTAGCCACACCCTGGGCCTTCACTGTCAGTGTAGCCTGTGGAGTCTGCATAGCACAACAGCTTGCACCACATCTGGAATTATCATTGGAGTTGTAGGTCTCAAGCTCAATTGCCTACACAACCAGGCAGCCAGCTTCAACCTGTGACAGAGTTGGCATAGCATACTAAGGAGTGGTGAGGACTGAGATGCTGTGTGTGTTCTAAGCAAATAAAGGCATTCAAAGTCAATTTAAATATACGTCATTGTACTGTTTAGGCAGGACAGCTCCCCCCAAACTGCCTACCTCCAAATGAAATCTTCTCCTATTATTTATTTCTCACAAGGACTAATGAAAGGGCAAAACTACAAGCCATGTCTGAAAATTCTGGTTTATCCTTTTCTGTGCCTAGCAGAGCATGGTGTAAAAATGATAATTAGTATTTGATTTATTTTTTTACCCTTTGAGTGATGTCTAACATACATACATAAAAGCATCCAAATCATACAATTCAAGGAATTACTACAAAGTGAACACACTCCTGTACCGGCTACTAGGTCAAGACTTAAAACATTATTAGCTTCCCAGGATACCCCATGAGCTGTTCTTCCTCCCCAAAGAAAATCACTGTCTTGATTTCTAACACCATAGATTAGATTTACCTGATTTTTAACTTAAGAAAAATGGAATCATACAACTTGTATCTAGCTTTTACTCAACATTATATCTGAGATTCGCCCATACTGCATGTCACAGTGGCTTGTTCATTCTCATTGCTGTATAGTATTCCATGGTGTGAAACACAAGAATTTCTCTATCCATTCTACTGTCAATTAGCACTTGGTTATTTGTGGGTTTTGGACCCTCATTAATAGTCCTGCAGCATGAAAGAAAGCCCTCAGGCAGAACAACAGAGAGAACTGGATGTCTGTGGTGGGAAATGGTCACAGTAACAACAAGTGGACTTAGAGGTGAGCCAAGGCATGATGGGAAAAGATGACAACAGCATCTGCTACAAAGCCCTTCTAGAACAGCAATTGTCAAACTTATAGATCAGGATGGTTTTATACTATTAAAAATTATTAAGGGCCCCAGAGTGCTTTTGTTTGTATGAGTTATATAAATACTTATCATATTAGAAATTAAAAATGAGAAATAGAAGTAATTTATTTCAAAATCAATAAACAATAATTACATATACTACATTATATATATTACATGTTTATAAATAAAATATTTTGAGGAAAAATTCTATATTTTTCAAAACAAAAAATGTCAATGAGAAGAATGGCATTCTTGTACTTTTTTGCAAATCTCTTGACTAGCAAGCAATGTGGCTTACTAGAAGACTGCTGGATTCTCATATCTGCCTCTGCGTTCCATCTGGTATGGTATCACATGTCACTCATGAAAGAATGAGTGAAAATGGCAGGTAGTGTATTAATATCATTATAAAAATAGTTTTGACTTTGCAGACTCCCTGAAAGGATCTCAGGGACCCCCAGAGGTTCCCTGAACAAAACTTGAGAACCACTGCTCTAGAACACAATGGCCAAGTATCAGCCAGCTTTAGAATAGAAACGTCCAATGAACTGAAACCTCTAACTTAGCCCACACAATGGGGAGTTGCTACTTACTGCAAATCACCATGAATTAATTTGCTTCTTAGCTGATTCAAAACCCATATTTTCTTCTCAACACTTTATAATCCTTCAGTTTGAAATGTATTGCTTTTGTTCATTTTAAGCCAGCAATGTGCATTAGAAATATGATGTGAGTCATTTATGTAATTTTAAAAATTTTAGTAGACATTTAAAAAATGCAAGAGAAATTGGTGAAATTAATTTTAATAATGAATTTTATTTATCCCACTGTTTTCAAAATATTATCATTTTGGCATATAAAATCAACATAAAGTGTAATCATAAAAATCAAATCATATAAAATTAATATAAAGTATTAATGAGATAGCTTACATTCTTTTTTATACTGTCTTCAAATTCCAGTGTATATTTACATTTGTAGCACATCTGAATTCAGATGGTAAATTTTCATCAGAAATACTTGATCTGTATTTAGATTTCATATAATTCTATAAAATTTAAAAAAGTAGATTCACAAATCCAGATTCTTCCAAATGTACTTAAAAGTTTTCCAATAACTGAATGCCATATCCATATTCAAATTAATTAAAATCAAATGAAATTAAAAATTCAGTACCTTATTCACACTTGCCACATTTCAAGTGCTATATAACCACATATGGCTAGGGGCTGCCATATTGGAGACAGCAGATCTAAATTTTTAATCTTTTGCTTTTCTTATCTATTTTGTCCCTTTGTTCTTCAGTGCTTAGAAACTTGATTAGGAAAAACTTACTCATTCTCATTATTTGCCTAGAAAACTGGTGCCATGATGGATTTCTTCATAGGCAAGTTGAGATATTGGACAAAGAGACAGGTAGGGGTGGGAGAATCACTGTGCAGCCATAGTTTGCAATGGCAGGTTCCCTTTCAGTTTGGCTTCCAGGACTTTCTCATTTGATGTTTTCACATAACTAGAATAATCTCACCTTGTTTCTGAAACAGCTGTGAAATATGCTGCAGCCCCCAGCCAGCCCTAGAATGGACTTCTTTCTGGTTGGACATGGCAGAAACTTCAATGGGATGACACTGTGGACTTAGAGCAGGCTGCTATGCTTATTTGAACTAAGCACTGGGAAGTTTGCTAAGTTCTTAGTGATGAACTCCATATCAGTGTCAGAAAGTTAGGGCAGGTTTTCTTGCCTTTTGTCTCCTTACCTTCATTCAATGGTATGCTATCCAAAAGGTAAAGGGACAGAATGGAATGAAATTCTAAGCCAAAAATGCAGCTCTGAGGTTAGCATCTTATAACTCAAAGGCAGCAAAAATAATTTAACAAGTTTGAAAGGAGAGAGCTGAAGAAAGTCTGTACAGAGTTATTTAAAGATTTTGTTCTGTTTGTGAACTGCATCACTTCCAAGCCATTTTGAATACAGGAAAATGAAAAGTTACTCCATTTGACGCAATGGGGATCTCTTACTACTCTCCAAATGAAAAAGATGAATTCCAAGTCTAAACATTTGATCCCATTGCTGCAAGTTTTGTGGCTCATCAACTGTTTGCCATTGAATGGGCAAATGAGAAAAATGAGTTTTATCTCCCTCTAATATTCCCCCTTCCCCAATTTGATTGCTTAAGCTTTTAGCCAATCTTATAATTCCATCATATCCATTCTCCTAATGTTGGACTCAACAAGAATTCTGCATCTGGGTGCAAGATGTCATTTAAAATAAATCTAAAATGAACTGGAAAGCTTCTGGAATTTCCTTATCTGAGGTAGCCAAGCTAAATAAACTTAATTGGCATCCATCAGGAGCTCAGTGAGGGCTAGCACCATTCTGGTTGAAATGATTTCATGCTAAATGTCATGCCAAGACTGAAGTTTTCCTGGGCTCCTTGTTGAACCAGATACCCTAACTTTTCTGTTTCCAAGCCCACAGTGCAGAGTGTCAGAGGACCAATGACCACACAATACTACTGGCTAGGCACAAAATGCCTTTCAATTAATACAATCAAGTCAGAATCAGGAGTTACATAATTAATACAGCAACTGTGCACCATCTTGAATACATTTGGATTGGGGAAGCCAAGCTTTTCTTTAGCACTCACACTAAAGGTACCAGAGTCATCAAAAGATGAACAAAAGTTCAATCTGAGTGCTAGAACTATTAGGGACCTCAGTGATTATCTAATACTGTCTCTCTTTTCCTGAATGGTCTTACTCCTAGGAACATTTTAATGTTCTTTCTCCTTTCTGTGTAAAATACAGTTAATACAGTTTTGTTTTTACTAGGATCCTCATGCAATCTTAGGTGAAGTGTTAGCTAGTTCTAGAACTATAGAAAACCCCATGGTTTCTCCTCCTCTCCCATGCCCAAATCCTCTTCTACCTGCTGGCTGATGCCTCTGGTTTTACCATTCCAGGTTGGACCTCTCAGCAATAGGCTTAATTTCCATTAAAATGCAAAAAACCCTAGGACAGGCTTAAGCCACTATCAGGTGTTTTTCACTTTGTTGTGAAGGAAGGGTCAAAGTAATATGTGGTGGAATGAAAATTTTATTTCTGTAAGGCCAGAGGGTTGGAGAAAGGAAGAGGAAGTGCCAGCCGGGAGGGCAAAAGGTTCTAAACTGGGAACTTGGGGGCCCACATGGCAGCTCCACAGACTCTCACTCCTTCTCCCAAAATGTCTTTATTTGTATGTATTTGTCTTTGGACTCCCTGTGGTGATCAGGTACTTGATAATTGTTCTTGCTAAAACTGGAGCTCTGCCAAGTGAAAGGTTTCAATACCGAGAGGCAGCTCAAACCCAGGATGAGGGTCCCCAGCCTTGTTAGAAGGGTGTGTTAGTGCTTTTTTTTTTTTTATCCCAGTTTGTGGAAGCAGCAGTGGGGATCTGTGCAAAGAGGGAAGGTTAGAGTGTTGTTTTCAACTTCATTTGATATAGGAACTCATTATCCAGGCTCAAGGGAGAGCATTGCATAAGGGAGTATATGTAGCCACTCATGCATGCATCTGCATGCTTACACCCATGGACTCACACTCATACACACACAACTCTGTCTACACGTGAATGTTCCTCCTGAAACTCGGCAAAGCAAGTGACAGATGTTTCCTGTGGGTAGCTGGGATTTCAATCCTGCTCTTGCTTATTGTCTGTTGTACTAGGATTGGAATGTGAGACGGTAGATTGGATGGGAGATGGTAAATCTGTGCTTTCTGAGGCAGGATAATGGGCTCCCTACCATTTATCATTGGGGTAACCCAGCATAGTGGTCAGGAGCCCAGGCTCTGCCATTTACCACTTCCAATGCCTTGGGCAAGTTGTTTAACCTCTCTACACCTCAGTTTCCTGATCTGTAAAATTGAGGTAATACTATTGTCTGCCTTGTAGAGTTGCTGTGAGAATTAACTGAAGTAGCACATACAAAGAACTTAAAACCATGCCTGACACATAGTAGGTGTTCAATAAATATTTACTGAATGAATAAACCATTAAGTTTATCATTATTGTATTATTACCATAAAGAAACTTCCATTGCATGTTGGCTTTAGATTTAGTGGAAACAGTGAGGAGAGAGTTAAGAATTGAGACTTCTGTTATTACAGTAGGGCCAGATTGTCCTGCAGGCTCATCTGCAGATATTTCTCAGTGTATGAAGGAAAAGGGAAAACAACAACTAAATGCCTGAAAACAAAACAAACAATGAAATCTGGGGTGAGGGGGAGAGGGAGATTGACATCTTGCAATTAAAGAACAGCTTTAATTTAAGAGACAGTTGAGTCAGGCCTGGATATTTCCTGTTTCTAGCTCCAGACTTTGGTTGGAAGTGTTGTGTTTCCTCCTGAGTTAAAATGAATCACAAAAGCAAAGCATACTGTTCTCTTTTTTGCAGCACTCCTCACTTCTTGCTTCCTTCTCTGCTTCTTGTCCTGGGTCTCTGCCCTGATACAGAAACCAAAATGGCAACACTTCCTTGATAAGAACAGAGACTGAGTAGTGTGGGGCTCTACGGTGGTATGGAGTACTATGTAAACTCTTCTTGGTTGGTCTCCTGATGAAAAGCAACTGATGGACTCAGGAACTGGGTCCTGAGTGCTTTATCATTGAGGTTCCCCATTTCTTGACCATGTGGTGAGGATGGCTGCAACAGACACTGGCATCAGGCCTGGCGGATGGAGGCTGGAGCAGCTGAGGGGCAAGGCAGCTCCAGGCCGCAGCCAGGCCTTTAATTTTCCACACATGTTCACATATGTACAGGAATCCAGCAGATGGGCTGCAAGCAAGATTGGGCAGCAATCCACTGACAAGTAGCAGTAGCTCTGAATAAATCACATTGGCCTGGGCTACAAATTTAGCTCCAGGGAGTGGGGACTCAGGCAAACAAGAAGAAAAGGCATTCACCCAACTTTTTCCTGAAATGCCAGAGGAACAAAACAGGTCAGTGGCGAATACAAAATTAGCTTCTGGCCACCCTCCAAAGTGATCTGACCTATTTGGGACTCATCAAGAATAAGGCAAAGGAAGTTCAGTTGCCTGCATCTTGATTTGTCAAGGGAGAAGAGAGAGGGTAAAAATCGCCAGGTGGCCAGATTCCCTGAGTCACTGGTTATGGAGCATATGAGTGGATATGGCTGGAACTCATGAGAAGGGCTCTGGGAAATTGACTTTGGGCCAACTCCTAGCACAACTTAGTAGGCAAATGATAACCCCGGTGGATGCATTGGCAATCTAGTGTGCCGGCTTGGTGGCCCTGGCCACTGAAAGGATTGTATCGAATTCTGAAACCCTTCCTGCAGTCTAAGGCCATACCACCCTGAATGCACCCAATCTCATCTGAAACATTTCCTGCAAGTTAAACTCATATCCAAGACTCTTCTGTAAAAGGGGACCTTGGGTCAAGCCAGCAAAGGGACATTAGAGCCCTAGCGGAGTGCAAAACTGACCACAACTCCTAGCAGGTTGGAGCTGGTAGTGGATGCTGTTAATGCCCTGCCTACATCTCCTTTACAAGCTAGTGCATTGGTCCTCCAGCTGCTGTGAGTGTTGGCTGCTAAATGCTATAGCTGCCCTCTTCCCCAGAGACCTCCAGGTGAGACCAGCTCTGTGGTGCATTTTGTGCCCCAGAGATCTCCTTGGGATCAGGCTGGAGCAAATATTCAGCTGAGACTATACTCCTGCTCAGTCCCTTCCCTTACCATATCCAGCTTCCTTCATGCCCCTTCTACTAAGAGCACTCCATATATTACCTGAACAATAGTGTCAGTCTTAACTTAGACTTTACTTCTAGATAACCCAGTCTTAGGCAGAGTTGGGAGGAGGGGCACTTATGAATAGTCTCAAACCTGACTGTACCTCAGAATCACCTGGGCAGCTTTAAAAATACAGATTCCCAGGCCCCACCTCCAGCAATTCTGATTCAGTGGGTCTGGAGTGAGGCCTGAGATTCTATAGTTTTCCTGAGTTCAGTGTTCGGTAATTTTAATGCAGCTAGTCCTTTGACCAATGAGAACCACTCATTCTAGCCCATTGTCTTTATTTCTTTTCTTAGATCTTCTAAGAAGCATTCATTGATCAAGTTCAGGAACAAATCACACAATCTGTCAATGACACTAAGAAGCAGAGATGTAAGTCAAAAGATCCACAGTCCTTGGCAAATCTCTTGGAGTCCAGCATATAATGTTGACTCTCAGAAATTTCTCAGCAAATTGCATCTTTAAATTTTTTTCATATGTGTCCTGAAATGTAAAAGTTTATTTGGTTGGGAAAAGGGAGAGACTTTTGAGACATCAGGTTACCATGGAGTTTTCCAAAAAGGGATATTTGACCAAGTTTAAAATATAATTAATACTTTCCATCCTCCATGCTCAGAGATGTTAACCTATTAATCCTCCTTTCACTAACAGACCTAAATCTTCATTTTTGTTGGTTGTGTGGATGATTTAGTGATGAAATTCAAAGAGAAACATTTTGTTTTGTTATCAGAGACTCTATATTAGGAAGATTTATGAATAGGTTCTCATGAAAGACACAGTTCTAGGGATTTTTAAGCAAATGGACAATTAAATAACTGAATGAAGGTGGCTCAGACTAATGCAGAATAGAGGACTATTCTAGATTTTGTAATGATATTGATGATAATAGTGATAAGAACAGCAACAAAACATGATTGCTAAGATTCGTTTCAGTGCGTAGTATGTATAAGACCAAGCACTAATTACTTGATCTGTAGTATCTTATTTAATTCCCCCAGCAACTCCTTGAGGTAAATGTATCTATTGGGGATCAACAAAGGCTTTAAAAAGATGAAACTTTATTTCTCTCTTGTGTAAAAGAAGTTAAGGGCTTGTATGCAGACTCAGCAATAATGAGGTACCGAGGCTTCATCCAGCTCCTAGTTCCACTATCCCTAGATTGTGGCCCTCATC
Source organism: Papio anubis (assembly GCF_008728515.1). NCBI lineage: Eukaryota > Metazoa > Chordata > Mammalia > Primates > Cercopithecidae > Papio > Papio anubis. The sequence goes on along the minus strand of NC_044996.1, from coordinate 127,923,578 downwards.
TTCACAGTCTAAGATAGCTGCTGAAGTGCCAGTTATCACATCATTGGCCTAAGCATCAGGATGAAAGAAGGAACATGCCCCTTGTCTTCTGGGGAGTCTTTCTAGAAATCCCATACCACAGTTGCTTTGACCACATTGAACAGGTAGCAATCCCTAACTAAAAGGGAGAACTGGATATGTAGAATTTTGGTTGTGTGGCAATGGGTGCAGTTTCTTAAATGAGATTTTATAAATTTGAAAGAGAAGGAGAACGTGGAAGGTTTACTAAGAAATTGGCAACTTATGCCACAGTAGGTAATATTCTTATCCCCATTTTGCAGATAAAGAAAATAAGGCACCAAGAGACTAAATGACTTGGTGAAGTTTACACATTTTATAGGTGGCAGTCACAGTAGGACCCAAGTCTCTATGATCATCCCTCTCCTGACTGCTATTTTATCCTGTCCATCTTTTTTTCCTATTTTGTAAAACAGTTTTTTTTTTTTTTTTGGAGAAACATTTGTTCATTTCCTGCTTTCTTGGTGTGCCTTTTACCACCTTTGCATAGGTCCTAGCCATTCTTCAAAGTTCAGCTCCAACGCCCCAGAAAGCCTTCCCCTGCACCCACAACTGCTTTCTAGTAAATATTTATTGAGTACCTATTATGTGCCAGGTACTGTTCTAGGCACTTGGGCTTCATCAGTGATAAACAAACAAACAAACAAACAAACCCCGGCTAGCTTAATAGTTGTGTGACCTTAGTCAAGTTCTCTGAGCCTCAGTTCTATATCTATAAAATGGAAATAATAAAAATTACTGTGCAGGGTTATTGTAAAGATTAAAGATGTTACTGTATATAAAGTGCAATTACTGGCATATCATTAGATTTTGAAAAATGATGCCTTTTACTATTATTGTTGCTATTATTGTTGTACTATTGTACTGTATTATTATATTCCCCTAATGAGAAATGCTATTCCTTATTAGGCTGTAAACTCCTGGGCAGGAATAGTATCCAAAGCATTCTGGTATCACTGAAATACTTGATCAAAGTCAGAGCTTATTAAATGTTTGCTGAGTGGATAAAAAGAGTTTTGATGTAGAGAGAACTTCCTGTTTACTTATGCTGTAGATTTAGGAAACGGGGATAAACAGCCTGAGACCCATAGGAAGGGTTTTTTGTTGTTGTTGTTGTTTTTGGCAGGGGTGGTGGCGGGGGGAGGGGTTGCCCAATTTAAACTGTGACTGTTGGTGGGTGGTGTCCTAAAGAAAAACAAGAATGAGTAATAATCTACTCCTCATCCTCTTCCGGAAGGCCTCAGAAAGAAAATATATCCTTTTCCTTTCAGTTTCTTTTTTTCACCTTCACTGATAAATTTCATGTTCCAGCAAGTCCTGCTGATCTCTTTTTGTGTTTTATTTCTGTCTCCTAATTCTCTTCTCCATCTCAGATCTTTGCTACCTATGGGAATAGGGCTGCTGGCCTAGTGTTCACAGAAGAAAACTTCTGGAAATCAGGAGACGTTGTGCATCCAGGGTCCTAGACCTATTACATTCTAGTCCTGCAGACAGCACCCCAGCAAGAGCTAACCAGTGCTTGCATCAAAAGTGCACATCAGGTTTGTTGAGCACCAAACTCCCTTTATTTTGCCATCTCAGCCCAGCTTTCCCCTCAGCCCTTCTGCAAAGGTGAAAGGCAAGTTCACAGGATGCAGGGCCTTCTTTCTTCCCTGACATCTGGTTTGATTCTGGGCAGCTAAATAGTGGCTTTGCCATGAACAACAAAAGCTAATTCACTGTGGTGGTTTTTAAACACCAAGTGCAAATATTTTTCCTTTTCAGCTTGGGGTCACTGGAAGGGAAAAAACAGGGCTGAGAGGGAGATTAACCTTTTAAAACCTATTATGACTTCCCAGAAAAAATAAAACAATGGCAGCATTTCCTTTCATTCGTGAGAGTCTTTTCATGAGTGATTGTTGTTTGAGGCAAGATTGGGGCCCTGAAGAAGATTTTTAAATACTAGCTTAGCTTGGTTTTCTACTCAAAAGGCCACCATGATTGCTTTTAAGAACCCACACAAATCTCTGTAAAGCCCAGGGCCACCCTCTTTGCTTTCTCTCTCTTCTGTCTTCATCTCTGGCTGACCTTCCCTCCTTCTCTCTAGCCCTTTGCTTTCTTCCCTCAATCAGGGGCCTGACTCTCTGCTAAAGGGAGGGGATCAGCGCAGTTAGCAGGATTTTAGGCAACGGCCATGCCAGCCACTGATGCCACTGACAGATGCTTGGGAGGCTGAACATTCTGTCTGGGTCATTTCTGTGAGGTTCCAGCCAGACTTTCTGTTGATTTGGGCTGTCTTAATGCATCCCAGAGCCTCAGCGCCATTCAGTTCCTCTTTGGAAATGAAGTCACCCGTTCTGGTTCTTACTGCACATGATTAAGGATCAGAAGTATCCAATACAGGGAGTCACAGCCATCAGCAGAAATCTGGCAAATGAGAAAAAAGCAAGTCCATCTGCCTCACTAGTAGTTCTTTTATTGTTCTCTCTGGACTGCAAAGCAAAAGCTCGTCTCCTACTCTTCATTAGTTTATCTTCTTTCCTTCTCTCTTCCCTTTCAGCTTCTGCACACAGATTCATTTGCTGGGCTCAGGTGGGAGGCAAATAATGTGCCATGAAAACATAAGGCTATTAGGGCAAAGACGTGGAAGTCCCTAAACTCTCCCTTTCTTGCCAAGAGGAAGATCTGAACAGGGTCCAGGATGGTTGCTGTTTGCGAAGTGGTTTGAGTATTCTTGCTATGCACTATTACTGCTGTTATCAGCATCACGAGAGTCTAACATGTTGATACAGGTGGTGTGTGTTGGTAGGGGGTGGGTGGGAAGGGATCAGAAATTGATTCGTAACCTGCAAAGAGCAAACTCCAGTTGTATTGCCTCCACCCCCACCATTCTTGTCCTTTCGGTATGTGTGCAAATATTTGTAGACCTGTTGAATAGCGCGCCCTCACACCAACCTAAAATTTCACAGCCAAGTAAGCCAGCCCCAACCTGGTGAGAAGAATGGGTGGCAACCTGGGGCAGCGATGGAGTGATGGGATGGAATATATTCCTTCTCCTGATCAGGCAGTTGGTGTAGGGGTGGGCTGCTGTGGCTCCCTGGGTTTGGGTATTTGTCCAGCTTCCTGTCTCTGGCAGTGTGCTAATGGTTTCCATAACCACATGGCACTTGGCAGAGCTTCTTAAACTGGTGTGGCCCGAGACTCTGCATTCTAACAAGCTCCCATGTTGATGCCTATGCTCCTAACCCCCTGGCCAACTGCACTTGGAGTAGCAAGGCTGTAAAGAAGTCCCACTGGGACCTAAACTGCTCCAGGGATGAAAAAGGAAAGTGCTAAGCCCCTCCTCTGGAGACAGGGTGTGTCCAGGCTGCCCTGGAGTCCTGATTTGCCATTCAAGTGAACCCTGGAGGGATTAGCAGCCAGCCTAGCACTTGGGTGAGACCATCTCCCCCTCCAGGGGGGAGCCCTAGAGGCAGCACAGAGGTTCTGTGAAAATCTGCCATCCTCCTTGCAGAAGGTTGCCCTCTCTCGCCCTCCATCCCCCCCTGCCCTGCTTGCTGACTTAAGCAGATCAGCTTTCAGCTCTCTGGCATTCAGAGACGTCTTTGCATAAAAGAAAAGGCCCTTCCTTAAGGAGCAGAGCGGGAATCCAAGCATGGCTCTGGCCTGCTGCATGCCCAAGAATGCAGGTATTTGGGGTTTGCAGCTTTTCCTGGCAAGACAAAGGGGAGGGGGAGGCTAGGTCTAATGAAGAGGGGCTTGTGTGTAGCCACCTCCTATTCTAGGGGAGAGGAGAAGTATGCTTCCCAGTGAAACTGAGCCCTTTCACAGGAACAGCTGTGAGGAGGGGAATCTGCACTTGACCCTCACTCAAGGCTGACTTTGACATTTAGGGTCAGTGGCTCCTAAGCTTTGAGGACCTTGCATTGCTCATACTGGCTCGCCAATGTTTTCACCTTTGCTCTCCTTTTGAGGCATCAAACTACCCAAGACAGAGAGGACAACCCTTTCTTCCTTCTCCTCTTCTGCTCTGACATTTGAACATCTTAAAGAAGGGCCAGAGGGTAGCTCAAGTGGAAATTCCAGGGCAGGATTCCAGGGCTCTAGCTCAGGACTGCTGGAAAGGGGCCCCATCCTGCATGGGCTCGCACCAGGCCCTATGCTGCTTTCTTCTCTTCCAGCACTGCCCCCTCCAGTCTTCTTGGAATTCCTCAGTATCTTACCCTCATCCTGAGATTACAGAGAAAGATTTATTTATCTCTCAGTGTCCCCAAAACAGCCCTGCACTTAGAGTCCCCAGACCAAATCCCCCAACCTCTAGTTTCTGTTACATCTTCAATGGCCTTACACAAATCTGTTAAACCACTGTGGGGCCTGTCTTGATTTCTTTAGTCCTCTAAGCCCTCCTTCACTATACTTCTTTATCATATAAGGTTGGCCATGCAACTGAACCCTATTTGAAAAGCATTGAACTTTTTACAGTATTCTTCCAGCACTGGGGTTATTAGTCCTTCAGTTGTAACTCAGGCTCCTTAATGTCAAGGACAGTGCCTTACTTTCATTTCTTGCTATGTGCTCTTAGGTTGTTCTGCAGGAGGTGGCTAGTGTGACAGTTGATGCTGGCCACTGTCCTTGCCTCAGCTAAACCCCTTCACTGCACATTTGCCTCCACTGCCTCTGCAGAGGCTGACGCAGGGCCAAGCTTTAAGGGTCTCCTATTAGCCCAACTGCTACCAACACCGTGTACGCAGCCTTTCTTAATGAAGGGTTTGTTCTACCTGCTGTCTGAGAACACTCTCTCTGAGCTGCCTTTCCAGGCCATGATGATGGGGAGGCACTATTGTGTGCAAGTTTGTTACTTAAGATCCCTCAGGAGAAGAAGGAAGCACACCTGTGAACCAGGCAGCTTCCAATGGGTGTCATGGAGCCTCTATCAGTTTGTTCAGGACATTGTGGTTTCTGAATTTTGTGGCAGAGAAGTTGTTCAAATACAAGTCCTTAATATCATATATATTTATGATAAATAACCATTATTTGAGAGGCAGGCCAATTATAACAATTAAACACCCCAGACCAATTAAATCAGAATATCTGGGAGTGGGTCCAGATAACAGTGCATGTTTTTAAAGCTCCCCAGGTGGATTCCAATGTGCAGCCAGGGTTGAGAATCACTGATTTAGGTAAGAAGTAAGAACTGCACTCCCACTCAAACCCCCAATTCCCCTCAGGGAACCAAGGAAGACAATTAAGGGCCTAAGTTCATACATTTTCATACAGATCAGTGGATTCAGGAGAGAACGTCCAACAGCCAGATAGTCTTTATTTATTAGGCCTGAAGAACTAAGTAATGGGAGAAAGTACCAAAGAAATAAGGCCCTGCCAGAAGTTTCAGTTTAGGCTCAATACAAAAGATGAGAAGGCCTTTAGAATAGCTTGACCCAGTTTTCCCTTAAGAGTTGAAGATCCAAGGCCTATGTGTGGCTGACAGACCAGGAAGGGACTGGGTGGGGCTGGTGGTGGTGACAGGGCTACTTGGCAGAGAGCTCAACTTTTTTGAAGCTGCTGGCGTGTCATGAGTTTGGCTATCTTTGGGCATTAGTCTCAGCAAGGTCATGGTACTCCTGCCAACTCTGGATGGCTCACAAGTGGGAAGACTAGGCCCTTAATCAAAGATGCCTTCAAGTAGGACTTGGCAGATATTGCATTCAGCACAATAAAAGCTGAGGGGAAAATGACTGCTTTTACCTTAACACAAATTTTATTACCACCAGGTTTCATTATAAAAATATTAGAGGTTTGTGTGTGTGTTTATTACATAAACAATGGAGTTACTCTGATCTTCACCAGCTTTCAAACTGGAATCTCAAAGGGAGTTCTATTTACTAGATTTAAAGCTGTGAAACAATTGTTTCTCATGACTGCCTTGTAAGCATAGGAATAATACAGGGAAAAACAAACTCTCTGGTTTCTATCCTTCTCAACCCTTGCCAAATTTCCCCAGTCGGGAAGAAGGCACAGCCACGTGCTGGATGTTGTAGCTGATAGACTATATTTGGGCTAGGCTTACCAGGGATAGGATGGTCTTCAGGAAAAGTGGGCATGTGACTCAAATTTCAGGCTCCTGTTGCGTCTAGCTTAGAAGGGTGTCCTGGAGGCTTGGGCAGGTGTGAGAATCACTTAAGCTGATCAGGCAAACTCTCAGAGACACAGACCCTTATGCCAACCCATAGTCAGTGGTCAGAGAGTACAACAGCTATTGTCATTATGTGTTCCCAGATCTCTGGGCATTTGTCTTTCCCAGAAGCAAAGCTTTCATGTCAGTATCAATGTCATCTTAGGTCCCTTAGTTCATTCCTGGGAACCTTGCATTCAGAGGGAGCAAGGCATAGGCTGCCACTGTCTCATGGCAAAGACCATTTTGTCAATTTTACTGATGTTCTGTATTTTAAAATTAATGTATCTGATTTTATACTCTTTACTTGAGATTTTTAATTATTAAAAATATTTCTTAAATTGAATGTTTCATTAAAAAATGTGGGAATTGAAAACTATAAATTTACCTCACAGTATAGCTTTGGTAATTTCCGTTGGTTTTTCTATGTGGGCTTATTGTTGTTGGTTTCATCCTCTGAATAGTTAGTTTTGGGCAAGACAGCATGGTTTGAGAAAAATGGGTTTTGGTGTCTGCCAGATCTGGATGTGAATCTTTACTCTGCCCTTTATCAGTTGTGTGACTAAGTTATAGGATCACAACTTCCTTATTTCTAAAATGGAGATAATAATATCTGCCTGTTGTATTCTTTAAATAATGATGAAATGAAAGAATTCAGGCAAAGGACTTAGCATGGTGCACTTAGTAGATGCTCAATCCATGGTTGCTATGGATAATAATAGCAAAAGTAATACATCACTGGCACAGGCAAAAGCTTTGTGGCTGGGAAGTGCTCTCCATTTGCATGTCTTGGGCAGAGGGCCAGGACAGTGGGTATCCTTTCTGGATCAAACTGCTTATCCTAATGTCCTCCAGAGACACTGGCAGATGGGACATGAAATACCAACAGTGTGCCTAGGGGAGGGCATGCAGCCAAATGTTACACTGAATTGAGCACACCAAGGCAATCCAGGAAAAAACTCAGCACAAAAACTCACCATTCAGAAATTCCCCTGAACTGTCTTGATCTCATTTTCTCTTGTGGGATGTTCCTCAATGAACTATTTGAGCTTCTTTACCCCAGATCTGGCTTCTTTCCTGGCTACCCAGCTGAGTTGCTTTCCCCTCTGTAGGATTTTGACTGCACGTTATAGCCAGAGCCTTGAGGGAAGTGAGCATTTGGGGAGCAAAACTTTATGGAGCAGCATTTCTGTGCTGGGCATTAGGCTTGGCTCTGAGTATCAAACATGACTAAGTCACAGTTCTGTTCTTGAGGACTTCCAAGTCAGGTACCTTAGTCCATTTTCTGTTGCTATAACAGAATATCACAGACTGGGTAATTTACAAAGAAAGAAATGTATTACTTACAGTTCTAGAGGCTGAGAAGTCCAAGATCAAGTGGTTGCATCTGGTTGGCTTCTGGTGAGAGCTTCATGCTGTGTCATAACATTGTGGAAGGCATCGCAGGGTAATAGGGGGGTTGCATTGAGAGCCAAGCTGGCTTTTATAACATATCTACTCTTGTGATAACTAACCCATTCATGTGATAACCCATTTAATCCATTAACCCATTAATCTATTAATCCATTTAATCCACTAACCCATTAATCTGTTAATCCATTAATCTATTTATCCGTTGGGTTATGGAAAGAGCCGTCATAACCCAATCACTTCTTAAAGACCCCACCTCTTAACACTGTTAAATTGCAGATTATGTTTCAACATGAGTTTCTGAGGGGACAAACATTCAAACCATAGCATCGGGAGAATACTGACCCATGAACACCAGAAAGGTTAAACACAGTGCCTTGAGGCCCATTCACAGGAAGGAGGAACCAACTCTTTCTTGTGGGGTGGCATGGGAAGCCAAGTGAAGCTGATGGAGGAGAGGACTTGTGAACTGACTTTGTCAGGATAAGTAGGTTAAGACGTATCAAGTTTTCGGTGAGTTTTAAAAAATGCCTATTTGCCTTTGGTTGATTCTTGCCTTCTCTGAGTCTGCAGGGCATAGGAGGTAATGGAGGAGATAGTAAGATTTAGGAAGGGATAAGGCTACAGGAAGCTATAAGCAACTGTAATCTGCTCTCCACACTCTCTCCATCCTGCAGAACTCCACTGTATATAGAGGTAGACTGAAGTGGAAGTTACTTATCTGTGTTCAAAGCAGAATCTTCTAATTTTCTCTGAAGCCCACCTTGTACTTCTGAATACTTTGTTGGGTAGCATGGCTCTCTCTCTCCTACTCCTTTTGGCTCAGCAAGAATAATGGAAACTCCACTCTCCTGAAGGATATTAGTTTTCATGGCCTTGCATGTGGCTATAACTCATTGATCTTGAATGTAGCTGCACCCCCTGGCTCCTGAAATGGCAGAAAGGACATACAGAAGGGAATTAATCTCAGCCATATCCATTCACAACTGAAACACAGAACTGGTTCTTCAGCATCCAGAGGTCAAATGTCAAGCTCCAAAAAGAGGAAAGATGCAAATGCTTCCTCAGCTTCAAGGAACTGAGGCCTCCCAGGAATGTTGTCTTTGCTCCCTTCTTGATCCCACCTTTGCAATTAAGTGAGGAGGAAGTTTTCATTTGTTCTTCAAGATAGAGTAAATCACTCTTCTCTCACCACCTTGTCTTTGTGTTATGCTTGCCATGGATGACATTTGGCCATTAACAACTAAGCTCCCTTTTCCATCTAAGTTTTTATCCCTGGAAACATTCACAGGCAAGTAAGAGCTGCATGATTAATTTTTGAATAAGGATGTGTTTGAGAACAGGCCAGGGGCACACATCAACAGCCACATAGCCCTAGGCTTAAACGGATGACAAATTCTGCATCCCAACTAATATAGGCCTATAGTTCCTGCTTTGAAAACCAGGGGTGATGACAGGGGCCATGGGTTTCTAGTGCTTTCCACACCTGTCTCAGAAAGCAAGCAAAATAACCACTTGGGAGAATTAAGATAATTGTGTGTTGAGTGTTTTTCCGTAAAAAAGAGTTGATTTGTTGCTTCTCTTGATTAGGCTTTTATTTTTGCCCTTCTACCTCTCTCCACTGAGTTTTTAGTTGCTTTTTTATTTATTTATTTACTTTTACACGAAGGAAATCATGGGTAAGAAGAGGAGATTTTATTTTGAAGAACAATGACCACATTAACAAGGTGACAACAGATAAGCTAAAAGTCACTCCATTTTCTGCCGGGGAAAAATGTCCTTTGCTGCCAAATCACATTCTGCTTCTCTTTGTCTACTCTCCTTTTATAGGAGGGTGGCAGGCCCAGCCACTGATGGACTCAGAAGAAATATCTGGGAGATAAGGTACACCTTTGATTCATATAAGAAAAGAAGCTTTTGAGTTCAATGATAAAAAATGACTTCCTTTCCTGTTCCACAACATTCTTGTGGCTGGAGCCCTCTGTAGGACAACAACACTTCTCTGCCCTTGGTCCAACATATCAAGCTGAAAATAACTATGAATTCTGAAACTTGGTAAAGGGCAAAAATCCAATTTATTGCAATTTAATAGATATATAGGCTTAGATCAGATTCTGTAGGTATAGAATCTGCCCTACATCCTGCTCTATATTTGGGGCAAAGCTGAGAACCTATCTTTAAAGTGTCACAGCTACATTTAGAGACCCAACCCATTCAGCATTCTGTGAAAGAACAGTAGAACCAAATATCCATGTGTGATTATATTCTCAAGTATGTCTATTTAAAAAGAAAAGACAAAAACAAACTTCAAAATGATTGGAGAAAGAAAAACTGGATGTGGGATGGAGGAGGTGACAAGGGAAAAGGAAGGAAGCTTCTAAGGAAGTGAGATTTGAGCTAGGCTTTGATGAATTGGTAGAAATGTGTTAGCCAGAGAAACATTTTAGGGTATATCTTTCTTTCTTTCTTTCTTTTTCTTTTTCTTTTTTTTTTTTTTTTTTTTTTTTGTTGTTGTTGTTGGAGTCTCACTGTGTCGCCCAGGCTGGAGTGCAATGGCGCAATCTCAGCTCACTGCAACCTCTGCCTCCCGGGTTCAAGCGATTCTCCTGCCTCAGCTTCCCTAGTAGCTAGGATTACAGGCGAGGGCCACCAGGCCTGGCTAGTTTTTTTGTATTTTTGGTAGAGACGGAGTTTCACCGTGTTAGCCAGGATGGTCTCAATCTCCTGACCTCGTGATCCACCCGTCTCGGCCTCCCAAAGTGCTGGGATTACAGGCGTGAGCCACCGTGCTCGACCCAGGGTATATCTTTCTAAGCTTTGGTTTCTTCTACAAAATCTCATAGACTTGTTGTGAAGATTTAATGGCATAATTAAAATAGTGCACATGGCACACTGCTTGGGACATAAGGACTGAATAAATGGTTGTAGTTGTTGTCATTGCTACTATTATTATCATTGCAATTAGGAGGTGGTATTGGAAGTATGTTACCACAAGTAATTAAAGCCCTTTTTCCTGACCCCTTTTTCTCTGATCTTATCCCATTCTTTCTGAGACTGTCATCTTTTATATTTTGGTATACTTTGGTTAATATTAGTTCGCCTCTGGCAAGATGAAAGCAGACCCAACCAAGTATCAAAAGATTTTTTTTAACCCCACTCCATTTCCCGATATAACATCTTATACACTGATTTACAATTTTGGTAGTGGGTGGATATTTAAGTGAAGATGTAAATATAAAACTAATAGCTTATGCTATAATTTCTCCAGGGGTCTTTGTTTTTAGCAACTTATTTTAGCAATTTCAAAAACTATTCATTCTGGTTATTTTGATTTTCTTCTAATCTGTTTATCTTCCAGTGATTTCATCCAAGTCAGAAAGGAAAGGTATTTCTGGAAATAAGCAATGAAACATTTCTTTTTTAAGTTTAGCAGTTAAGATGGCAGTCTAAGTATTTTTGCCTCATAAGTGATGGATATAATGTGTTTGAGAGGGGCTTGTCCATTGATGTTAGGGATTGAGGAGATTGTCACATGCAGTGGCTGGGGGAAACCAGGATGTTAATGTTAAAAGTAATTTAATGACTTATGTGCTCAGGAGATTTATGCTAATTGCTTGGTCATAGCTTATCCTCATCACAACCCTCTGATGTAGGTACAATTATTCTTCTGATTCCATAGATGAAGAAAATGAGGCTTAGAATATTTACATAACAACTTACCCAAGATTACAGCTTAGTTGTTACAGAGCCAGAATTTAGACTCAGTTCTTTCTGGCTCCAAAACCTATGTTTTTGTTGTTGTTGTTATTGTTTGTTTGTTTTGTTTTGTTGTTTACCAGTAGATTATACTGTCTGCAGGGGTTTGAAAATAATGATCCCAAACTAAACATGGAAGTGATGTTTTTAGGTTATCATACAGTGCCTTGGGGAAAGTGGGAGCTCTCAATGAGGTTAAGGGTTAAAAGATGTGCCATGGCCTGTGCTACAATCTCTGTTTAGTTCATCCAAAGTAGAAGGAATTTAGTTCTGATTCGAAGGTGCAAAAACTGATCAGAAGAAATGGCCTCAACCAAAATGCAAGACTGTGAACTGAGAAGTGGTGTCACTTGGACAAGGGACAGAGCCAATAGTGTCCTGTGTCTTGAAAAAAGGGAGAGGCATGGTAGGTAAAGTCTGTTACTTTCACTTTTGGTTTCTTTAATGACACTAGAACTTTTTGCTAATTAACTTGATTGTCTGCAACTGATATATTTATTGCTAAGCATTGTTTATCAGTGACGTATTGTTCAAATGTTTGTTTCCCAGGAGAAGGTTGTAAATGTCCTCTGGTATCATATAAGGTGATAGATTAACAAGTGCTGGTAGTTGTGATAGGTCAAGAAGTTACAATGCAGAATTTCCAACACTGTTGTTTGGATATGTTGGCAGGTCAGCATGAAGAGATGGTGTTTTTCCATGATGAGAAAGATGATAGTTTGTCCTCTAATTTCTTAACTTTAGCATCTGGTGAAGTTGCTTGCAGGGACCATATTTTATCTCATTCAAAGTCTCTGAATGAAGTAACAAGTAGCAAATATGATTACAACTCTTTCTGTAGTTATAAAAACCTATTTTTAAATGTCTCCCATCTACAATTGGCTATCTTCATACCACCATCTGCTTTCTCAAATTTCCCAAGGCCACTTGCTCTGGATAACCACAAAGGTGCCCTGGGCCAACAATGCCGCCTGTTGACTGGAACAGAGAACTCTTGAATTCAACATCTTTTTTCCCCTCCACTTCCCTTCTTGCACCTTGGAATGATAATGCATGTGTCTCTGAAGTTCCCCACACCAGCCAGATGTTCCAGTCATACAAAATTGCTTGCAGTTTCTCATCACATCATGCTGTCTCACACGCCTACAGGTCTGTGTACACTAAAACCTCCGAATGCTTTTATGACCTATTTTGCCTGGCTATTTCTTCAGTTTAGAAGCCTTGGCTTAAGCATCACTTTTCTGGGGGAAGCCTTCCCTGAAATTGCCCAGGGTGATTTAGATATCTCCCTTTCCATAGCCCATATGTAAAGAAAAGATAGTTGTGCCTGTCTGTCTTTTAGTGGATGGTGGTGCTTCCAAGGGAAAAGGGTGAACCAGTACCCCTATGAGGACCTGAGCCAGTGGTGGAGATAGGGAGAGATAAAGTCAGGCATGGCCCCAAACAGTCTTTTATATGATCATCTGAATTTTTTTTGTAATTGCATGCCTCATCCTAAGCATTCTTATAAAATTAGCAGTATTATCTATGTTATGTAATGTAAAATAATCTCTCCTCAAACAATCATTGAGTAAAGCTAGTGGTCCAGGAACATCCTTCTATATTTATCCTGTGGCTTCCTGAAATGCCAGGAGTATGCATAAGTCCCCCTGAAAACCAGGTATAAAAAAGTGTCTCTCAAGGCAGCCATTCAATGGTCTCCTTCAGAGTAGGCACTAGGTCTTTCATCTCTGCTATAGTATTGTCTAGTGGATTTTACATAGTCAAGAAATATTATTTTTTAGAATGAGTTAATCTTTCAAGTGATATCAGACATAATAGAGAATCAGTATCATTAATCTTCAAAAAGACAGTTATTTCATTTGTAGACCCCAAAGTCTCTATCAGCCTACTACTCTTTCTCTAATTATTCTTGCATTTCATCAGGCACTGGCATTTAAAATTAATTTTTAAAACTATCTTCTTGAGTTATATTAATACTATTTACTTACTACCATGATACCAGTATTATTTTCCACTCTTCATTGCAAATACATATTTTCCAGGAATATTATGGGGGAAATAGGCCTTGATGGAAAAACCTGGAACTCTAAACACCGTCTGTAGTTTCTTTTCCATGGGAAAATGTGTCCTGAATTAAAAGGGAAAACTGACTTAGAAATGAGCTTCAGAACACTTCGAGGCTGAAGACTGACTGCATTTAAGCATCAGACCCCTGCACCCTATGGCTCCAATTTTACGGCTTACTGTCCGAAGCCTGGGGGCCTAAGGGAGGGAGCCTAAATCCAGAGACACAAAGTGACATCCTAGAACTGCTGAAGTGGGCAGGGAGGACCTCAGTGTGGTCCCCCGCTGGGCTCTTTCAAAGTTCTATCAGCATCATCACTAGGCCATCTTGGATACATATTGACCATCCCAGAAAGCCAGAAAACTTCTTTCTTACAAATCCTACTGAGATTTACATCTCTATGATCCCAAAACTGTTCCCTCTTGAGACAAGAAACATCTGAATCATCTGTTTTCTCTGTTTTAAAAAGTCAATTTTTAAAAATATTGTTTGTTAAGAAATATTTATGAGTGAAGGAGCTCCTATGTGCAAAGCAACTTTCTAACACATGGTCCACTTATTATGAAATTATTCTGCAGAAACTTCCTGTTGCTTTGTCTTTCTCCTTTTATGTATGTATGTATGTATGTATGTATCTCTTTAGAGACAGGGTCTTGCTCTTCTGACATCCAGGATGGCGTGCAGTACTGTGATCACAGCTCACTGCAGCCTCAAACTCCTGGGCACAAGTAATCCTCCCACCCCAGCCTCCCAAGTGGCTGGGATTAGCCACCATGCCCAGCTGATTTTTTATTTTCTGTAGGGACAGGGTCTCACTATTTTGCCCAGGCTGGTCTCAAACTCCTGGCCTCAAATAATTCTCCTGCCTCAGCCTCCCAAAGCACTGGGACTACCGGCATGAACCACCATGCCCAGTTTCGTTTCTCCTTTTAGAAGTGAATTACTGTAAACCAAAACCTTACAAGAGCAAGCCAAACTGTGCCTTGATTCTCTTTCATGTCAAAGTCTAGGTGGTAAGACATGGATAAGGGGCTTTTGACAAGAAGAGGAGACTTCTTTACCTGGCTTCTCTAGTAAAGCTTCTAGTATCTCAGAGGGGCCATTGATTCTCCATATCTGGTAATTTCTCCATACCTGGTCATTTCTCTTTCCTGCTATTCCACTCAACCCTATCCTCAAACGAGGAAGCCTTCCCTCCCAACTGAGTACATGATACTACTTTTATGTCTCCTCTGCTCTGGAAATGTCATTTCTGATTCTGCTGGGAAGGCAACCAATGGACGTCCCAGACTAGAGCCTTAATCCACTGTCCTAGGCATGTTCTCAGACTGGGAAAAACTGTTGGGAAACAAGTTCAGAACCTGAACTAGGTGAGACTGCAAATACTGGTATAGACAGGTTTGTTTTAATTTATAAGGTTGCTCAGCAAAACATCCCCTTTTCTGGAACAAAATTAGTACGTTTTTAACTGCAGATGTAGAAAAAAAATGTTTAGGGTACAGACCAATATATTTTCTTAGGTTTATAAGGAGGGTTTCCTTCTCTCTGTTTCTCCTTTATCTACTCTTTATGAAACCTTGCAAGAGTAGACTAAAAGGGACCTCTTTTCGTTACACATCTTTTTTCCTAAGAAGCAAAATGAACTGAATTAATTCATTCACTCAGTACTGTAAATACCAAATGAAAAAGCCATAGACGTATAGATGTAAATACTGCTTCTGTAATTTTGTGTGTGTGTGTTTGTGTAACTAGAGGGCACTGGGAGAAAGAAAAAAGAAATTATTCAAAGTTCAAAGGCTCCAAGATTTACTAAGAAAATAAGAAAAAGAGCACAAGCATTCACATGCTAAGATACTAAGAAAAAGAGCACAAGCATTCACATGCTAAGATAGCTGAACGATCAAGTAATATGTTACCCCAGCATTTTCTTAAAAAGAAATGGCTTTTGTAGAAACTGGTGGAAAGTCCAAATCTGAACATTTTTTCTGAGTATAATAAATAAAGCTAGTAATCCCTGTAGAGATTAAGAATGCAAGCTTTGGAGTTGCTTTCACTATGCTGAAATTCCAACATACAGTCAAGGTTGAGAACACTGCTTTAAGTACTTAGTTGTAACTTCCTTTCTCAGATAGTTCACTTTGGCCCTAATTTGGTTTATAATTACAGCATTCCTTCCTTCCTTTTGAGGGTTTCCATCTGTACATTTCCCAAGTGTGTGGAAAAGGAGGGTGGACATCTCTTTCCCTCTCTCCCACCTGTGTCTTTGCATACCTTATCTTCTTAGGAAGACAGCATGACTATGTTGTTAAATACAAAACTGACCCCATATTCTAACAAATCATAGTTCTTCTTGGCCCACAGCATTACTTTTTAATTTCAATGATGGATTTCAATAATGGATCATGTATTGGCATTAGCAGTCTTGAAACACATGATCTCTTTTTCTCTTGCTTCTATCCACTGATTGTTTCTTGAGGGAAGCTCTGAGCCATTCGCCTTGGTGATTCTTTCCCCAAAACCATATCACCCAAAATCAAGCTGCCAAGCCCAGGATTGGAGGAGGAAAGGTGGTCTTCTGGAACTGTATCCATAGGAATCCTTTCTGAACTGGCACTTTCATGGGGCATATTGAAGTACTGTGAAGACCTTGAGCAGCGACAGTATTTGGAGCCATCAGAAAGGATTTATCTTTTATTTTTTTAAGTCTTTAGTTTATGATCCTTGTGCTCAAACCAACAATCCTCAAGCATTAGTATCTGTTTTGACATATGGCCAGAAATTTATTTTAAAGAATGGCATTAGTTAGCCTTTTCTGCATAAAAAATCACCCAGTACTTAGTGGCTTAAAATTTAGTGCTTGGTTCTTCTGGTCTGGGATGGCTCAGTTAAGCTCTGTGGAGCTTGCTTATGTCTATAGTCAGGTGGGCTGAATGACCTAGAGTGGCCTTATTCATGTCTGGTGATTAGCAGATCAAGATGGGGGTAGGAGACAACTGGGCCACCTGTACCTCATCATCCAACAGGTTGGACCAGGCTTCTTCATGAGCAGCAGTAAGGAGGACAGGTGCCAAGACCAGCAGAAGCAGAAGTTGCAAGGCTTCTTGAGGCCCAGGCTAAGACATGTACAATGTCACTTCCACCACATTCTTCTGGCCAAATCAGGTCATAAGGCCTGCTCAGATTCAAGGTGGAGAAACAGATTCCGCCTCTTGCTGGGAAGAGCTGAAAAGTAGCATGACTATTTTTGAAATCTATCGCAATAACGAAGCACCTGTATTTGCAAATTTTTATATGCATAAATTAAAATGGATTTGAAGTTCTTCCAATAGTAGGCTAACTCTCCTTGTATTCAAATAAATGTGAGAAAAAGGGGTGGGAATTTCCCACAGTTGTGATAATGAGTGGTTCGTGTAAATACCATGGGTCATGGCAGAAAAAGGTTTTGAACAGCTGCCCAAGAGACAGTATAGTGAGGTAGAAAGAGCACGAATCTTGAAATCATACAGACCTGAGTTCAAACTCCGTCTCTCCAACTTGTTAGTTGGATGGCCTTGGGCAACTTATTTAACCTCTCTGAACATTAGTTTCCTAACCATGAAACAGGAATAATAATATTTAAGGCATATATCTGTTGTGAGGATTAAATAAGGTTATGGGGTAATGCCCAGAACCTAGTAAAGAGCCATTCACGGTGCTAGTTTCCTTCCTTGACCCCTTAATTTTGTAAAACTGGTGTGTAGTGGGCATAGTGATTCTTTCATTCAGAATCAAAGCTGTCCCACCCCTTTCCCTTCCAGATACCAGCTTGTCTTTGTTCACATATTACATATCTTTGAGAGACGACTTCAATACAATATTTTTCAACCTGGGATCTTTGCAATGTTTGCAAACATAAACTTACAGTTAAAAATTCCAAGACAATTCTTAGCTTTGGTGCTATAGATTATTCACATTTTTGAGTTATGCATAGCTTGCTTTTTCTTTATGGTCTGGATATATTGTGCAATTTTGGAAACCCACCATCAGAAAAGGAGGCTTTGAAATACTAGAAGTTGGGCAGCAATGTATGGGAACCATGTTTTTTCAGAAAGGATGTATTTACATTGGATAAGATTTTCAAACACATCCAGGAATTCTAAATAGTGAGGTTAGTCTTTGGGGGCTAGAGGAGGCCAGGTTGGGCAAAACCTTTGCTTAATCTTCTCCTCTGATGCATTCTATAGGGCTCCATTTTGGCTAAATCATCATAATTCCCACCAAGACAGCACAGAATGATAATGGTTTTATTTATTATTTTATATTCATTGCCAGTATATGCAAAGTTTTATAGCTTGCTATAAATTGAGAGGGATTATCACAGCTGTTACTTATTTTAACAGGTCACAATACAGTAGTTTATGCCAGATGGTTTGGAGAATTTTGAGGGAGAAATTTTATACAGGCAGCCACATAGATACTAGCTTGGGTAGTCGCACCCTGAAATTAATTTACATTTGTTATGATATAAAATATATATGAATAAACATATAGTTCCTTATGAATGAGTGATCCATTTTATAGCAGCTATTTCTTCTGGAAGTCCAGGGAGTCCCTTGTGAACAGTGGTGGGGCAGCAGCAATAGTAATGTGCTGCTACTGGGATAAGTGAGAAGTAAAGCTCTACCACATGCATAGTTCTGGAGGGGACATTCAACTTGCTCCAGGGAAGTAAGCCTTGGAGACAAAACTGAGTTTTCATAATTGGGTCTCAGCATGTATTTGAGTCAAAGAGAATAAAGCAGGAAAGTCACCCTAGGTAAACATAAGGGGAGAATGGGTGTGGTATAAATACAGTAGAGCTAGAATTGGGATCCCCAAGTTCACCCTCAAGGTCATTCTGGGACCAAAAGGTTATCCAGCCCTGGGCAGATCACAGAACATATTACTTCCCTTGCAGATGCTGAGGTTTATAGGTAGAATGGCCAATTCTGGATGCTCAGCCTAAACAGGAAGATAAAATAAGTACTGATGATCAGAAATCATTTTAGAAGGTATTTTTGGTTTCAAGTCTCATAGAAAAATTGACTTACACAATGAAAAACGTAGAGAAAATTTTAGAGATCATCTCCACCCTCCTTATTTTATAGATGAAGAAACAGACCAAGAGGATCATTTAAATATGATCATCTTAGTTTTTACAATAAAGAAGTAAAATCAGACTGTCAAAGTATTTGGGCTCCATTGACTTCCTCCAGTCTTTCTCCCCTTGATCCAGCCCCACGAATTCCTCTCCTATATCCCACCTCATGCTGGGAAAGGACCACATTCCCACCTGTCAGAATAATCCAAAGACCATGTCTAAAGCACACCTGGATTTTCTTGGTAAATTGTCTGAGGCATACCACCTCTTGAACTGAATTAAAACTATTTAGCCTTTTAGAGTCAATTCTTCCAGCTCCTGTAAAATAGGAGTCAATTAAGATGTTTGTGTCACCAAAACAGTAAATTAACCAGAAAAGGTGAATTTAAAATGGAGATTTGGAGCATATAACAGCTAAAATATATATGTACAAAATCAGGAAATGACAGTATTTTGATAATTGAATAGTCCATGCATGTTGAAGGACAGAACTGGAATCTGTATCATGGACTCCCCCAAGATGGCTAGTAAAAGAATGAAAGCTTTGAAAATTTGTAAGCTCAACAATACAGAAATACCCCCACTCTTCTCAGGGCTGCTGAACTTCCAATAACTTCAGCTTTCAGGAATACAGCACTAAACCCGGAAGTAAGTGAAAAGAGTTTCCCAAGGCTACAAATAATTGTCAGCAAGCCCACATGTATCCTTTTGGTTCTTGCCGGAGAATTGGTAACTCGTCTTTAATGGACAGATGTTTCTCAACCATGGGTGTCTGTTATCCCCAGCTCACTGGAGGCTTAAACTCTGGGGAAAGGAGCTAAAAGAAGATTGAGAAAGGAATGATAGTGGAGAATTAAATACCAAGGAAAGAGCATGGAAATCCAAAAAGGAGTCTTAGAAATGTGTTACCATAGAGACCAATAATAAGCTTTCTTAATAAAGACCCTAAGTAATCAACAAAACATTAAATTGTGTTTTGTAGCATCTGATTAAAGAGATAGGAAAGTGAATTACTCAAGGTAGGCTAATTCTGGTAATAAACCCCCAATATTTCAGTGGCTTACCTCTCACTTTCCTTGCAGTTTAATGCTGATTAGCATGCAGGTGGGTACCTAGGCTCTTCCCATCTTGGGAATCCACCATCCCACAGAGCCTTTGTGTTCAGCCAGCAGGGAAGACAAGAAAATGTGTGTAGGAATAGGTAAGAGCTTTTATGTGCCAAGGCTGGAGGCACACATAACTTCTGCCCACATTCCATTGGCCAGGACTCAGTTACAGGGCTGTACCTAACTGCAAGGGAGGCTGGGAAAGTAGTTTAGCTGTAGGAGAAAGAAGGAGATAGTTTAGTGAACAACTGATTAGCCAGTTTCTTCCAGGGAAAGTATAAAATATGCTTCAGAACAATAAGGGGCTTCAGAAAATTGTTCTTGGTTGGATAAACTTTAGTTATATGGAAAATTACCTATGTAGACTTTACCATTTCCTGGCAATACCAGTTAAAGGAAATAGTTATTTCCCAAGCCATACTGTAGATCAGAGGTTGGCAAAGTATGGCCCATGGGCCAAATCCCACCCGCTCTCTATTTTTATGAAGAAGGTTCTATTGAAACACAGCCACATCCATCCATATATGCACCATTGATGGCTGCTTTTGAGCTACAACAGCAGAGTAGAGTAGTTGCAACAGAGACTACATAACCAGCAAATCCTAAAATACTTTCTACCTGGCCCTTTACAGAAAACGTTTGTTGACCCCTGCTATAGATCATCACTGTCCTAAAGAAGGACACATTTACAATTGTCTGTGAGACCTGGTACCCTTGGCTTTCAGTAAAAACATCAGTATGTCGAAGAGACATCTGCACTCCCATGTTTATTACAGCACTAATTGCAATAGCCAAGATATGAAATCAACCTGTGTCCATTGACAGATGAATGGATAAAGAATATGTGGCTTATATATACAATAGAATACTATTCAGCCATAAAAAAGAATAAAATCCTATCATTTGCAGCAACATGGATGAAACTGGGGGACATTATGTTAAGTGAAATAAGCTAGGCACAGAAAGACAAACATGGCATGTTCTCACTCATATGTGAGAGCTACCAAAAGGATCACATAGAAGTAGAGAGTAGAATAGTGGTTACCAGAGGCTAGGGATGGTGGTGTGGGGATAAGGAGAGTTTGGTTAATGAATTAAAAAATTACAGCTAGATAGGTGGAATAAGTTCTAGTGGCATATAGCACTGTAGGGTGACTATAGTTAACAAGAATTTATTGTATATTTTGAAATAGCTAGAATAGAGGATTTTAAATGTTTCCAACAAAAAGAAATGATAAATGCTTTAGATGATCAATTTGCTAATTACCCTATTTTGATCATTTCACCTTGTACACATGTATTTAATTATCATACCGTATACTGAAAATATGCATAATTATTAAGTATCAATTAAAATAATAATTTAAAATATATATCAGAAAAGGATACCTATATGGACTGGGAGGTAAACTCACTCCTTAGAACGTCAGCTCCAACTGGGTCCAGACTCTGCTGTATCCCCACACGCACCCAGCACAGTACCTGGCATCTAAGAGATACTCAATAAGGGCTTATATTTGAACCTTTGAGCCACAGGAAGCATCAGATACCCTAACCACCATACAGAGGATAGGGGGACCTCAAAAAAATGCAATATGAGCATTACGTGCAAAGACCTCAAACACAGGTAGGAAGGAACCATCTTTGTTGAGCTTTTATTATGTGCTGGGCACTATCATGGTGCTTTATTGTTTTATTTACTCTTTTAAGCAACACTATAAATTAGGTATTCTTATTTTCATTTACAAATGAGAAACTGATTCAAAGAAGATTCAAGATTCAGAGAAGTCAAATAGTTTTCCCAAGGCCACACTTGTTAAGAACTGGAGGAGCTAGGATTCAAACACAGGTCTTTCTGGGTACAAAGCCTATGTGGTTTTCTTTTCTTTTCTTTACTTTTTCTTTTTTTTTTTTTCTTTGTTTTCACCTCTCTGCCAAGGGACTTGCTAAAATCTCATTCAAATTTAAGCAATCTAGTTATATCATTATTTTTGCCATCACTGTTAACAACCACCTCATTATTGTAAAGATCAATACAAAGGAGAAAAGACATGGCCATTTTCATTGCTTTGTGGAATTCTGCAGACTTCATTGTCAAGGCTCTCCCATGATAGAGCAGACCTGAAAACCCCAAGCAATGCAGTTCATTTCCTTGGGCTGCATGATTAGTGACTTGGCCACTAGCTACCCATGCACTTGCCGGAGATTGCTGTTGAGGGCAGCCGTTTTGCTCACCCTAATGTAAATTCTAATGTCAAGACCTGAGAGGTTTGAATTCATACATGGTGAGGCTTCCTGTTTGAAGTTGATCTGAGAGCTTGTTAACATACAGATGGCCAGGCCTCACTCCAGAGTCTGATTTAGCAGGTCTGGGAGGACCTGAGAAGGTGCATCTCTACCAAACCCCCAGGGGCTGCCGGTCCTTTGAGGAGCAAGGCTAAGGGAAGGACTTCCCTTTACCTTTGAGAAGCTCTGACTGGTATTCGCACCCACTTCACATCTCCCATCAGTAGCCAATCCATCAAGCCTTCCCAAAGCCTCAGGGGTTCAGGTCTGCCCTTGGCAGGCAGAACTCCTCCCACTGACCCCTCAGTGACATTTGACATTATACATCACCCTGCCTTCTTAAAACTCTTTCGTCCATCCCCCTGTTTCTGAGATGGGGCCCTTCCCCCCTTCCATCCTGGTCTCCTGCTTCTCTGAGTAATGTCTCTCTTCCTCTCTGATGACCTTTTCCTTTACCCACCCACCCCTTAAACTTTGGGGTGCATGGCAGTCTTCTCACCTTCACTGGGGGAGTGGCCATGCCATCTCCTCCCACCTCATCCTTCCTGTCCCAGTCACACTCTGTCTTCTGGGGGACTCCCACTAGATTCTGTCCTTGCCAGCAACTGGCAGCCCTCCATGGAGGCTAGTGGAGAACAGCTAACCCAGACTGACTTGGGTTCTAGGTGATACTTCATGTGATACTACATTAATTCATAGTAATGCCAATTAGGAAATATTCTTTATTTCATACACAGGCAAAACCCAATATTTCTTATGACCTTGGCAAGTGGAGTGTTTCACAATTGTGAATTCTGGAGAAGTTACAGGCCTGGTGGATATAGTATTGCCCACACATGCAAATCTGCCCAGCGCCTAAACATCCCTAGCTGAAAATAGGCAAGCTAGTCAGAAAAGAGTCAAGTTTTCCCTAAATAGGTTTCAAAGACGTATTACCAAAAACAACATCCCACAAATCATCTTTGGATAATTTCATTCACTGGGTTTCTTTTTGTTGTGTATGGGATTGGGACATATCCCATAAGTGTTGTCTTTGAAGTGGCCCTAAATGGCTCTCTGCCTTCTGCATTAGGTTGCTATATGGAGAGCCTACCAACTTAAGCTATGGTCACACACTACCATAGTTTTTAACCCTGGTTCAACCTCAGGTCTGGTTTAGTAAATCGCTGCTCCCTGGAGATTAATACATGGCTGCAAAGGCATTGTCCTTGCAGTGTTTTTCAGCCCGGGCAGGGTGAGATGTGTCTAGGATGCGAGGTTTCAGGGTACGGAGATGAATCGGGGAAGGGGACGCAATGTCACATTTTTGGGGTGCTCTAGTCCTGTTATATGCGGGCACATGCTCTACGCCAGTCTGTGTCCACCCTCCTGCCCGGGCTGGAGGGGTTGGCACGGTCGGCGTTTCTGATTCCTTCCTCTGCTGTTGGCCATAAACTAGGAATAAGGGAGGTGAGAAGAGAGCCACGGGGGTGCGGTGCTGAGCAGCTGCGGTCGGTCCAGCCTGTTGGTGATGCGCGGAGCCCGCCGCCACTCTGGGCATGGGTAACGCGCAGCCCCAGCGGTCGCGCTACGGGAGAAGGAAACACAGAGGTACAAGAAATCCGGATCCGGGATCCTCCGCAGCCTCCAGCTTGTCTAAGCTCACAGGCCGGGCTTTGTGGCCGGCTCCCGCGCACCACCGAGTTTGGGGCTGGGGACTGAGTCCTGCAGCTCACTGCGGCTGGCGGCAGGGGACGGATTATTTTTAGCAGGTTCCCTTTAGCCCTGTGGAGCTAGGAGATGCTCGTGGAGCCAGGCGGCTGTCCGCGGAGCATTGGTGCAGCCGTGCCTTGCTGCCCGGGAGGTTTGGCTGCCGCAGTCCTCTCCATTCACTGAGCTGTAAATCGAAGCTGTCTACACCGGCAAGGCTCTCGATCCTAGCGTGGCCCCAGGGCTACGTCCCGCCCAGGTCTCCGGGCACCTGATTTCCCAGTGGTCAATTAGGTGTCTCAGCCTGCAGCATTGAAGCAGTGGAGGGGCCAATGCCCCTGCTTTGATGGAGCGCGCCGTGCGCAGAGACCTCCCCAGTCGACTTCCTCATCAGAAGGCAGCATCCATTCATAATTCTCTGCCTGTGGACCGAGTTAGGCTGGAACTGGGCATGGACTCCTGAGATCTCTCTTTTTGCATCTGAAGGAGAAACTAAGATAAAAGGGAAAAGGAAGGGGGAATGCAGTCCTAACGCAACAAGGCACTGGAAAGTCCCCGAGAGGCCTCTCTTTTGCGGGGAGAGGGAGAAGAGGCAGATTCCGAGCCCAGCGCCCCAGCCAGCTGCTGCTTCGCTGCGGAGCCGGCACGCATGCCTACCTCACCTGACGGCCGCATTCCCGGGGAGCCGGCGCGGGGCCCGGCGGCGCGCCCAGGGCGCACCGGCGGTAGGATTTCTGCACCAGGGGAACGATGCACGGGCGGGCTGCCCAGGGCCGAGCCTGAACCTGAGCGGGCGCCGGGGGAGGCTAGCCTCGGCGTGGCGCCCCACCGCAACCCTCCGGGATGCTCCACGACTCGCAGCCCAGGCCACGCGGGTGTGTGAGATGGGACCAGCCTGGGGGGAGGGGGTATGGGCAAGTGACATCATATTAAACTATTTCTCGCACCTCTGGGTGCTGGGTGAACTTGGGGGTCGGGGGAGGCTCGAGGCGCAGCCCAGCCGCGCGCTAGCCGGAGAGGAGATCCCCCTTGGTCGAGATCTGAGAACTGGGTCCCCTTGGCAGAACTGAGCGAGGGTGAGCTGACGGTCAAGGTGGACCGCACATAGCTCGGAGGGGCGAAGGGAACAGCACTGGCTTTCAGGGGTCTTTTATTATTTTTAAAAGCATATTGCAGTTGCAGCTTTTAAGTTTGCCGCCTCCTCCCTACCCCGGATCCCGGGTTCTGGGGCGGGGCGGCACTTTTCCACGCTGCCTACCCTCTGGGTGGAGGGGTCTGCAGGGGCTGCAGCGTCTGGTGCTGGGTTTCCTGCAGGGGGAATGATGATTCCACGGCGCTGTGAGTGGAAGGGCGCCCTGAGGTTTGGCCGTTTGAGGGCTTCTAAGGGCTGGGGAGAAGTCGGGGATCCTGCTTGGTGCCCTCTCCTGTGTTCCTGCCCTGCCACTTGGTGTTAGATGACATTTTGCCTGTGCAGGGGTTTCACTGTCAAGGAGCTGTGATGCTGTAAGGCAAATGGGCTGTTAGGATGAGCTGGAAGAGAGGGGAGTGAGCTGGAGCTTTTCCTTTTGTGGCAGTGTTAACCCCATCACTCCCACTTACCTGGCACACCTGTCCCCAGGACTCACCATCTGTGCCCATGAGTGGGGCAGCCTGACCCACTACCCATTCCAGGGACAGTGAGCCAAAGCTGGACTTGCTCATGGCATGCTAGGCCAGGAATGTGTGGGCAGTGAAAGAGCAACACCCTCCCTCACCCCGCTGAGGGGAAGACTCAGCAGGTCCCGCCATGATGGTGCACAGTGTTTTGCCATAGTGTGGTATGCTCTGGAGTTTTGGAGCTTTCGTTTTATGAGGTTTTTATTTTGCAGTTTCTTGCCTCTTGGTGACCAGTTTGTTTTTCACAGCTGTTTGTGAGCAAGGCAAAGATAACAGCATCTAAAAATAGCCCTGCAGTTGGAGGTACAGTTTGGCTTGACCCTGCTTTTAGAGGGGTGGGGTCTCCTTCCCAGCTCCCTGAGGGTGGGTCAAACTTGGGCCCCCAGACAGCCTTAGACCAGGTCCACACATCCTTCAGAGCAATTCACCTTCAGGTCTCAAGGCAAGGCAGGGATGTTGAATGCTGGTCCATGTGAGAAGGGCAGCAGCTCTGAGAAGCCTCATCCATTCCTGGGTGAGGCCCAAAGCCACTGGGCTGCAAGACTGGAGGATGAGAGCCTGGACAGGGTCCCTCTCTTGCCCCAAAGGGCTTCCTCCTTCGCACTTTAAAGCCAACAAGCAACTCCCTCACAATGGAGTTCGTTCCAGAATACAGAGGGACAAAAGGGGCCAGGTGGCACTCAAACCATGCCAACTTCCTACTGTGTGGATAGCAGCTGGGCTACTACTCTTTCCTTTCCAGGTGGAAACCCCTGGACAGTTGAGTGAGGAGCCTCTTCCTGGTCAGCAGGAGGGTGGCCCCAGCCTGTCTGAAGGGCGCCGCCTCCAGCTGATGGTGAAGAGGCCACCTGGAATGGAGATAGGAAGGGATTGAGGACTTTGCAGTGATTGCAGTGGAAGCAGGAAGCGCAGGTCTTCTCCTGTGGGTCCTAGATTCTGCAAGCCTGCTAGGCTTCCCTCATTATTTATTTTCAAAAGCCTTCATTTCTTCCTTGTTCACTTTTTCTTTCATGGCAATGGTGGCAAAGTCCAGCTGGAAGAAAAAAAGGCCCCCTCTGTTCTTGATTTGGTTGGATGATGGGATTTTTATTTTTTATTTTTTGGCAAGAATGCATTAGCGATTGCTGAAAAATGTAAATGTCTATTTTTTTCTCCAGTGAAATAAATGAACTAAACAGCAAGAGAATGTAAGGGCAAGCATTCTCTGTTCAAGATGGAATCTACCAAGTGATTTTCCCCTCTCTTTCAAAATGAATTTCAATTTAAAATTTTTACCTTTATTTTCTGTATGTCATAACTATAATCACTGGGCAACTATTAAGATAGAGGTCGTGATTGGGGGGAAGGAAGAGACCAAGAAACAGCACCTTCGAGATATCCATCATTCCTCTAGTCTTCTAGTGGAGACTTGCACACAGTTGCTAGTTTATTTTTAAAATTTCCACCATCTTTGTGTTCCCCATGGAAGACAAAGGATTAATGATGATGAAATGTAGTATAAGGACCCAGTGCAACAGTGACCAAGTTTGGCCAGCTTAGAAGAGTAGATATGGGAAGACCATGGGTTGAGATTTCAATTTTATAAGAACATCATTGGCTTGACTTGACCTGTACCAAATAAGATATCAATGATCCCTTGGTCTTAAATAGAAAGGGCTGCTTCCTCTTGAAGATCAGAACCTAAACCAGCAATTGACTAGAGACCCACAGTGAGCATATTGGTCAGGGAAGGATAAACACCATAATAGGTGAGCCCCAAATTTCAGGGTTTAACACAATAGCAGTTTATTTCTTAAACAATGTTGAATAAGCTTTTCCTCTTGAAGATCAGAACCTGAACCGGCAATTGACTAGAGACCCACAGTGAGTATACTGGTCAGGGAAGGATAAACACCATAACAGGTGAGCCCCAAATTTCAGGGTTTAACACAATAGCAGTTTATTTCTTATATAATGTCAAAACAGCTTTTTGACTTGTGATTATAAGGAACCTAGTCTCTTCTAATGAATCTACCATTTCCTAGGGCCTTGAAGCCCCTACTGGGTCTTCTGCATCCAACCAGGAGAAGGGAAAACAAGAACATGGATTACCCTGGAAGCAGTACCTCTCACTCCCACCCACATTCCATGGCCAGAACTCAATCACGTGGCCACATCTAACTGCAAGGGGACTGGGAAATGTAGTCTGTGCAGTTTGTGCTATGGCAGTACACTCTCTGGCATGGAGGGGCCCTTTTTAAGCTCTACTTTGATATTGGAGTTTGGCTCTGGACAAGTCATATGGCCAAATACAGATCTCCATCTTAAAAATGGTAGTAATTCCACCTCCTCTTTCCTGTCTTAAAGGGATTTGGAAAGATGTAGAAACATAAAAGGCTCCTACAGGGACCATCTAGTCCAACCTCTGTAGGCAAGGTCATTATCATTTTCCTCAATTTATAGATAACTTTCCCCATATAACACAGCTGGTTTATAGCAGGGCTGAAATCATACCTAGATCCCCCTCTCTTGGCTCAGTGCTCCTTCTACCATGCTATGTTGACCCTGCCCTCTTATGAAAACAGTTATATAGGATATTGTTTCTGAAAGCTGACATGCTTTCATAATGTGTAGTCACTAAAAATGACTTCATATGATTTAAAATCCATGTATGATTTTCTTCTGGTTCTTACTGTATAATCACTTATAATCAGGCAAAGAATAACCAGACACTAATCTATGCCCTGCACATATATAGCTCATTTAATCCTCACAATAACCCTAGGAGGTAGAGGTTATTATTATCCCCATTTTACAGATGAAAAACTGAGGCACAGAGAAGATAAATAACTTGTTCAAGGTTTTATGGCAAACAAATGACAAATTTGGGATTTGATCCTGGGTACTATGGCTCTAGAATCCAACCCTGGATTATTTTACTATACTACCTCTCTGATCTGGTAGACTCCTTCTCCAGCCCTTTCTGGGATGTCCAACTGGGACATTTTAAATTTCCTTTTTAAGTGAGTGACCTTGAAGATCCATGAGGGGAGTCATTTGTAAATTTGCTGAGGCATGTCTTTGAGCCTCAAGCATATAAAATGGATACACAGGATTGAGCTACTTAGCTAGTGAAGAAGCTCAGCTCCCAACCTCCAGCTCCAACAGCCCAATGAAGCTTTTTTTTTCTTTCAAGATTTTTGGGATAGACACTGTTGTGTAGTCCGTTACCACTGTGAAGTAATAAAAATGTCTGTTTCTTTGTGTAAAGCAGCCATGGTCAACTGTAACCTTCGGTGCAAGATTAAGAGGCAGTTGACTTGGTAGGGGCAGGCAAGGCCATCATAGTCACTTAACTCTGGAAGAAATTGCTTTTTGTGGTTGTTTATCTATTGTTGCAGGAGAAACCACCCCAAAATTTACTGGCTTAAGATACAAGCCAATCTATTGGTTCAAAATTCTGCAGTCTGGGATAAGCTCAACTGGACAGCTCTGCTAGTCTTGCTGGTGGTTGGTCAGATGGTATGTCACCTGCAGGCAAGGTTCAGCTGGGTCACTGGACTGGCTGTGCTTACGTCTCTTTCTGGGTAGTCTCAGGGATTCTCCCTCTCCACATAGTCTTTCCCAGTGGTCTCTCCATGTGATCACTCCAGCAGGGTAACTGGATTTCTTACCTGGCAACTCAGAGTGCCCAAGGGTGCAAAGGCAGGAGCTTCCAGGTTTTCGTAGGTTGGGCCTGTGTCTTGTTTTGCCAATAGAATGAGGCAAGTCACAGGCCCAGCCCAAACCCCAGGTAAGGGAATTAACCAGGGGAATAAATAACAGGAGACATGGAAACAGACATCCACAAAGGTAAAGTCTGAAGCTTCTGTATTTACAAATTTGAGGATTCCCAAAGATCTCAGGAGGAGTTGACTGTACATTAAAATGTAGGTTAAATAAAATCCATTCCTTTTGCTCCAATGGAGCAAGACTATTATATTAATAGATGCTTGATTATTTCTTCATCCTGAAACTAACAAATCATTTATGCCCTATGGAAGCATCGAGGCTGTAGATGTGACTGCCCAAAGAGAAGGGGAACAGAAGTGTGTGATTTCTGCTCTCTTGCTCCTGCCATACTGTCTCAAAGGTATCTATTTTTTAAAAGGTATCAATACCTATCCTCAGACATAAACTAAGGATAGTTTCTGAAAAGGCAGGAGCATACCAATTGGATGAGAAGACAGGAATATTTCTTTTTTCTTTTTATTATACTTTTAAGTTCTGGGATATATGTGTAGAACGTGCAGGTTTGTAACATAGGCATACATGCGCCATGGTGGTTTGCTGCACCCATCAATCCATCACCTAGGTTTTAAGCCCCCCATACATTAGGTATTTCTCCTAATGCTATCCCTGCCCTTGCCCCGCACCCCCCAACAGGCCCCAGTGTGTGATGTTCCCCTCTTGAAGACAGGAGTATTTCTAATCTCCATTTACTCTTCTCTGGCAAGTCACACATTCCGAGGGGATTCAGCATGCACAGCAGGAGCCCCTGCCTACCTCAGGAGGTAGAACTGCTCTCCTGCAGAAATGGGCTGGTGGGTTCAATCCATTGGGAATCCATTTCAGATTATTTTCCCCAGGCTTCTGAGTCACTGTAGTCAGTGAGGGTGCAATGGCTACTTTGATTCACTGTCTACCCCTCTTCGTCAGGGCTCAAGCACTTATTCCCCAAGCACTCATTCGCCAGAGCTAGGTGCCGTGGCTGACAGGTCACAGCTGCATCCCTCTTTGCAAATTGTTCTTCCCTGAAGAAAGTCACCCCGCCTAAGGTCACACTCCTTCCAAGGGCAGCACTCATCTGATGAATGGTCAATACAGTAGTATAAAGGCCCACCCACCTTGCCTCAACTCAGGACAATTCTACAGGGCCATCGCAGCTCTAGAGCTCCCCATGTGATGGGCTGAGCCTTCGTTGTGACTCTTCTAGCCCAACTTCTCCCTCTGCCCAGCCCTGCTTAATCCATTTCTTCCACAGGTGTTGCCCAGAAAACATTTCCTGATATGCTTCCCACACCCCAATTTCTGTCTCAAAGCTTACTTCCAAGAAACTTTACCTGGAGGTCAAGTGAAGGAGGGGTTATAGACTGGGTTACTTCCTACTACAGGCTGGGCCACTGTGGGCACACACAGAAGCCTGGGCCTTCCTCAGACTTCCAATTGG